>NC_000080.6:105557444-105908694 GCF_000001635.26 Mus musculus | reverse complement strand
CCAGCCTGGTCTACAAAGTGAGTTCCAGGACAGTCAGGGATACACAGAGAAACCGTTTCTTGAAAAAACAATCAAAAAAATCAAATATTTTGTCTCTTTGATCTGAACACCATAGCAAAAATGACAGTCTACAAACATCAGATCTTTTCAACCCACCTCCTCTAATACACCCAGAAAATTTTTTTGTTTTCGTAAGTGTATGAAAATCCTAACATCACTGCTGACAGGATACATCACAAAGCTAGTCACTGCCGAGATCTATTTTAGCTCAAGGTTTCAGTGTACTTCAGTCCAGCATGATTGACCAGGGGCAGAGAGCAGCTGCTCACACCATAGGGGACCAGGACACAGAGAGTGACTAGAACTGTGGCCTCGCCCCTACTGACTGCTTCTGCCAGGTAGGTGTCATCTTTTGAATAGTCCCCCAGAATATGACTATCACCTAGGAACAAGCTTTCTATTCCGATTCATACAGCAACACTAAAGAGACACAACCATTTATATACCCAAAGAAGAGAATGCTAGAGACCTATAAAATAAGGCTGAAGCATCCAACAACTCTCTTGCGGTCCTTCTCGGGTTGCCTGATTCATTAGCCACCTTGGCTCTGGTGGGCCAGCACATCCTCAAGTGCCCACAATCAGACCTAAAACCTGGCTTGTTGGATTCCTGTGAGTGACCTCCTCCTAACTGGCTTCTTCATCTCTCCACTTAGATCCCAGTCTCCTTCCATTCAGAAGGCATTGCTTCCTTCACAGATCACAGAGCAAAATGATGGAACCAGCACCCCCCCCCACCCCCAGCCAAGGTTCTGAGGACAGGGGTCTCATCTGCAGAAGGCCATGCCACACTGATCTTAAATAGCAGAGAATAGTGGATGTTTTCTCCAGAATTCATGGAAAACGTGACTGCCCTATAATGCAAGATTCTAAACGGAGAATTATGGGTATAACTATTCCAAGCCACACGCATTCGCCTGTATAGAATCATAGGAACTTAATGTGGGACAATAAGATTCATTGCATTTTAGTATATAGTAAATATCTAAACATAATTTAATATAAATGAACATATATTTTCTTTTAACAGAGGATGGAAGTCTAGGGACATTTCAGACACAGAGTTCAGTCCTCCAAACATACAGCCAAATCATGTGTCGTGTAGTAACCAAGGGCTGCAGCCACTCACACAAGACGGTGCTTGCTTTTTCTTGTTTCCATCAGGCTGGCCTTAAGCTCTAGCCTTCTGCCTCAGCATCCCCAGTAGCTGCAATTCTCGCCATGTGTTCTACACCCAGCCAGTTCTGAGCAAACAACTTAATGAGACATTTCTGTCAGAAGCAATGATCTCATCCATGTGGTCTTTTCTCCTCTAAAATGTTTACATGCTTTGGAAAGGCCATACGTAAAAAATAAAAGCCAACGTGTGATTAACATTTCCATAGAAACCCTGAGTATTAATAAACGTTATCAACAATAGTTATAAGCCTAGCCACTCTGGGAGTCAGAGGCAGGCAGCTCTCTGAGTTAAAGTTCTCCCTGATCTACAGAGTGAGGTCCAGGACCATAAGGACGCATTCTAAATTTCTACATTGTTTTTTCTTTTCTTTCTTTCTTTTGTTTGTTTGTTTCGAGACAGGGTTTTCTGTATTGCTCTGGAACTCAATTTGTAACCATTGCCCGGCTAATTTCTACACTGTTATTTGGGTACAAAATGCAAACAACTACATTTAAGTAATTAAATTGTATTTATTAAAATTAATTTTTAAAAAATAGGTTAAAAAATCGCTAATTTTCCCAAATAAACTACCAAGACCAATTTCACAAAAAGTATCTCTTTGTGTTTTTGAGAACTTTGCATGTGCTAGACTCTCTAGAGGACACCTTGTCATGGTATTGTCACAAGAACCCACCACAGGCAGGACTTCTACAGCCACGAACTAAGGTTCATTATCTCAATCATTTGCTTATTCAGCTGACTGAAAAATAATTTTGAGTACTTACTCACACCAGGCTCTTCAAAGATGGGGATAAAATGGCATACAAAAAAATTACTGCCGGGCGGTGGTGGCGCACACCTTTAATCCCAGCACTTGGGAGGCAGAGGCAGAAGGATTTCTGGGTTCGAGGCCAGCCTGGTCTACAGAGTGCGTTCCAGGACAGCAACGGCTACATAGAGAAACCCTGTCTCCAAAAAAAAACAAAAAAAAAAAAAAAAAAAAAAAAACAAACAAAAAAAAAACAAACAAAAAAAACCCAAAAATTTTTTACTTAGGCATTAAAATACAAGTGGAGACAGTAATTAATGAAGAAATGGGCTGATTCCAAGTGCGGTTGCTTTTGAGACAGTCATGAGACAAAAAGGAGGGACTAATTGACCAATCAAAGAGGTCAGAGAAAGCTTTCCTGAGAATATGGCAACCGGTATTTAAAGATAAATTGGAGTTAAAAGACAAGAAAAGTTGTCCAAAGAAGTACATCAGAGAATATCGTGTTCACAGGCTCTGTTGGAAGAGGGGGTGACTCTTGAGCAACCCAGGCTCGACCTCAAGGAGGCTGGTGAGGGGAAGTGGCTGAGTGGTAGGCCCTGGAGGTCATGTGTAGAACTTGGATCCTTATCAAGAACAATAGGATACTTTGGCAATGGAGGATTGTAATCAAAGCTACCATCAACTGAATCCAATTGCTTGACCTCTCCAATCTCTGGAACCTTTAAAATAGTTCAACATTGCGCATCAGATACGGCTCTTTGTTTTGTTTTGAATTTTGAGGTTTTTTGTTTGTTTTTTAGCTTGGTTTTTTTTTTTTTTTTTTTTTTTTTTTTGATGGGCTTTCATAGGGCAGGGTGAGAGTTGCAAGTTTATAATATAATTTCTAGCTTTTCCATGAATGACTGTTTTCATTGGTGGGAATTGTATGAATCGTAGGCAGGGCGTCATACGTGCTAAGCAAATGCTCTATGAGCTAAGCTGCATTTCTAGACAGTTTATGGATGGTTTCAACATCTTGGAGGATATAATGCAAGCATGCCTCTGCAATAATTAAAAAAAAATTAAGAAGTTCATTCGTCAAGATTAGTAAAATGTGGGGCTGGAGAGATGGCTCAGCAATTAAGAGAACTGACTGCTCTTGCAGAGGTCCTGAGTTCAATTCCCAGCAGCCACATGGTGGCTCACAACCATCTGTAATGGGATCTGATGCCCTCTCTTGGTGTGTCTGAAGAGAGTGATGGTGTATGTATATACAGCTAAAACAAAATTAGTTAAAGGTATACACACAGAACGAAAACTGCAAAACCTGTCCACAACTTGGAGATTTCCTTTCCACTACTCTTTTTATTCAGGTGTTGGGGGTGGGGTACCAAGACAGGATTTCTCTGTGTAGCCCTGGCTCTCCTGGAACTTGCTCTGTAGAACATGCTGGTCTTGAACTTAGAGTTCCCCCTGCCTCCCATGTGCTAGGATCAAAAATGTGTGCCACCATACCCAGCCCTTTCTGCTACTCTTACTTGATTTCATCAGATTGTGTGACAAATACTATACATCCTTGATTTTTGCCGGACAAGTTTCATTCTGTGGCCCTGCGAGATTTGTAGTTAAGGATGCCTGCCACCTTTTGCACACACCCGCAAGCCTGCCTGATCACCCGAGTTAAATCCCCAACCCATATGGTAGAAGGAGAAAACCAACACCTAAAGTCACCCTTTGACCTTCACGCCTGTGCTCTGGCACTCCTGCATTGTTCTCCACTCTAATAACAAACGGATTGATAAACACATGTAGCTTTTAAATAAGTGCTGTCAACTCTTTTGCAAACAGCAAATGTCTTACACCTGCGTGTGACCTTGTCTGTCTCGACTATATTCATCTGAATAAATGTGCGTGATCATTTGGCAACAAGGACATTGTTTCTTATGTCAATTCCACACTATGGGGCCCTAAGCTTGACAGCAAAGTTCCGGCTCTACTTGTCTAAGCTACAATATTGCTCACGATGTAATTTTTGTTTGTTTGTTTGTTTTATTGTTTTTCAAGACAGGGTTTCAATGTATAGCACTGGTTGACCTGGAACTCACTTTGTAGACTAGGCTGGCCTCGAACTCAGAAATCTGCCTGCCTATGCCTCCCAAGTGCTGGGATTAAAGGCATGCGCCACCATCACCCGGCAAAATGTAACTTCTTAATTTCAAGTTACAGCTAGGTACTTTTGGCCAAATGCACTTTTCAAATGAAAAATTCAACCAGGTACAGTAGGACAAACCTAGCACTCAGGGAAGTAGAGGCAGGAGGATTGCTTCAAGTTCACTGCCATCCTGGTTTGCAGAATGAATGAGTTCCAAGACACAGGATGATGTCCTATCTTCAAGAGCTGTGTCCCCTGGGTGTGTGTTAAGGATGGTGGGGTCAGAGAGAGAGAGAGAGAGAGAGAGAGAGAGAGAGAGAGAGAGCCGGAAAGAGGCAGGGAAAGCTCACCAAAGAAAAACAACCCCCAATTTTCACCTTTATTTGCATATATCCACCTGCCATTGTGTCCTGTGCTAATTTCGCTCTTCTCTATAGCCTGTAGCCTTACATTTCCATAAAGTTAATTTAAACCAGGGTAAAAAAAAAAAAAAATCAACAGAAGAGGTTGAGAAGAGTCTGCATTTCATAAAAGACCATCTTAGAAAAGAGGAAAGGAAAGGTGATGGGGGAGAGGGGAGAATAGAAGATGGCAGAGTGGGGGGAGGAGAAATCATGGCTTCCATCAAAGTTGCTTCAGTAATCATGCAAGACATAATAATATTCTCACAGTAGCAAATTATTTAAATTCTATCCTAAAAGAAATGAGTTAGGTAGGGTGGAGCAGATTTACAATCCTAGCACTCAAAAGGCAGCAGGGTGGAGAGGGGGAATTAGTGTGGGGGAGCAACACAAAGAGGGGGGCTTCCCCTTCTCAAGAGAACGAGAAGATGGAATGGGGGGAACACTTGTGGGAAGGGATACTGGTTGTGAAGTGAATAAATACAGTTAAAAAACAAAAATAAACAAACAGAAAACACCAGAACCAGTTAACTGGTTTCAATAATTCTGAAATCTACAGCCTTTTAAGCCAGTTCAGATACAGAGGGTGGGCCGGGCGTGGTGGCGCACGCCTTTAATCCCAGCACTTGGCAGGCAGAGGCGGGCAGTTTTCTGAGTTCGAGGCCAGCCTGGTCTACAAAGTGAGTTCCAGGACAGCCAGGACTACACAGAGAAACCCTGTCTGGAAAAACAAAACAAACAAACAAACAAACAGATACAGAGGGTAAAAACATTCCCTAATGATTTTCAGTCACTAAAAAGCCAAATTATAAATCAGTCTCAAAACTTGCGTGTATGCAATACCAGACTTTGACGTGATTTTCTAGCCCATATTCATGATACATAACCCCGGGCTGGGGTAGAGTATAAACCAGACATTGCTTAGACTTGGAGTCTTGGGGAACAGGCAGAGAGAGGAACAGATGTTCAAGGTCATCTTCCAGCCCAAGCCACCTTGGGACAATTGAGATTCTGTCTAAAATCAGAGGGAAAAAGATTAAACAGATATATCTACTTAAATATTTACTTATTTTTCTTTTATGTGCATGGTTTTGCCTGCAGGTATATATGTGCGTCTTTAATGGGCATCATCTGGTACTCTCAGCGGCCAGCAGAGGGCGCCAGATCTCCTGGAATGAGAGACTATAGGCAGTTGTGAGTCACTAGGTGGGTGTTAGGAACCAAACCCCGATCTTCCGCAGAAGCAGCAAGCGCTCTTAACCGCTGAGTCTCTCCAGCTCCTAGAGATTCTGCTTTTTACAAAGATAAGACTTGAAAACTATTAACTTAATTAAATTCTTTGGCTTCCTTAATTGGAAATAGAACTGGAATATTTTCTTTTTAAAGAAATAGTAAAACAAAACCAAGAACCTGGCTTTCTTCCTTTTTTAAAAAAAATGTATTTAATGTTTCATTTTAATATTGTTTAATTGTCTATTTCATTTACATTTCAAATGTTTTACCCTTTCCAGGTCTCCCCTTCGGAAACCCCCTATCCTACCCTCCTACCCTCCTCCCCCTGCCTCTATGAGGGTGCTCCCCCCCCCCCCCCCACACACACACACTCCTGCCCTGGCATTCCCCTACACTGGGGCACTGAACACCCTCAGGCCCAAGGGCCTCTCCTTCCACTGAAGTCTAACAAGGCCATCCTCTGACACATACTCGGCAGGAGCTGTGGGTCCCTCCATGTGTACTCTTTGGTTGGTGGTCCAGGGTCCTGGGAGCTCCAGGAGGGTCTGGCCGAAAACCTGGCTTTCAAGAAGAAAAAAAAAAAAAAAAAAAAAAGAAAGAAAGAAAGAAAAGCAAAAATCCTACAAAACGTATCATATGCTTAACCTGTAGACCAGTGGCTCTCAATCTTCCTAATACCACAACCCTTTAATACAGATCCTCATGTTGTGATGACCCAACCCCACCCCAACCATAAAATCATTTTTGTTGCTACTTGATAATTGTACTTTTGGTAGTGGTATCAACCCTAACGTAAACCTCTGGTTTTCCGATGATCTTAGGCAGCCCTAATGGAAAGGTCATTCGACAACCCCCACTAAGGGATAGCAACATAGGTTGAGAACTACTAGTGAAGACGTATTAGTGTTAGAACCCAAAAAACTTTGTTTCAACTCGAAAAAGTTCAGGGGAACCCTGATGTAGATTGCCCAGAACTTTGGCATAGTCTGTATCTTTAAAAGCTGATTTATATAACTCTACAATATTTCAATGACAATTTTATTTACATTGTATATATTATATTGTAATTTAATATTTCAATGTAATTTTAAAACGTTTTCTTCCCCTGAGAGTAACCTAAATGTGTACACAGGTATACTCTAGTCACCAACCCAGACCTATTCAGATGTCACCTGTGCACTGAGACCTGGAACTGGCTGCTGGCCTTCATAGTTTGGTGTCTTGCTAAAATAAGAACCGTGGTAGAAATTTCTGGACCACATCTTCCCTAGAGAACAGCCTGAACTTCCTGTGCCCTTTGACCCAATGCCCACACAATGAAAAGTATAAAATTAAAACATCCACACATGTGGAAAAACCATGCCTGTCTGCCTGCGTTAGGGAGCAGAGGCAGGAAGATTGCCCAGAGGTTGCAGGGAGTCCTTCCTGGCTACATAGTGAGACCTTGTCTAAAACTCAAACTAAAATACCCTGTGTATTCAGAAGCCAGATCTTGCTACTGTTACTAAGCATTACCAAAGGCCAAGGGCCACAACTGATTCTCACTTACACAAGGCTTTAGCATCTAATTTTTTAAAGATTCAAAACAAAGAAAACACACAGGAGAGTAAATGTGAAGTTGAAAGGACAAAGGACAAAATCTCTGAGCATGCAGACCTAAGAAGGAAGTTTAATCCTTAGGCCAAAGAGCAAATACATTGAAAAAACAAAAAGAAAAACCCATGGAGCCAGCAGTGGAATCATTTCTTGCCTTGTTAAAAAGTTTCAGTCCCCTATCTGACTTTGCATAAATTGTACTAATGATGTGCAAGCATCTAGCAGGAATATTCATTCATTAACTAGCACAAACCCACAGGTGGATTCCAGCTAAAGAGGTAGCGGTAGGCGGACAGACAGGAGCCGGAAGCTCAAGGTCACTTATCAAGACTACTCCTCTCACCCCTGGTTAACCTTAGATCCTGCTCTGAGTTTAGTTAGGGATGAAGGACATCTGGGAAGAAGGTTAGATTCAGAGATAAACTGCTTCCAGTCCTCCAAGCAATCTAGATAAGACATCAAGAGGTCTATTTTGAATTCCTTTGCTTCTTTATTGAAGCCACTCCCAATTCCCTTCCTGGAGGCACTATCACCAGAATGTGAGGAATCAAAGAAATTCAAAACATAAAATGATAACAGCCCTGGCTGCCAAATGAAAAGGTCCCCACAGCACAGAGCCCTCTGCTGCTGGAAGGTCCGGGAAGAGTTCTTGCATAAATGAATTTTACTACCTCAGGTGGGCTGTAAAAAGAAAATGGTGGCCAACTGGTCCAAAATGTAACTGTGCTGTCTTTAAATACAAATACAAAACCAAAAAACAAACCAACAAAAACTCCTTTGGTAGTAGAACAAAATGTTTAAATACTGATTAACTCTTTGTGTTAAAAGCACATTGTATGTTTGCAAAATTTTCTCTTACATTTTCAAAACTAACACCAAACCTAGGAAGGTGAAGGGATTTTTTTTTTCAAATCTCAGAAAGAAACTAGATTGAGAATCTTTTATAGATACACTTTGCCCACATTGTAAAGAAGACCAAACAGCTTAGACCAGCTGGCAAGGACAATCCTAAACAGTGTTTCAGTTCATTGCACACAACTCTAAAGATGCTTGCTTACACCTTCTTCTTCACTACCTTCTACCAAAGACCTGAGGAGGTGAGAGTCCCAGAGTGTTTATATTCTACTTCACTAATAACAACAAATGAGGAAGGCTATAGTTATGAAGAACAAATATATGAAATCAGAAAATAAAGCCAGAGTTGAGAACACTAGTACACAGCAGACTCTGCTCAACAGCTAGCCCCGGTAAAGTATATTACTTCACGAGTCCTGGGAACCTGGAGTTGAGTATCTCATTGCAACATCGAGTCCCTTGGACTTGTTTGTGTTTTGTTTCACAGTGCCTGACAAGTGGTAAAACCTCTGCTTAGGGCAGAGTTCTCTTTCTAGAACTTTCCACAACACATCTGAAAGTGAGAGTTCTCTTGATGTTTGTCTGAGCGCTACCATTACCCTGGATTCTCTTCCACAGTGGACTCCAGTTTTAATCTGTGAGCATGATAACTGATTTGGAGGCACAGCGGTTTCATGAAACACCTCATTGTGCATATACAATGTGTGCACAAATACAATTAGTCTTTTTTTATTTTAACAGTAGTCTTTGGAAGCACAATATAGTAGCTTATACACTTCACTGGCTGAAAAACAATAAAGCACTAAGATACAGCCTAAGGAATAATTTAAGAGAATCCAACAGATTCTTCCATTTATTTTGCTCTTAAGTTACAGGTAAAAATGTTTTCCTAATGTGAGGATTATGAGAGAGAAAACCAGTAGATTATTACCTAAAATCCTTTCTAATGTATGAAAGATAAGTAGGAATTCTTACATTCTTCCCCAAGCATCCGGAAGTTCCTGATTTAAATTCTATTTTATGCTTTGATTCCTAATGACCTGTTGGCAGAGCTCCTGCGGCGCTGGAGGAAATGGCATGGGGCAAATGTCTCCCAAGAAGCGGCCACCGGGTGCAAGGGTGTGAGGGGAGGTGTTTCCCTTGCCAGCTCTGCTTTCAGATGCTAGCTGGTCACACACCAGCAACTCCTTTCTGACCTGCCTCCCACAACCTGCCTTTGACCCTCCTAGCTCCTGGGTGGAAATTTCGAATTTCTTCGGAATCGAACCAGCTCAATCTCAAAGGGAATGTGGCTAAGGGGGGTGACAAGAAATTCCACCTTGCCTAACGTTTATACTAGAAATCTTAGACTCCCGAAGCCGGCCAACCCACTTCTTTGAAAGGAAGCCCCCCAGCAGGTACTGAGTCCCGCAGAAGAAAGCAGCTCGAGGCCCGCGCCTGGCGCTCGCCCCCTGGCGGCTCCTTCGGGAAGCGCAGCGGCGCCCGCGCTCGCCTGCTGGAGACTCCACGGATTCCGACGCCGCGTGAGCCGCGGTGGCCGGAGAGGCCCTGCTGTCCTGAGCCCAGAGTGGCTGGGACGCGACTGAGTCGGCCGATCGAGCGTCTTCCACCCTCAGCCGTGGAGTTGGGGGGACGCAGGCCAGCGCCCGGAAATAACGCATGCCACTTCCCCTGCCATCTCTAGTTCCAAACCCTAGGCGAAGGAGGAGAGTGGTTGGAGAAACACCGAGAGGGCAAGGAGAGAGCGCAAGCCAGGCGAATGAGGTGCCAGGATAAGTTAGAGACGTCGCCAGAAGGCAGCTAGAGCCCAGGGTAGCAGCGAACAGGTGAGGACTGGAGCGAGAGAAGTCAATCTCCACGTTTTTAGGAGCTCTAACCTCGCACCGTGCAAGGTCGCAGGTGCTGTGCGGGGATTTTGACCTTATAGCAGGTACCTTCCGGTTTAAAAAAAAAAAATGTAAAATCTCAGCTAAAATTGCAACGTGTGCGTGTGGATGCATTTCAGTGACCCCCACCCCCCCGCGCGTGCTTCCATGTGCAGGCACCTTAGTACAGCCGCGGCCAGAGAGTACCTATTTAGAGTTTTAAATGGTTAACTATAGTCCGCTTCCAACATGAACAGGAGGAACTTATATGAGAATGTTCTAGGTGACAGATAGTGGGATTTGAAAGATGACGCTCTTTTTATTTATGGTTTCGCGAAGGAGGAATTCTGTAGTGAAACAGACTCTTCCCCCCCCCCCCCATTTCGGAAGTCCATGATGTCGCCCTGAGTAATCGCGTGGGTATTACAGAATTAATTTAAAAGGTTTTTGCATCGAGCAAAACAGTACCAAAAAAAAAAAATCTTCAAAAGGCCTCCATCTATAGATAATCCCTCTTAAAAAGGAAATTCTAACAAACTACAAGTCCACACACAATCCAAAGCCAATCCCAGCCAGAGCAGAAGGGACTTGAAACCCGAATCTACATTCCGTTCCTCCCGTACAAGGCTCGGGAGGTGGGGGAGGCGGGCTGTGCTGGTGCCCGGTGTATAATCGGGTTAATCCAGTAGACAAAGAATAAACCAATAGCCCTCCCACCTCACTTCCCGCTCCCCTTTCCCTCCCCCTCCTGTTCCCCCACCCTCTTCGCCCCCTGGGCATCGGTGGGGGAGGGGTGCGGTGGAGCGGGGCGGGGTGGGGGGGAAGACAGGAGAGAAGAGGTAGGATCGAAATGGAGATTCCGAATCGAATCTAAAAAGCTGCGACTCGCTTTTCTCGCTAGCACCGGGCGGCCGGGTTAGTTTGCAACGTTCTTCCTTCTCCCCTCCCGGCGGCGAGGGGGAGAAAGTTCCCCAAGCGAGGCCAGCCTCGGGCTGGTATGGTAGCCTCTGGGTGGGGGCTATGGGGGGGGGGACCCTTTAAGGTCAGTGTTTCCTTGAAACTAGATAAACTGACCCCGCGGCGGCCCGCGCGGCCCCGCGTGACGGCGCCGGGGCTGCAGGAGCGGCTGGGGACGCGCGGGGCGGCGCGGTTGCCCTTTTGAATGCCTCCTGCGGCTCGGAGCGCTGGCGGGCGCTGGAGCGCGAGTGAATGTAGCCCCGCGGAGCCAATGAGCTGGGACCGGATGCGATATATCCTCTGGGACAACAACTGCTCTGTTCCGCCTCGGATCCACATGACGCCATTTACTGCTGCCGCGGCCGCTGCAGAGCTCCCTGCCTCCTCCGGAAAGGCGAGGGCGCAGGCCAGCGGCGCCCTCCCCCCCCGTACCCCCCCCCCCCATCCCCGGCCGGGCCCCAGACCCTCCTCCCCCGCCGCCTCCACCCCCTCCGCACCCCCACCCCCGCCTCGGCTTCGCCGCCGCGCCTCCGCAACGCCCAGTCTGCACGAGCGAGAGCTGCGCGCCGCAGCGCCAGCGGAGGAGAGGGGCCGGCGGAGCGCGCAGCGCCCAGGCCCCCGCGCGCGCCCGGCCCGGCCCTCGGCCCCGCGCCTGCCTCCACTTGGGAGCAGCCCCGGGCCCCCGGGTCTTGGCGAGCTGGCCTTAGGTTCTTTGTAAGGCCGTGCTCGCCTCGCTTTCTCTCATCGACCAGGAAAAAAAGAGACTCGCCAACGTTGCCGCTTCGGCCTCTTGTTCATTGAGAAAAAAAAAAAAAGGAGAGAGAGAAGGGGGGAAAAAGGAAATACTCCGCGTGCGCTTCTGGAAGGGAGGTCATCTATCCCGGAATCCGGGAGGGTTCCAACGGTGGAGGACTGGGTTCCAAAATTTCCCCGTGGTTTTAATCCACCGATTGCTTGGAAGTTGGACTGAAGCAGAGTTTGGAAAGAAGGAAAAAGTTTGCATCAGGACTGGATTTATTTGCACATCGCTGGAAGAAGAGGATTCAAGGGAGAGGGGTTGGTGCAAAGCCGCGATCACGGTGAGGAGCGTTTGGCTTTTCCCCTTCTGGAACCATAGCCGGCCGGGAGTGGGGTCCGGGTTCCTCTCTCCACTAAACCAGCTTGCTTCTCGGGAGCATTAGGGAACTACCCCGCGGATCTCCTTCGCCTAGAACAGGGGTTCGGCCATGGCCGGGCTACAGGGTACGCCTATGCAGTATCCCCCGTCCCACGACAGCTCACTCGTAAGGGGTTTGGGGCGGAGGACCGCTTCACTGCGTTCTACTCCTATCCCTGCATTGGCGACGATTCAGTCGCCGAGAGCTTTAAGGGAGGGAAAACACAAAGTGTTTTCTAGGTCGCTGTTGCAGGCTCTGGCATTGCTAACCTGTTCCTCCATTCGTTTGAAGGCTAAGTTGTAGAAGAGCCATCCTGAGGCGGAGGCGCCTGTGGGGCTGCGGTACTGGGCTTCTCACCTCTCCACCTCACCGGGCCAGGAGACCCGGCAGGCGAGCGGAGGCGAGAGTGCCAGGCGGAGGGAGTCCCCGCCTCTGCCGGGTGTGGACAGTCTAGCCCGGTGCGGGTGGGAGCGTCGCCCAGCCTGGCGCCGCGTCTCTGCGGTTCGGAAGTGCAGCTTTCTCTTTTTTTCCGTTCTTCGTGGTCGGCCTAGGTCACGCTTTTTTTTTTTTTTTTAATATATTTGGACACTGAGGCTGACTTAGCACAGGAAGAGATATCAAGTGGTCGCGATCGTTTTCCATTACCTGAAAGTAGGTGGCAAAATAAAAAAGGCTAGTTTTTTCCCCCCTTCCCTCTTTTGTGTTACTGTTTTTAAGATTTGGAGTCTTAACGCCTTTTTTACAAAGGGGTTTCTGTGTCGGTTTGCCCCACCCTAGTGCTGAAGTCCTTTCCCCCTAATCCTTAGTCTGATCACACACTGTTCTTAATGGGGGTTTCAAAGCACTCAAAGGGGGAGGGAGAGGAACTGGGAGAGCGCAGAAGGGGGGGGGGCTGCATTGGAGGCGGCCAGGGATCTGTAGAAATCAACTTTTTTTTTTCTTCCAAAAGATGCTACTTTGCACAGCAAGCAGGTCCTCACGGAAAAGTTTCCGATCCCCGGGGCTCATAGTTGTGTATGCCTGGCGGGTGCAGTGGGGCTCTGGATGAAGCTATTTTTCTTTCGTTTTAAGAAGTATGTCTTATTCTTTCTGATCTAAAAGGAGGTAGGCGTGTGCAGATTACAGGCAGTGCTTGCTTAGGTCATTGCCCCGTGGAGTCGCTCTGGGAGTGTGGGTGCAAGCTGTGCGCCCTAAGCCCGGCTCTTCCTCGGGCCGTCGGCTTTGGAAACTAGTGAGGACGGCCGTTTTGAGGGCCTTCCCAGAAACACCTTGTGGTGACCTTGCGGCGGGGGGGTGGGCGTGTTAGAGTGGCTCCCCCTCTTGGGGCCGGATGGCAGTTCCTCTTGGGTTGGGGGAAATTTTAGCCGCGGGGGTGGAGGAGGGGAAAGTGTGCTCGTGCCTTTCATGACACGTCCCCTTCGGAGGCGCCCGCGCCCCCTGCCTGCCTCAGCTTCTGCAGATTGTACACGGGAGGGGCCGGGCTGGCCCCTGGACAGCGTCAGTCCGCCTGGAGAAAAGTCCCCCGGGGTTCTAGCTGAGTCCCACCTGCTGGGGACTGTGTGGGGGCGCAGATAGAGCCGATAAACGGGTTGAAAGCGAAGAACAGCCTTGTGTACCTTGCTGTTGGAGGTGAGCAGATCCGGTTTCCAGCTCTGTCTGGTTTGTCACCTGCCTTGTTCGCTGTCCTTTTCCAAAAAGCAGAGGTTGGGTTAAAAAAAAAAAAAAATCCGGTTTTGCTTATTTTCCTTTATTTTCATGTGGACTCGGGAGAGGGGATGGGATGGTACTTAAATCGAAGCATGACTGTAATTTTTAAGTTTACTTGACAGGATCATAGGCTTCCACTGTGACATTTCAGATTCCTAAAACTTTTCTTGTTGCAGTTACTTGCTTTGTGCTCTCGGGTATTTTTCAAGATGAGAAAATCATGGGGTGTTTTTGTGTGTGTGTGTGTGTGTGTGCATGCTTTATTTATTAAAAAATGACTTGTGGTTCGGAACCTAAGGCTAGACGCCTAGGATGTGGGTCTGTAGAATATTTGATGTACAAGTTGTGGTCTTAGGACTTTATTTTCACGTGCTACCTAATGGAATTCGAGATGACTTACTTTAATTATATAACTTTATGCTAATAATATTTATTTAAAACTCCGCTTTAATTGCCCTTGAAATGTTCTTTTTAATCACAGCCGTCCTATGGGATTGGAAAAAGATAGGGATTAGACCACTCACGGTGCAAGTGTGATGTAGAAAAAAAAAAAAAGACTTGACCGATACGTTGTAGGTATTTGTTGGTGTTTCATGTAAAAATGATCGCGACAAACTTAAACCTACTTCAAGATCTGAAGAGTATACCTGTGAAACTGTTGGCAGCAGTTATGCGCCAGCGTTTCCTGACAATTTTTTCATCCGGCCGGAGCCTTCTAAATTGCATGTTTATTTGAGTGAAGCATTCAGTGAATCGGTAGAGCTTAGCTTTGCGTTTCTGCTCTTATTAAGACTGCAGAACTGTCAGGGCCTAGCCTTAATTTTCACTTTTGAGAACATGCCTCGACCATTAGCTGTTCTCCTACCTCAGCCACCACCAGCGCATTTCCAAGTCCCATTTTCTCTAGAGGATGAGGGAAGTGGAAGAGTTGTCAAGTCTGGTGGGTGGAGAACGGGAAGTCTTAGAGTGTAAACCATTTTCTTTCCTCTTGGTTTCCCCAGGAGTTCAGATGTGTTCTAAGCCTGCTGGGGTGAACACACTGCCAAGACCTGATGGAGGCCAGAGCTCAGAGTGGCAACGGGTCGCAGCCTTTGCTGCAGACAGCCCATGACAGTGGCAGGCAGCGCGGGGAGCCGGATCCAAGAGATGCCCTTACCCAGCAGGTACACGTCTTGTCTCTGGATCAGATCAGAGCCATCCGAAACACCAATGAGTACACAGAGGGCCCTACTGTGGTCCCAAGACCTGGGCTCAAGCCTGCTCCTCGCCCCTCCACTCAGCACAAACATGAAAGACTCCACGGTCTGCCGGAGCACCGCCAGCCTCCCAGGCTCCAGCCCTCGCAGGTCCATTCTTCACGGGCCCCTCTGTCCAGGTCCATCAGCACTGTCAGCTCAGGGTCTCGGAGCAGTACAAGGACAAGTACCAGCAGCAGCTCCTCGGAACAGAGACTGTTAGGACCGTCCTTCTCCCACGGGCCTGCTGCTGCTGATGGAATAATCCGAGTGCAGCCTAAATCGGAGCTCAAGCCTGGTGACGTTAAGCCACTGAGCAAGGATGATTTGGGTCTGCATGCCTACAGGTGTGAGGACTGCGGCAAGTGCAAGTGTAAGGAGTGCACCTACCCGAGGCCCCTGCCGTCGGACTGGATCTGTGACAAGCAGTGCCTCTGCTCAGCCCAGAACGTCATTGACTATGGGACTTGTGTGTGCTGTGTGAAAGGTCTCTTCTATCACTGCTCCAATGACGATGAGGACAATTGTGCTGACAACCCGTGCTCTTGCAGCCAGTCCCATTGTTGTACGCGATGGTCAGCGATGGGAGTCATGTCTCTCTTTTTGCCTTGTTTATGGTGTTACCTTCCAGCCAAGGGTTGCCTTAAATTGTGCCAGGGGTGTTATGACCGAGTGAACAGGCCGGGTTGTCGTTGTAAAAACTCAAATACAGTTTGCTGCAAAGTTCCCACTGTCCCCCCTAGGAACTTTGAAAAGCCGACATAGCATTATTAATCAGGAATATTGCAGTAATAGGGATTGTTGCTCCGCCCCCTCCCATCCCCCCCCCCTTTTAACACATATGCAACCAACTAAACAGTTGTAATCTTGGCACTGTTCGTAGAGGGTTAGGGGATTTGTGGTTTGCAGTGAGAGGCTTTTCTTTCTCTTTTCCTTTTTTTTTTTTTTTTTTTTTTTTTTTTTTTTTTTTTTGGTCCATGTGCCATTTTAACTGATACGCTTGCTACAATTCAGCTAATGGAACCCGAAGGAAGAACAACAGAAGTTGGAGACCCACATTGCATAAGCTAAAGCAGCCAACACTCCTAGGCGAAGAAGTTGTTCTTGTTTGTGAATAGCCCATGCAAAATGTGTAAATTAGCAAATGGCTCCCGGACCCCTCCTTGTTTTCTCCAGAGATAATGTGCTATATTTTTGTATATACGATAATATTTGCAACTGTGAAAAAAAAACAAGTTGTGCTATGCTTCATGGCACAGTCACAAAATATTATACTAATATGTTGTACATTCGGAAGAATGTGAATCAATCAGTATGTTTTTAGATTGTATTTTGCCTTACAGGAAACCTTTATTGTAAGTCTCTGATTTCCCTTTGGACTTGATGTATATTGTACAGTTACAGTAAAATTCAACCTTTATTTTCTAATTTTTTCAACATATTGTTTAGTGTAAAGAATATTTATTTGAAGTTTTATTATTTTATAAAAAAAAAGAATATTTATTTTAAGAGGCATCATAAATTTTGCCCCTTTTATGAGGATGTGATGGTTGCTGCCAAGGAGAGGTTACAGATGCTATGTTCAATATAAAATAGAAAATATATTAACGTTTGAAATTAAGCTGAGCTTGTTTTGTCTTATTTTACCTGGTTTCTTGTTTGTTTCAAATGTAAGAAGCCACGTTTTATGTCAAGGTATTCTCCCCAGTAGATTCCCTTATCTGCACAAGAGTCCTTTTAGGGCGACTCAGTGGCTATCAGAGATGCTGTTGCCTGTCAGGACAAACAGCTGAGTACGAGAGTCTGAGTTTTGTTAAGTGTCAGAAGGTCCTTTGACTCCGGTCTCGTGTTCTCCCCAGCCTTTTGCAGACCTGCTGGCATGCCTTGGCTCTACCTGGCAGCTCTGTTATCTTGAGCTTACTTACTTAGAAGACATTCCAGAAAGATTAACGGTTAGAATTTTTTCCTAATATACAGTATTAAAAAATGGATGTCAAAGAGACTCAAAACTAGAGGAACGAGTTTGCTCAATAAACACTTAGTACTTGTCTGTATGTCAGACGTGGAACGTGTCTGTGTGCAGGCGGATCCTTATAATGGAGGAAGGAAAAATGTTTTCTTCACTTAAGCTGGTCAGGGTTCTTCCTACTGTGTATTTATTTGCTTTAAATACTGCGGTTCATCAACATCACACCATGTTCTTTGTCGGAAAAAAAAACATTAAAAAATACTATTTTGATTCAGGTTGGTCAGATATTTAAAATCCAAGTTCATATCTCTGACCTGAATCACATTATATAGAAAGTTAGTTTTACTCCTATGTAAACGTGCAGTATGCCAAACCATCAGAGTGTTCAGAGCTGTCCTGTGGGAACAAAGACACAAGCTGCTACAGGCCCATCTTGACAACATTAGTCACCTTGTGGCTGGTGAATTTTCTTTTTTTTTTTTTCCCAAAAGCCTAGCATTTTGCTGCCAAGAATCCCCGGAAGTCTAGGAAATTATTTCCCTGCTGTTCTAGCTTACTTAATCTCTTGTTTCCTGTTCTCTTGTGTGAAGATTTTGTTTTTTTTAAAATGGGCTTTCAAGGAACCCTATGGCTGCCTAAACTCTGAGAACTGTCCTCTGAACTTCCTCCAAACAACACAAGCCTCAATTAATTTAGAAGTTGTTTACTTTTAGCTTCAACTCGGAGATACCGAATGCTCATGGAATGTTGGGTTTGACTCCTCACTGGTGATTTCAGAAAGAACTAGAAAGGGGGGAAGTGAAGCAGGGCTTCTCACTCATGGTCGTCTTAAAGATTTGGAAAGCAGTCATTCAGACCTAGCACTGTGATTCATGCACTAGCCCAGCTTTTCCTTTTTTTTCTTTGTGTGTGTGTGTGTGTGTGTGAGAGAGAGAGTTATAAAAATTGCGAAAGTCAAAATTTTCTTGGACTGTGTAAGCAGTTTTCAGAGCAGTTTTGTACATAAGTGGCAGCAGATGCAAGTGAATGCTTATTGAAGTTAGATTTAAAGTTTTCTCTCCACAATTACCAAGTCAGAATCTCTGGTGTGGCCTAGAGATCTGTGTGCACCATCATCCCTCAACAGGTTTAGCTGCAGTCAGTCTGGCTGCTGACCCAGAGGCTGCGCTGTACTTTCGCGTGTCTTTAAAGAGCTCGGATGTCAAGCATGCTCGTTGATTTGGAAATGCAAGGATAGTCAACTGAAGTTAGAACAGAAGACTGGGTGTATAAATATGTTAAGTGCTAGTGGAAATAATCTGTTTAAAGTAAACAAGGAAGCTAGGTTCCTGAAGGAGCTTCTAACTGACCTAGTCAGTGTTGAACTTGCCTATACCAGTATAGCAGTCATTTTTAGCTTATGAAAATCAAATACTTATGACCAGATAGATTAAAATCAATTAGGTCTTACACATTGTGGTAAGAGTTAAATATAATAGCCTCACTTGGGAACAGAGGAACAATAATCTCAAAATGTCAGTTTCTATTGAAAATTAAGACACTGGTAACATAAACTGGGTTGATGATCCGATAACCCAATTATGGTATATTAAAGTTAAAAGTAATGACACAGGGGAAAGGAACTGCTGAACATGGAGTCGGTTTTAAAGTTTGATTTCGTCTTAACATTTTTCTCAAATCTGTGCATACTATGTATTTGAGATTCATTTACCAATGACAACTGGATTGTTGTTACTTGAAACATTCATTTGTGTGTTTTGAGGGAGAGATTGGAAGGCCTTGCCAAATTTCTGCCAGGTTGGAGCATGCTCTGGGGATTGTCTGAAAGAAGAAAGCCAAACCCAGGGATGTAATTCCAACCCAACTGCCGGCGTTCCTCTCTTCAGTACATGTCTGTCCCGAGGACTGCTCAACTCCAGAGTACCTAAGGTATTGGTGATGTCAGATAAATGGGTCTGCTCGCTTCATTGCACAGTGCCGAACAGTGGATCATCAATAGGTTTGTTGTCATTTGTGAGCTTTTAAGGGCATGATGAAAGGTTTCCTGGATGTGGGATTTCAGTTGGAGTTGCACCCACAAGTGACTATTTACCTTCCTTTCCTAAATGTGCAAAAGGACCACAGCATGGGTGTTCAGTCTCAGTTTTGACACTAATTAGATTCTACAGCAAAGACTCATTTGTTTTGAGATATAACCCAGGATAGAGTGTTTACCTTGTGTCAGACCCAGGATACAATACCTAACATTTACTTATACACACAAAAACCACATTTTTATCTTCATGTTTTGGACTATTTTAGTTAAATAAGTCTCAAGAGGTGTAGCTCAGTTGGCAGAGTGCTTGATAACCCTGCAAAGAGAGCCCTGGATTCAGTCTCTGGCACAGCCCAAACAAGGCATGGACGTACAAACTTGGAATTCAGGCACTTGGTAGGCGAGACATACTGAGTTCAAAACTGACCTCATGTCAAGCAAAAGTAATATGAACATTTGTAATTAACAAGTTGGGTCATCTTGCCAGTATCTAACTAATCTATTGACTGTATCCATTAAGAGTAGCATCATTCATTTCTATTTTTATTTGGACGGATACATTTTTTTTTTCTCCTCTGAGAAAACCAGGTCAGAATTTTATCAAGGCCTACCTGGTTTGGCTGAACACTGGCTGTCAGGAAGATAGACATCTGAAGTATGTCACCACTGGTTTGGCTCTTCATCCAAAGAGAAAGCAATTACGACTGCATGTACTCAGAACTACAGACTTAGATGGCAGGGATTTGCTTCCATCACTTGAGAGGACCTTGTGAATAATAGCACTAAGTTTTACCAAAGGCACTATGCATTTGGTCAGAATAAGTAGTCACTAACTAGGAGCCAAAAAAAAAAAAAAAAGACCAAGAGGGCTGAGAAAGGGTCTCAGTGTTAACCACTGAGTTATAAAGTGTCCCACTCATGTGAGCACTGGACTTCAGGTACCCAGAAGTCAATCGAGGAAGGTGTGGCTGCTGGCTGCAGCAACTCCCCCTACAACTCAGGGATGCAGAGATGGAACCCCTAGGTCCATCTGGCCAACTACTATAAGCTGAATCTACAAGTTCTGGTACAGCCAGAGGCCTGTCTCAGTGTATCATGTGACGAGGGATTAAGGAAGAGTCTCGGCATTCACTTCAAACCTCAGGTGCATGCACACAAATTCACACGAACTCAAAATTCACACGTGTGCGCATGGCATACAGTAAATGAAAACCATTAAACGTTAGCTCTTAGACGTCTATCACTGGCTAGCAGATGTTATGCATTTTATTTAATACCGCTTTTGACTGATTTATAATTTGTTTTTTTTAAAGTATGTCTTAATTGGTAGCTTGTTCTTGAAAGTAAACGAAATTAGAATGGAGCGTTGGCCTCTTGCTTGGCTACACGGAGGCATCTATCACTTGAGCATGCCTATAGGGGTTTATTTCTCAAAACAGATGCTAATACACAGAAGAATTGTGTGATTATTAAAACATTCAGGGGGAGGTCAATTTAAATTTTATTCGTTTATTCGTTCATTCATTCATTGAGACGCACCCCAAACAGGCCTCAAATTCCTAGTTCTTCAACTCCCTCACCCTCTGGAGGGCTGGAATTGTAGGCTTCAGGCTGGTCTGTTAATTTCTGAATGCTGACTGCGTAGGAGTCATAGGACTAGTTAATCTGATTGGAACAGGTAGAGCTCAGAGTGCTAACTGTTCGAGGATAGCAACCCAGCACAGGCTAGCCTGGAACGTGTACCCTAGGCTTGCCTCTTTAAGGCAGTCCTGCCTTCCCCTCTCTTGAGCCCTGCTTTCTGGTGGTTTTTTTGCTCTCAACGTTCATCTGCAGCCCTGCTGCGTTTATTCTTGATTCTCACGTACAATTCAAAAAAGTCTTCCTTATAAAATATCAAATAAACCAGACGTTAGGGCTGGAGGAATAGCTCCGGCCATAAAATGCTTGTCTTGCAGGCACAAAGACCTGACTTTTGAGCCCTAGACTCCATGTCAGATAGGCTAGGCTTGGTAGGAATATGCATTTAGTCCTGGTGTTCTGACTGCCCCAACCCCATGCACAAATATACATGTGAGTGTGCTCCTGTATTTCATGCAGAGGCGAACATGCACATACTACAATATAGATTAAAAGATGTCAGAAGAGACACACTTAAGTTTAAAAGACTCACTTATTAGTGCTTTTCTCGTTCTCATTGAAATTTATCTCTGGCCGTCAGCATATTATTTTATCTTATTTGTCCCTTAAATGAGGACAGGCAAAACATGAAAAAGAAAAGAAGTGCCTGACCTTTACCGCTGTTCTACCCCCATGGAAACACTGTGTGGTTCTCAAAACCAGGTGCCCATCTCTAGGACCTACCCAAAATAGTTCCTGTTTTTGAAGTGTTTTGCAACTAACATCCGGCATACTGATTTACTGTATCCATGACTCTTGCACTCCACCGGCTAGCTGAGAAACATGTTTGTATCAATTTTCATCTCTCCAGACTCTTATTCTGCGCCCCCAGCTTGGTCCAGCTGCAGCCTTGTTGCACCACAGTAAACAAAAGGCACCTTGAATGCAGGTTGCTCACACTGGACAATCATTCTGAGGTCCTGTTAGAAAGTCATCTTTCTAAGTTTGGAACAACATTTAAGGATGTAGGTTAACCACACTTCAGTGGATGGCCTGACACCCATTAGTATATGGGCAGTACACACTGGGCTCCATGGGTTATTTTAAAATAAAAACAAAACAAGACAAAAGGATGTGGTGTTGCGGTGTGTGTTCGGAGGTGGGGGTGAAGAGTTAGGAGTGGAGGGTGACTCTGATAAAAATACAGTGTCAGAGGACGGCCTTCTTGGGCATCAATGGGAGGGGAGGCCCTTGGTCCTGTGGAAGCTTACCTCAGCATAGGGTGGCGAGGTTGGAATGCCTATCCAGTAAGGGTTGCTGTGAACGTTATACGGCCCAGTGTCCTGCATTCTTGTGTGCACCCAGCACTAGTGCATACAAAGCTGTAGAAGGCCAGTATCGTCTCCAGATACCTTAACAAAAAGTGTCTCAGCCGGGCGTGGTGGCGCACGCCTTTAATCCCAGCACTTGGGAGGCAGAGGCAGGCGGATTTCTGAGTTCGAGGCCAACCTGGTCTACAGAGTGAGTTCCAGGACAGCCAGGACTACACAGAAAAACCCTGTCTCGAAAAAAAAAGAAGTTTCTCAACTTCTGGGTTTCAATCCCCTTAGGGGGTCCCAATGACCCTTTCACAGGGGTTGTCTAAAGCCATCGGAAGACACGGATATTTACACTACGATTCCTAACAGTGACAAAATTACAGTTAAGTAGCAACGAAAATAATTTTATCACTGGGGGGGGGGGGTCACCACAACCTGGGGAACTGCATTAAAGGGCTGCAGCTTTGGAAAGTTTGAGAATTGCTGCCTTAAGGGGAGTGTGATCCTGACTCACCTGGTAAGGGACTGACTCCTGGAGTAAGAGACAACCACGCCCTAACACTTGCATTTAGCTGAGATGTCTCCAGCTGGCTGACCTACAAAGTTAGGTAGACAAAAAACAAAAAACAAAAAACAAACAAACAAAAAAAAAACCTGAGTGGTTTCATTTTGTTGCACTCTCAGCTACTATCTTAGTGAAGGTTTCTGTTCCTGGACAAAACATCATGACCAAGAAGCAAGTTGGGGAGGAAAGGGTTTATTCAGCTTACACTTCCATACTGCTGTTCATCACCAAAGGAAGTCAGGACTGGAACTCAAGCAGGTCAGAAAGCAGGAGCTGATGCAGAGGCCATGGGCCATGGAGGGATGTTCTTTACTGGCTTGCTCAGCCTGCTCTCTTATAGAACCAAGACTACCAGCCCAGAGATGGCACCACCCACAAGGGACCTTTCCCCCTTGATCACTAATTGAGAAAATGCCTGACAGCTGGATCTCATGGAGGCATTTCCCCAACTGAAGCTCCTTTCTCTGTGATAACTCCAGCTTGTGTCAAGTTCACACAAAACTAGCCAGTCAGCTACTGAATAAAATTTTAAAAAACATTGAAAATAGCCAGTTCTGTTAGAAAGTACCGACTTTAGCATCTATGAAGTCACGTGATGAGCCCAGTGGGCGGTCTTCTGAGACTCTGCTGCTGTAGGAACAACAGAACTGTCTAAGAACAGTAGGACTGCTGTAGCTCCCAGATAGAGCAGTGGCCTAGCCTGTGGATCCAGAGTACTGCTAAATAACAAAGTTTTCGGGGCCCAGGGTGCAAGTACTTGCCACTGACTAAACTCTTACCGTGCACCTTATTGTTTGTGCTACATTCGTAAATGGTGATGCCGCAGATGAGAGGGGGGGAAATGCTCACCGTGCTTTCGAAGCTGATAATCTAAGACTTAAGTGCTAAATCTTAGAAGGCTGATAGCATTATCTCCTTCCTCGCTTCCTTCCTTCCTTCCTTCCTTCCTTGGGTAGCTGGTCCCCTCCCCTCTGGGTCCATTTGGCAAGATCTTTAACATTTTTGGACTTCACTCCTGGCAATAGGAAGGGGAAAGCCAGGGACGATGTTAACAGCGTACAGTACCTAGAACTTCTCCCAAGATCCAGTCCAGTCTGCCTGACAGCCTGTTTAAGAGACCTTCCCTGCTACAGAGGACCTGGAGAGACTCGTGATGGGGAAGTCACGCGAGTTTCCAACCTGTGGCAAGGAAGGCTGGCAGGTGAAAGAGAGTTCAGACGAGTGGACATGACAGACTTTAACTTCGGAATTTTCATTATACCTGTAAGTATCGGGAGTTGTTAAGTGAAAAGTACCTCGCGTTTATCAAAGTCCCACCCTGAATCTGGTTACTATGATTTACTGTTAGTTGTGTGTGTGAGTGTGTGTGTGTGTGTGTGTGTGTGTGTGTGTGTGTGTGTGTGTATGAATGTGTGTGTGTGAGTGTGTGTGTGAGTGAGTGTGAGTGTGTGTGTGTGTGT
Organism: Mus musculus; assembly: GCF_000001635.26. NCBI lineage: Eukaryota > Metazoa > Chordata > Mammalia > Rodentia > Muridae > Mus > Mus musculus. The sequence continues at coordinate 105,884,602 of NC_000080.6, read as the reverse complement.
GTGAGAGTGTGAGTGTGTGTGAGTGTGTGTGGGGGGGGTTGGTGTGTATTCTGGTAATTTCTGAGGTTTGTTGTTTGATTTTTTTTTTTTCCTTTTGTTTTTCAAGACAGAATTTCTCTGTGTAGCCCTGGCTATCCTGAAACTCTCTCTGTAGACCAGGCTGGCCCTTAAATTCAAAGATCCACCTGTGGCTGCCCTGCTGTTTGATTTTTAATCAGGGTGTTACTATATAACCCTGGCTGGCTTGTAACTAACTGTGCATGTATAGACAAGGCAAGTCTCAGATTTGTACTAATTCTGTCTCTGCCTTCAGAGGTTGAGTTTATAGGAATGCACCATCTGGTTTTGCTTGTATAGACATTTTGCAGTTAACTTTGTTAAAAACACTTCTTTTTTTTTTTTAAATCAAAAGTTGTCTTGAGAATTTTTTCAGAAATAGAATTTAAGGAATTCATTCATAGTCCCAGGAATTGCATCTTTAATTAATAACTTCCTAAGTGAATTTTTGATGATATCATCAACCTAAGGTTTTATGGGTGGGAAGAGGTATGCGTTATTGGCAGCTGTTTGAGGGAGCAGATCCTCATACATATCGGAATCTCTATAGATGCTTAATGAGTGCTTGATGATTGCATATATTCAATAGAGAATAAAAGTATACTGATGACTTCTAAGATTATGAATAATGATGTATGGCAAAACAGAAACACCAATTGTTAATAAAACAGCATAGTAAACTGTGAGTATTGCTCTTATAAAAAGGATTATCCATTTCTAAGCTCTTCATTCATTTATTTCTAAGGTTATATAGTCTATTTTACAGTCTGAAGTGTTAGACAGTAGCCACTGGTTGGACAATAGCATAACACACTGGACACTGTTTGCTGACCTTGAACTGAATCACAGTTACGCAAAATGTCCTGCTTCAAGTGAGCAGATATACAGTTTTAAGTTTTATATTTTAAATTTGATTGTTATTATTATAAATGAAAAAGATATATACTCTAAAACCAAGAATATGTTATTGGGTTCAACTTTGGTAGGGAAATTAGTTATTGTAGAAATTATTTACAATCCAGTTCTCTTATAAGACAAACAACAACTGTTTCATAAGACCTAAGAAAATTCCAGCCTGGTAACATAAGACTTTAATCCGGCGCTCGAGAGGCAGAGGCAGGTGGACCCACGTGAGCTGGAGAGCAGCTTGATCTCCACAGCAAGTTCAGGCCATCTGGGGCTACAGAGAGACAACTAAAGGCTGTTCTCACAAATGTATCAGCACGCTGTCACTTCCCTCTTGGTTCGAGCACAGTAGTGCCCCTTACACATTCACTGTATTTTGAATGAACTTATTTTGTGTCATGTGTATGAGTGTTTTGCCTGCATGTATGGAGGTGCACTGCGCACATGTTTGGTTCCCTCAGACCTTAGAGGAAGCTAAGATCCCTTGGAAGAGTAGTTGTGGATGGTTGTGAGCCACCAGGCAAGTGCTGGGAACCAAACCCTGCTCCTCCACAAGAACAGCAAGGACTCTTAACCAGTGAGTTACATCTCAAGACCTGATGCATTTTAGATATTCTGAGAAAACAGTCATGACCAGTAAAAAAATATTGAAAAGAGATGAAATTTGTCTGGAACTTGATGGGTAGATAGTAATGTGAGAAAACCAAGTTAAGGTTAAGCACAGTCCTGTTCAGTTCAGGAGACTGGATGGACCAGGCCAGCAGAGATGCATGTAAGGGAGAACTGGGAAGCAAGGTATAGCCCTAGCTCCAAGAGCTAAAGGGCTTGCACGCTATAATAACAATCTAAATGGGATTCAAAAACTTATTTAACATATTCCTTTATCTCCAGAGCAGAGTTCCATTTCTGTGAAGAGTCTTGACAGACAAGAGCCTCATTACCCAACCTCTGTCCCCAGCATGTCTGCCTCCTGTCTCTTTTCCTGGTGTCAGCCAGTCTCTCTCTTTCCTACACACGTCCTTCATGAACATCATGCCTTTAGGTGGTGCGTTCCCCAATGTTCTCTCCATCCGTTCACTGGGAAGATGTTCACTCATCCTTTTAAGTGATTGCAGCACTGAAGAGCCTTGGCTGCCCGCCCCTTGTGTGTGTGCATCCTTAAACCTCAAGCATACACAAGGTCTTCTGGCGGTTTACTCTCACATGCATGCAGCACACATCAGTTGCTTGCGCGATTATTTGTTTAGTGTTTTTCCTCAGGATTAGACCCTTTGTACGTGGTGTACATTTAGATTCTCTGGATTGTGCTCATTACCTGGCACAGAGATGATATTTAGTGTTTGATTGAAGATATCAAGAAAAGTGGAGGGCTGGTGAGATGGCTCAGTGGTTAAGAGCGCCGACTGCTCTTCCAAAGGTCCTGAGTTCAAATCCCAGCAACCACATGGTGGCTCACAACCATGGGTAATGAAATCTGATGCTCTCTTCTGGAGTGTCTGAAGACAGCTACAGCGTACTTACATATAATAAATAAATAAATAAACAAATTAGATAGATAGATAGATAGATAGATAGATAGATAGATAGATAGATAGATATTTAAAAAAAAGAAAAGTAGAGACATACTGGAAATAGCTAAGAAAGCAAGACTATGAAGAAGTGGCTAGTTTAGAAAGCTGGACTGATCATTTAACATGTAACAATGTAGCACAGTGAGAATCACTCATCTATCTTATCCCATTATAAGAGTTTTAAGGGAGGGATGAAGACTTCTCAATATCTCATTGCCTGGCAAACATTAGATACTACCTAAATGTCATTTGAACAAATGGAGTATCATTGACCACAGTACAGCCATTGTGTAGATTGGTCAACTGTCATTTCATCTGTATTCTTTTATCTTAGATATTCATGACTCTTAAAATATGCTTTTCCGGATGGACCATGTAGAGACTGCCATAGCCAGGGATCCACCCCATAATCAGCATCCAAACGCTGACACCATTGCATACACTAGCAAGATTTTATTGAAAGGACGCAGATGTAGCTGTCTCTTGTGAGACTATGCCGGGGCCCAGCAAACACAGAAGTGGATGCTCACAGTCAGCTAATGGATGGATCATAGGGCTCCCAATGGAGGAGCTAGAGAAAGTAGCCAAGGAGCTAAAGGGATCTGCAACCCTATAGGTGGAACAACATTATGAGCTAACCAGTACCCCGGAGCTCTTGACTCTAGCTGCATATATATCAAAAGATGGCCTAGTCGGCCATCACTGGAAAGAGAGGCCCATTGGACTTGCAAACTTTATATGCCCCAGTACAGGGGAATACCAGGGCCAAAAAGGGGGAGTGGGTGGGCAGGGGAGTGGGGGTGGGTGGATATGGGGGACTTTTGGTATAGCATTGGAAATGTAAATGAGTTAAATACCTAATAAAAAATGGAAAAAAAAATATGCTTTTCCTCTTAGGTTACCAGGACTCCACCTATTTAATCATTTCAATTGGAAAGATGAGCTGGAGTGCCAGGAACAGTGGCTTATGTCTGTGATCACAGCACTCGGGAGGCTGAGGCAGGAGTTCTAGGCTAGCGTGGGCGATGTAGTCAGATCTAGGTTTAAGCAAACAAAACAAAGACCTTCAAATAAATAAACAAGCAAACAAAGTATCAAGAAATGTGGACTATCGATCCTTGCTCATAATAAATTAAATGGCAGAGTTAACAGTTGTTTGAACGTCTAGTGGCAATAATTCTCCTCAACTCCTTCTCTGTTAAAGGATGCTTACATGGCCTTCACGCATGGATCTGGGAGCACTGAGAAGACAAACACAAAGTTACAGATAGATCCACTCTGTAACATAAAAAGGAAGGGAAAGGTGGAGAACACACGGTGACCTGGTCACTCTGGGTGGGAGGGACTTATCACCTGCAGTCAATATGCAGATTTTGAACAGATCATCACAGCCTGAACCAGGAGCTCCAGCAATGGTGTGTAACAGTAGGAGTGATGGAGTGAGAGAATGACTTTATTTTGGTTCATGTGGTGTATATACATATATGCATACACATACATATATGTATACATATATGCACACACACACACACACACACACATATATATATACATATATATATATACATATATACATACACACACACACATAGAGAGAGAGAATATAGCCCTGGCTGTCCTGGAACTCACTCTGTAGACCAGGCTGGCCTCGAACTCAGAAATCTGCCTGCCTCTGCCTTCTGAGTGCTGGGATTAAAAGCGTGCGCCACCATGCCCAGCTCCAACCTAGCAGTTTAAGACTCAGAATTACTATGCGCTCAGCAGAGGGCAGTGCATTTCTTTATAGCCTTTGATTCACTAAATAAGGCCCACCTACATTATGGTGGGCAATGTGCTTTATAAAAAGTTTACCAATTTAAATATTAATCTTACTTCATTCCTGAAGAAACATCCAAAATGTTCTGTGGGCGCTGTCGCCCACTCCACTTGTCACATAAAATTAGCCCAGAGGACCTGGGGACAATTCCCAGCACACACACGGCAGCTCAACAACTGTCTGTACCTCCAGCTCCAGGGGATTCCAACCTTCACACTCATGCAGGCACGTGTGAAAAAACCCAACGCATATAAAGTAAAGATGAATAAATCAGTAAAGGAAAACTAGGGGGCTGCAGCAGCAAGGACCCGAGAAACCGTGCAGTTCATGGCTACACTGTATTTGTTCTGTCTTTAGGGGTCTGTCAGTGTATTATAAATTGATTGTCTGGTGACAACTGTATGGGATTTCAACCATTGGGATAATTCATTTCTTGTATTAAACAGAAAGTCTATTAAAGCTTATATAGACTCTGTATTTCTATTATACAAGCCGATACTTCATGGGGACTAAGCTTCCATAACTTTATAAAAGAGTAATTTCAGTGTCTTAAGCTACCTAGAGGAAGCTTTAATGCGAAATCAAAAAAAAAAGTAATTTTGATGCAGTATAAACAGCCAAAATTATTGACTTTGTAACGTCGAAGGTAGCATTTCTCCCTGGAGCCACCATTTTTTGCTGAATGGCCTGTGGTCATTTTTACTTAATGTCTCTGAGCCTCAATTGACTCGTACATAAAAAAAGGATTAAAACTACACACACACACACACACACACACACACACACACACACACCGCACTTCCCTTTCCCATGGGTTACCTCAGAATTGAAACTATGCTATGTTGCTCTCTTCTTTACATAGATTCTTAAAATCCCCTGAGAGATATTTTATCCTACACTCTAACAAGTGCCTCTGATTTGTGGCATGACAATATAATTAATAAACAGAAAAGTAGAAGATCTGGCTTTAGATAGTTCTGTCCTTCTGTCCCATAGAGCAGGATAGGAACAATACTATCTCAGACCAACTGCCAGTCTTCAGGATGGCACTAACTGCCATTCTTCATGCTGGCTGGCACCGTCCCTCTATTTTGGGGTTTTGTTTTATGTCTTTTGTTTATTGTTTTGTGGGAGGAGAAAAGAAGTATTTGGTTTCGTTCCCCCCCCCCCACACACACACACACACACGCCACACACTACCACCACCACCAGTGAGCTCCAGACATGCTAATTGGAGTCACATCTATACAAGTCACCACTTCACATTTTGGGGGCAGTGTCCTGTTGCTGGGAGGGATTCCTTGCACACACTGAACCCACTTTGTTTGTGATCCTTATAGGCAGCCCAGAGAGGTCTGTGGGGCAGGTGATAATATTCCTGATTTTCATACTTGCAGTACATGAGAGAATTTCTTCAAAGCATGCAGAGAGCAAGAGTACCTTGACTCTGCCCTTTGCTTCCGGTTCCTGCTGATGCATCTCCTCACCAATGCTTTCGAACCACAGTATAGCTCTGCACTGATGTTTGTGCCCCGCAGCCTTCCTCATGAACAGTAAATTGCTCTAATCCTTCGTGAGGCTGGCTACTCCACACTGTGTGTACAAACTCGAATGCTGCTTTGCTGTTGTAACTATCATCACAACCAATGCCAGCTCCTTCATCCCTCAACTGAAGCTCCCTTCGGCCTCTTGCTTCTCTGCAATTCTAATTGCACAACTATACAGGACCTTCCTATTTTATAGATACATTGCCTAATTTGGAAACATATTTAAAGAGAAAACCATGAAAACTTATTTCCTGTGCCCTGCACGCGTTTCATTTTCATGAACCAGAACTGGGAAAGTACTCGAGCATTCCGGTCTTTACAATGACAGAACGTGTGGACAAAGGACCTGGTGGAGACCTGTGCAGGTCCTGCGCATGTTGCTTCAGACTCCCTGAGTTCATCTGTATTTTGTTTGTATTGATTTAGAGAGCATTGTTTTCTGGGTGTCCTCCATCCCTCCTTACACTCTTTCTGCCTTCTCTTCCCCCGAGGTCAGGGATTTGATGGAGACCCCCATTTAGGGCCGAGTGTCCCAAGGTCCCTCTCTCTGCAGGTTGTCCTGCTGTGGATCTTCACATTTGTTCACATCTAGTGCAGGAGGAAGCTTCTCTGAGGAAGGCCACGCAAGGTACGGATTTACGGACTCCCAGTTTAGTAAATTTTTTTTTTAATTCTCTCATATATTACATCCTGACTGCAGCCTCCTGTCCCTCCCCTCCTTCCACCTCAAACCCCAGATCCACTCCTCCTTTATTTCCCTTCAGAAAAGGGCAGGCCTCCCAGGGATGTCAACCAAGTATGTCTTTATGGGAGACCTGAGTGTGTGAACAGAGTAGGTCTCTGTTTCTTGTGTCATGTCTTGGGCTCTTTTCCTTCTGCTTGTTAGTTTTGCTTAGTTCCAATGTGTTAGTGTTTGTTTTATCTTATTACCCTATATATTATATTATATTATATTATATTATATTATATTATATTATATTTATTATAATTATTCCAAAAATGATGGAATTATTTTCTCGTCATTCTGATTGGGTAGACGTAAAAATAGAAAAGAATTGTGTGTATGAAAGGCACACAGGTAGATTTTATGTTCTGTTGAAATCTGATAGAACTTTTTATAAGGTTACCTGAGGAATATCCTGAAGTAATAACAGTGACCTCCCAAATTCCAAGCTGGTGACTGCCACGCTATACATGTGACTTATGCTCCAGAGGCTCATGTGGTGGAAGTTTAGTTTTCAAAGTCAGGACACTGGAAGGCAGAGAACTGTAGGAAGCGGGAGGTAATTGGGCCCCTCAGAGTGCCAATCACAGCAAGGCTTAGTGTGTCTCTCTAGGCTGCAGTGGGTTAGGTCTCTCCACACTGCGCGGCTTATGTAGAAACTGAGTTATTCTCATCCGAGTTTGTGTATCTCAGTGTGCTACCCAGTTTCTCTCACTGTGTGGCCTGTTCCACAGTGCTGTTCCCTGATATGTTCCTGCTAGAAAATTCCATCTGCTGTCAGGATATAGCATCCAAAACCATTTTCCCTTATAAAGCACCTTCTCTTAGATACTGTTAGAGCCATACAAAACAGACGATGACAGTCACACCTAGCCTAGAGTGCTCCTTCCTCCTGTATAGGAAAACAAACAAACAAACAGGCTAACCTTGTGAGTGTGGCAGATCTATTTTTATTTTTATTTTTGCATACATTTACTTGCCTGATATACTATTAAACCCCATGGTTCATGTAATGAATGTCCTTTCCTTGCAAAAGAAAAAAAAAAAAGATCTGCATAAACTTTCAAGTTCAACAGATTGGCAGGTGCACTGGGGTGGGCGTGTTATTCTCTGCTTCTCTTTCCAATCACCTGACTTGTCTCCTCCCTGCAAAACGTCTCCTTTGAATTTATGTGTGCATTTATTCTCTCTCTCTCTCTTTTTTTTTCTTCCAAGGGAATTCTCATACACATCTTAAGAAGATGAGGCACGGATTTTACTTGAAAGGCTGAATCTCTTGGTTACCTGCCTAAAGCCTTGGACGGAAGCCTAAACTTTAAGTAGCAAGTTAAACAGTAAATAAATTCTGCTAATGGCTATTAGATGGCTAGCTGGGGAGCTTAGGGTAAGGAGTGATTCTAATTAAATAGAGAACACTGGAGAGAGCCGGAACGTTTCAAGAATAGATTTTTGTCTCCCATGCCTCATTAGGAATATAAAATCGGCTTCTATTGTGGGAATGACAACCTTTCAAAACACCGCTCTTTTGCCCTACGCAGCTGTATAACCTCCATTTTCAAATTTTGAATTTCTTTTTTTAGTAGCAAAAGGTACTTTTATAGCCCTAATCCAATTAAAGCCATGCTAAATCACCACATTCTATTTTAAGTTAACAATAATTTATCTCTTGTTTAGACACACAGAAAGGCTGATCTCAGCCCTTGTTATAGAATCACAGAATTCAAATTCTTGCCTCCCAGGGCTTCTTAGATGAGCCTTAGAAGAGCTGGGGTGGCCTCCCTTTCCTCCTTCGTCACACTGTCTTCTCCATCCAGAGTTTGCCCACCCTGTAGCCTGACAACCATCACTCAAAAGTAGAGACGAATATTGGGGTAGAGATACTAAGTAATGGACTTAGTTCAATGGAACGCCATCCATACCAGTTTAGAATTTAATAGCGCAATTCCTTTATATATAGGGAGAAAAGGGTGAAAGGATTTTGAAATAACCTAAACGTTATACCGCCACCTCCCGAGTGCTCTCTGGGATGGCATATGCACACACCTCCAGCTAACTGCCTGGAATCTTGACCCGTGTTCGTTCTTCAAATATAAAACCATGAGATATTTAATGTTCAGAAGAAGAAGACGGTCTGCTTATCCATTGTTGATGCCTCACAACTGTGGCTGAAAGGAAATAAGAGGGGGGAAATAATTTAAAAGTGAAGTAAGTTTCTCGGACAGACAGGAAATGCTCCTGCCGAAAGGAGTCATAGCTGCAAATGTGATGACATCATGGAGTCGATGGCGTACTCTGCGCCGTCCTTAGGAAGGTAGCCAGGAAGCCAAGGACAGCTTTCCGCTTCCCTCTGTCTTTTCCCTGAATGTGTCCTTGCTGCAGTTTCTCCATGAGGAATAAGAGTCAATCCCCAAGCCAGGCGGTGGTGGCACACCCCTTTAATCCCAGCATTTGGGAGGCAGAGGCAGGTGTCTTGCGCGCGCTCGACTCGACCAGCAAGAACGACGCTGCAACAGGATCCTTCTGCACACGTTTATTGGGAGAGCTTGATTGCAGAGGCGAAAAGACTTTTTGCCCAGAGCTGGTGCTGCTTTTATAGGCCTAGGAGAGGCGTGTCTCATACCCTGATTGGTTATGCACTAAGCCTCATTTGCATGTTCCTCATCTGATTGGCTACTCTCTCTCAGTACCTCACTGAGCCTCATTATCATACCTCATTTGCATGTCTCACATCTGATTGGTTATACTCTCAGTACCTTACAGAACCTCATTATCATGCCTGGGCCAGGCAGTGTTTTTGCAAAAAACTTTACTGCATATGTACACATTGGTTGTTTGTCCAATCTTATGCATGGTGGCCAGCAGTAGTCAGTGCCACTCAGCAACGGCACATGTGGCTTCCCACACAGGTGGATTTCTGAGTTCGAGGCCAGCCAGGACTACACAGAGAAACCCTGTCTCGAGAAAAAAAGGAAAAGAAAGAAAGAAAGAAAGAAAGAAAGAAAGAAAGAAAGAAAGAAAGAAAGGAAAGAAAGAAAGAAAAAAGGAATCAATCCCCTGGCGGTGCCGTCGTACATGCGTCGAGCATCATTTTCTTACATCTGTTGTGAGAAACCTACTCGCTGCTTGGGAGCACTCCTATAACAAGGACACCTCTGAGCCATTTCATTTATTGGTATATCTGTTTGTTTTACTAAGGGAGTAATTTCCTACAAAAATAAACCGACCCGTTTATTTATTTATTTTACTTACTCACTGACGCTCTGTCCAGACGGCACACAGCCCTGAAGTCACAGGATGCGCTCACTGAACTGGGCTCTACCAGATGAAACCTGTGTCACCTTGGGTCAACGTCATGGCCTATCTCAGAAGAGCTTTGTTTGCAGCAAAGACTGAAGTTTTTGAGCTACATGAACCGGGTTGGGTGTCATATCTAACTTTCTACTGCGATAAAATCAGGGACTAAGGGGCTTGGAAAATATATAGGAAATATGATGTCATCCATTATTATTAGCAATGTGAAACACATCTAAAAAATGTAAAAGATTGTTTTACAGGACTTGACACCCTTAGACTTAGAAATATCTAACTAGCAATATGATATTTGAACCTCAAATCAGAATTTTAAATCATTATACCAAAAACCAGCAGATTAGAATTAAAATTAAGTCTATTCATTGATATTTTCTATAGGAAGGATATTTTCTATAGAAGAGAGGGCTCTGACCCTGGCATGACAGCATACCTGTAATTTCAGCGCTCCAAAGATGAAGGTAAGAGAATAATGAGTTAAGTGTAGCAGGACTACTCAGCTAGAACTTGTCCCAAAAGAAAAGGGGGAAGGGCTGGAGAGATGGCGCAGTGGTTAATAGCTGAGAACTGACTGCTCTTCCAGAGGTCCTGAGTGCAATTTCCAGCAACCACATAGTGACTCACAACCATCTGTAATGGAATCCGATGGTGAAGACAGTGACAGTGTACTCACATATATAAAATAAATAAATCTTTTTTAAAAAACAAAAGGGGAGTTCTATCTTTGTAGTAACAACAATACAATCTATCAAGAATACTTTAAAACTTCTATCACTCTATTTTTATATTTTTATTTTTGCTATATCTATTGTAGAGACAATGTGTTAATATAACAATACCTGCACATTTATAACTTATAGTACACTCTAAACTTCAGTGACAGATTGATAAACAAATACATTTAATTATCACCAAGTTAGAGAAAAAAATGAGAACATGACTGAACCAACATGAACCTACACTGGATTCCTTCTACATAATACTGTGCATAATAACACCTAACGTGATGTGTGTGTGTGTGTGTGTGTGTGTGTGTGTGTGTGTGTGTGTGTGTGGTTTGAAAAGTGCTCAGCAAGGGTCTGGGTAAGTGACTCCGTGGGAAGAGTCTTTGTGCATAAGCATGAAGACTTGAGCTCAAATCTTCAGAGGCCATGTGAAAAATTAAAATACCTCCCAAATAGAACGCACAATATTTGTGTGCTCGTTGTTTGTTTTTTTGTTGTTGTTGTTAATTACATGTATTTGGTGGGGGTCTGTGCGTGTGAATGCACACAAGTAGAGATCAGAGGACACCCTGCAGAGCGGAAGCTGGTGATCTCTCCTTCCACTATGTGGAATCTGGGGCTTGAACACAGGATGGAAGCTTGAAGCCCTTACAGCTGCGCCAGCTCCCCTGGCCCAGTCTGCTAAGTGTCATTGAGCTGTTGATTGTCTCTGCAATTCCCAAACTTTGTTCCAGTACTTTTGTGGAGAAGTGTCTGTGCATATTTGAACAACACTACACTATCTTTTCTTGAGCAATTGTAAAATTAACTGCTGTCCCAAGAGTTTTGAGGCCTTCCCTAAGTAAAGGAACTTGCTCAACTTTACTTAATTCCTTCTTAAACACACCTGACCCCAAGTCTAATTTTGAGTTTACAAATTATCTAATTTAATTTAACTAGCTGTTCCAACCCCCATTACACATCAGCACTGAAAAACTGTTTTAATGAAAATGAGTTTACCAACCCCTGCCCCATTAGGAAAATTGGCTTTGAACTAGAGAGAGGGCTCAATGTTTAAGAGCTCTGGCTGCTCTTCCCAAGGATCTGAGTTCTATGCCCAGCACCAACTTGATAGCTCAAAACTGTAACTCCAGTTCCAGGGAGTCTGATACCATCTTCTGTCCTCCAAAGGCGCTGTACACCTGTGGTATACAGATGTACATACAGACAAAACATGTCTTGATTCCCATAGTCTATTGTTAAATATTTAGGTTGAAGTTATGTTTGTTTTTTAGTTTTTGGATTTTTTTAGATTTATTTATTTATTATATGTAAGTACACTGTAGCTGTCCTCAGATACTCCAGAAGAGGGCATCAGATTTTGTTAGAGATGGTTGTGAGCCACCATGTGGTTGCTGGGATTTGAACTCATGATCTTCGGAAGAGCAGTCGATGCTCTTAACCACTGAGCCATCTCGCCAGCCCATTTGTTTGTTTTTAAGGCCATATATAGATACATAGTTTAACACAGGAGTTTTAAAATAGCATTTTAAGAAAATTGTCGTTTTTCTATATACTATGCCAAAATTAGTTCTTTTTCCCCTTTCTATGTACTATTTATTTATTTATTTATTTATTTATTTATTTATTTATTTTCTTTTTAAAGTCAGGGTCTCACCAGATAGTTCAGGTTGGCCTGAGACTCAGAGACTCACTTGTCTTTGCCTCTGCCTCTCCAGCACTTGGATTTAAAGCCACGTACTACCATGTCCCAGCCTGGTTTCCTAAGGTGCAATATGGACTCCAAAACCATTTGAACTTTTCATATTATCTTCCAGTAAAATTCATTTTAATGGACATGTTACATTTTCTTTCAAGAATGTGAACATATTTCAAAATATAACACAGTATCTTTGTGATAAAGTTTATCTGGCATTAATGTAATTCTTCTGCCTGTACATAATGATCAAAGTCAAAGCTTTGGGGAGGAAACCCTTGGGGTATAAGTTCCTGCCCAAAGCAACACTTGCTCTTCGTAAGGAAAATTTGAGTTGAATCTCTGCCTGTCTCCTTATTGATCTCCCACACTGTTAGAAAAGATACCAACACGTTTTAAACTGGAGCACATCTGTTTTTAACAGGTGGGGGAAGCAGGAAGATAGGGGCTGAGGGTGTGGGAGGGGTTTTCTTATCCTGCTGGACTCAACTTCTTAAATTAAGATAAACTTTAACATGCCTGGACTGCCTTTTGCTGAGCATGGATCAAGTATGAACACGGCTGGTGCACACATTTAGTGACAGATTCTCTGGGGTAAAAGTTCAAATTACTGAGAAGAACCCCCACTCTGTGTCTAGCATGGCTGCCTCGCCCCTAACACTGGCACATGGGATCCTCGCTGCCTGTCTTTTGAGAAAACCCTATCTCTGTCCACGAGCCAATAAAAACCTTCCTAAACATTTGCCAGCGTTTTTACAGGAAAACTTTAATTCTTCCTGCAAAGAGCAGCGGACACGAAGGGACTTTTAACATCCCTATTTAGATGGTTACTTGAATATTTCTGGTTGTCTGTTGTCTGTCTGTTTTTACAAGCAAAGTATATCTCATCATTAATGCTTCTTTAAAAAATGTTTAATAAATCAGAAGCAAAATTTAGTGGAAGAACACAGTTAAGCATTTTTAAGAAAGAGCACTATTCTTTAGTGAACACAACTATTTCCAAGAATAACAATTCTTAAGCATTTTTGTTTTTGCTTTAAAAAAAAAAACAAGAGCATAAAAATGTGTCTCATAAATCACTGAGCTGTGTAAATAAGGAAGCCTCAGAGATTCTTGTGGAAGAAAAACACCATTTTTAAATTTATCTACTCGGAAGAACAAACATATTATATCAGAATGCAAATAATTATAAAGTCACAACTAATTTCTTCCTCCATGTTAGGCTTTTGAACAATTTCCAAGTTTTTCTCACCGTAAATATCTATAACTTAAGACCACTCTTTTAATTTACGGGATGAGGAAAGGTATTTTTTCTTCCGAAAAGCTGTCATAACTAGTTTATAAATTTGTTCAAGTTAGAAGCCAGAGTTTTCATAATTAGATGATTAATGAGTGTTTCTTTAGTGTATGGGTCAGGTAGGGGTCTGAGTTAAAGATTTCCTAGGGTCCGTGGGAAGGAAACTCTATCCTCCCATCTCCTTCTCTTGCCTGGGCAAGATGTAGACATTGCTCCCCAGTCCTTGAACGCAGCAGTCATTTGGAGCCCTGACCTGGAAAAGGGCTGAGCCTCACCCTTTCCCACAGAGAGTTTCTGCAAGCTTTCTTCCTCAAACTCACAACTGATACTTGAAACGTGGCTGCACAGAATTCTCCCCAAGGAGTGAGTACACGCGTTCCACACGCTGACCTCTCGAAACACAGCTGCCCCTGTGCTCCTTCGCTCGCCCTCCAAACTTCCTGGAGCAACACTGCTCAGCTGTTACTCCAACTCTCCTTAGCCTGGAATTTCATCTTATTCCTCTCCCCAGATGTAGACTCCTATGTGAATCTCACGTTCTGGGAGAGCCTTTTCCCAGATTCCTCGGCCAGACGTCGGCTGGCTGCCCTAGCCTCTCACAATGCCAGCTTACCTTTGCTACACATTAGATTTTCCCCACAACCCCAGCATCAGTTTATGCTGGCTCCCTCTCTCCCCCTCCCCCTCTCATTCTTTTTGTGTTTTGCCGAACAGTGATTGAACCTAGACCCTTACATATACAAGGCAAGCAAACATTCTATCACTAAGCTACAACCAAAGCCGACTATGATACTTACTTTTTTTTTTTTTTCCTTTTGGTTTTTTGAGACAGGGTTTCTCTGTGTAGCCCTGGCTGTCCTGGAACTCACTTTGTTGCCTCAAACTCATAAATTCGCCTGCCTCTGCCTCCTGAGTGCTGGGATTAAAGGTGTGCGCCACCACCGCCTGGCTCTAACTTGTTTTTTTTTTTTATACTAATCTTTTTATTGATGCATATTAATCATGCATAATAGATTTGATCATGTTATTTCGTACATGTATGTAACTAACGTATTTTGATCACGTGGCTCTTCTTGTCATACCCCCCTCCCCAACCTCCTCCCACAGATCCATTTCCTCTTCCTAAACGATCCCTTCCCCTCATTCCCACCCTCGCCCTACCTTCTTTTTTAAAACTTATTAGGGTTGCTTATGGAGCATGGGTGAAGGATGGTTTACAGGAACATGGATACCTGATAAGTGGCTCCACATTTGAAGACTTCTCTTCTTCCCCAGCAACTATTAACGGTGTGTAACTCCTCAAGGAGTCTTGGTCCTGCCAAGCACCACCTCTCTCTGTGACAAGAAGTTCAGCACTATGTTCAGCATTATGCAGGTTATCACGGTCCTAGCCTGTGGGAAGCCACATGTGCCGTTGCAGAGTGGCATTGACTACTGCTGGCCACCACGCATAAGTTTGGACAAACAACCAATGTGTACATATGCAGTAAAGTTTTTTGCAAAGACACTGCCTGGCCCGGGCATGATAATGAGGCTTTGAGAGTATAACCAATCAGATGTGAGACATGCAAATGAGGTATGATAATGAGGCTCTGTGAGGTACAGAGAGAGAGAGAGAGTAGCCAATCAGATGAGGAACATGCAAATGAGGCATAGTGCATAACCAATCCGGGTGTGAGACACGCCTCTCCTAGGCCTATATAAGCAGCACCAGTTCTGGGCTCAGGGTCTTTTCGCCTCTGCAATCAAGCTCTCCCAATAAACGTGTGCAGAAGGATCCTGTTGCAGCGTCGTTCTTGCTGGTCGAGTCCGGTGCGCAAGACTAGCCCACTTCATTTCCTTCCTTTAAAACAAACAAAAGAAACCAAAACAACAACAACAAAAAACCCTTTATATTATGTGTTTATTTAGATTTGTTTATTTTTATTTTATGAGTATGCGTGCTCTGCCTGCATGTATCTCTGTGCATACCCTGTGCATGCCTGGAGCCCACAGAAGAGAGATGATACCAGATAGTCTGGAATGGGAGTTCCACATAGTTATGAGCTATCATCTAAGTCCTGGGAACCAAATCCAAGTCCTCTGAGAGAGCTTGTGCCACAAGCTGGACCATCCCTCTAGCCCGTTCCCCTTCTCTACACAAGGCCAGAGGTAAGGTTTTAATGATCACTGAACTAAAACTAACTATAAAATACATGCTTTCAGTTCCAAGCACACCTCTGAATGGCCAACAAAAAGCTAACTGTTGTTGCCCGAACTCTTGTTATTATTTAAATGTATCATCTGTGTTCTTAATTTGTGCCATGTTGATTCCTTTACCCAGGCACTGTATTTATTACAGGTCAGGTCAGGCTGTGGGTGCTGCTCAGTTGTAGGTAGACTGTGAGCTTGACATGGACAAAGCTCTGAATTTAATCCATAACCAACCATGTTCTCCTCCAAAGAAGAAAACAAAACAAAACAAAACAAAACAAAACAAATACCAAAAAAACAAACACAAGGGCCAGCGCATACGCTGCTCTTGCAAGGGACTCCAGTTCATTTCCCAGTACTCCCGTGGTGGCTTGCAACCATCTGTAACTCCAGTCTCAGCGTGTCTGATATCTTCTTCTGACCTCTTTAGGCAACAGGCATGCATGTAATGGATGTACATACATGCTAGCAGAAAATAAACATGAAAAACAAAAATAACATGCAAAGAAAAATAAAATATTACAGTGTGTCTAGTATTGTCTGGCCATGGTTCCCTGGTTCTGTTCTGAACCCCCAAGGATCGCTTATCTTTGTATAATACTCCCTAGAATAAGCAGACTGAGTAAGAAATTGACTGGAAATTTGTTGAGTATATTCACAACAAACATGTTTGGTATTCTTTTTCTCTCTTGACTTTTATTGGTACTATTACCAAGCAAATCTTCTCAAGCAGACTACTAGTCTATAAATGGTAAAGATGCCATCTTGTTTTTGGAACTACTTAGTGGTACTACTGTAGCATTTTGTCTGTATTAAGGGCTCTATTTACTGGGTTAATGGCTTAATAGTGAATTTAAGTAATTTTCTTTTTTGATACTTTCAAGATATTAGGTTATCTAAGATTACCTAATCTTTTGTTTTTGGAGACAGGGTTTCTCTGTATAGCCCTGGCTGTCCTGGAACTCACGTTGTAGACCTGGCTGGCCTCGAACCCAGAAATCTGCCTGCCTCTGCCTCCTGAGTGCTGGGATTAAAGGCAAGATTACCTAATCTTGTGTGTGTGGGTGTGTGGGTGTGTCCGTCTGTCTATCTCTCTGTCTTTCTGTGTCTTCACCCATACTGGCTTGCCTGGAGGCCAGATGCTGCTGTTAAGATGTCTCCTCAGGGGCTGGAGAAATGGCTTAGCGGGTAAGAGTACTGACTGTTCTTCCTGAAGGTCCTGAGTTCAAATCCTAGCAATCACATGGTAGCTCACAACCACCTGTATTGAGATCTGACGCCCTCTTCTGGTGCATCTGAAGTCAGCTACAGTGTACTTATGTATAATAATAAATAAATCTTTGGACCAGAGCAAGCAGGGATTGAGCGAGCAGAGTTGACCGGAGTGAGTGGGACTGACCAGACCAGAGCGAGCAGAGGTCCTAAAAAAATTCAATTCCTAACAATCACATGAAGGCTCACAACCATCTGTACAGCTACAGTGTACTCACATAAATAAATAAATAAATAAATAAATAAATAAATAAATAAATCTTAGAACTGGAATTTAAAATTTCAACTAGACTGGCTAGGCAGGAGGGGACCCACCATCTCTTCCACCCTAGGGCTGGGGCTATAGCCACATGCCACCAGTCTTCCAAGGCATTGGTGAGGATCAGAACTGGGCTCTGCACACCTGTGCAGCAAGCACTTCACCCGCTGAAACTTTTTTTCCAAGACTTACTAGATACATGAACATACTCCACGTATTGGCCAGGAAGAGGTTAAAGGAAATAATGGAGGTACCTCTTTCAATACTCTTCCGATGCAAGGATAAGAACTGCTGATGTGAGCCGGGCGGTGGTGGCACATGCCTTTAATCCCAGCGCTTGGGAGGCAGAGGTAGGCAGATTTCTGAGTTCGAGGCCAGTCTGGTCTACAAAGTGAGTTCCAGGACAGCCAGGGCTATACAGAGAAACCCTGTCTCGAAAAAACCAAAAACCAAAAACAAAAACAAAAACAAAAAAACTGCTGGTGTAAATAGATATCGAAGCCCAGTCTGGCCCGGTCTGAGGACCCATTTCCTTTTTTGATCAGTCTTCAGTGCGTCTGATACATAGAACTGAGCCAATGGAAAGGAGATATATCCCTTCCCTCAGAAGTATTCCTTCAAGGACCTCAATGGTATTTTATAATACCTGAGGGTTTTAGAGTGGTTTCATTTACTTTAATATAAGCATAGAGGAAGACAATGCTGTTAAGTGTACTCTTCTGGGTCGAGGCTGTTTATTACCTCTCTGGCATAGGTGAGATAATGTCGCAGGTGACGCCTTGGCTGTGCCAGCGTAGCCTGTCTGCAGAATCCACATAAAGACATGAGAGAACCACAGCAACGCAGCTGTCTCCCCACCGTGTGCGCGCACGTACACACACACACACACACACACAAACCCGAGTGCGTGCATTTTTATTTAAAGTCTGAATATCTAGATAAAACACACCCTTTTCTAAAAAACAAACAAACAAACAAAAACAGAAACAACATTGATTCAAGGATTGCTGAAAACAAGGCCGCTTGCTGTTCCTTCAGAGGACCCTAGTTTGGTTCTCAGCACCCACATCAGGAGACTCACAACCTCCTGTAACTGCAGCTTTGGAGGCTCTGAAGCCCTTTTCTTTCTCCTTCGAGTCCCTCCCTTCTATCCCCTCACCGACATATACATAAATAAGTATTATTAAAGGAGAGGTGATATACAGAAATGAATGATCATGAAACAATCGGACAGACTGCCAAAGACTTACATCTGAAAGAATGGCAGCCATTGATATACTTTTGAGATATTCTAAATATGAAATTCACAGAGAAATTACAAACCTTACGTTTTTCAAACATTTCAGAGATAGGATGTTGTAGAAATGAGTCAGCAAACCCTGACCTGTGGCTCACAATGGCTTCCCTGTCTGCTAACCCCCTAAAGCCTGCCTGATACCCAGAGACAAATCACTAAGACAGAGCGCATGTCCAGATCAACCAATCAGATAGTGCCAACTACAGGGAGTGAGCAGTCATAGGCCAATGGGGCCCGGGAGGAGGGCTATAAAGGTCTGTCCATTTCCTACATTAAACAAGTTTGCTTTTGCCACTTGCCCAACTCCCAGAGTCTGTGTCCTTGACTCTGTGCCTTCTTAACCTTGCCCCCAAGGGTCTTAGTCAGGTCTGCAACCAACCGGATATGATTCTGCTACTACTCATACTGATAATAGGGGTATAAGAAAGGAAGAAAAGAGTCACACTCATGTGCCCTCAGGAAGCGAAACTTTAGGAGTGAGTTTAGACCACATCATGGGGGAGAGTGAGGGATTCTCAAGGACAGGTGAAGGGGATCTGGAGAAAGAGGAGTGGGAAGGGGTGGGATTGTCAAGGTTTTCACATAGTTCTTTGAGAATTAGAATCCGAGAAACCAAGATGGAAATGATAAACATCTTGTGGTTAGAGCCAGAACAAGAATTCAAAGCAACCTGTTAACTTTCTTCCTTAGACTCCAAAATTGCTGAATTGAGACTGAATGTCAACAGAGTCTTGGTTGTAACACCCTAGGCCCTAGAGTTTCCCTTTATAACTTGTTCTTTGTAGATCTGCCTACAAGAGGCCAGGGACACAGTGTTAGAATCAAGTATACAAGCATTCTTTTGAGGGCTACCAAGGGCTTGCTTTCCAAGGACGACTCTAATGATCCTACCCAAAGTATTTGTCTAAGAAAACTGAATAGAAAAGTGATGGCAATTGTTGTTGGAACTATTGTCCCCTAAGGGCTAAAAAGCCTCACCTTTTTGCACAGGAGAGTGGCACCTTGTAAACTCTGGGTGGGAAAGGGCAACAGCATGTCAGCTGAGGGTTGAACCTGGGAGAAGGAGGAGATCAAAGTCTAAGTTTAGGGACAAGGGTTAGAGATGAAGCAATGACTTTGGGATGGGCTCACATGACTTGCTGACTTGATGTCCCTGAGAAACAAAGCAGATAAAAGACACTAGCTTTCAGGATAGTAACAACAGTTAGGAAGCTAGAAGATACAAGCTGCTGGGTCCATGCAGGCGGAGAAGTTCGTTTGTGTTTCTTACAGTTTTTGGCATGATTGGCTGGAAATGTGCAGACCCCAGGGAAAAGTCTTAGACACAGTGGCTGAAGAGCCAAGCATGAGGCAGAGTCCTCTGTGAGTCCTCTGTGCCTGCAGCAAAGCAGGGATGGGTATTTGGGAGGGAGAGAGAGTAACCTTAGGGGATAACACCACTCCTACATCAACCAGGAGGTTTACAATCACTCCTACTGTAAACAATGCCACTGAAGTCACTAAGATTACTTTGTTCTTAAAAATAGTGTCTTACGAGAGAAATAAGAAAAAGGCATTCAAGATAATGTGCTGATCAGTTAGAGGCAACCTACATGCAAACAAAACCAAGATCTCACCCTGTGGACCTCCTTCATAAGGAGAATCCTATAACAGCATATAGAGGTTAACACCCGCTATACATACAGCTGCCAGGGTCTTTCAGAGCTTGTCCGTAGGGTCTTTCAGAGCTTGTCCATCTCCTCACTCTCTTGATCTCAATACCATTGGTTGGAAGCCTCAGCTTTGGATGCCTGGGGCTTACTTCCCTCACGTCCTCTTTGCTTCCATGTTGTCCTAGTCTCCTCAGCAACTATAATTTGTCCAAACTAGTTATACAAAAACTTAAAAGGACAAAAACATCAGGTTGAGGGCTGGAGAGATGGCTCAGCAGTTAAAAAGCACTGACTGTTCTCCCAAAGGTCCTGAGTTCAAATCCCAGCAACAACATGGTGGCTCACAACCATCCATAATGAGATCTGCCACCCTCTACTGGTGTGTGTAAAGACAGCTACAGTGTACTCTCATATAATAATAAATAAATCTTTAGTCCAGAGCGAGAGGGGCCAGAGCGAGCAGAGGTCCTAAGTTCAATTCCCAGCAACCACATGATGGCTCACAACCATTGGTACAGCTACGGTGTACTCATATACATAAAACAAACAAATCTTTGTAAAAAATCAGATTGAAGGGTGTCATAACAATTTCTAGGTTCAAATGATTCATCTACCTTAGGTTTCTGAGTTGCTGAACAGCAGGCCAGGAAATGGACTTTTATTTAATTTAAAAGCAATGGTTTGTATATGATTGGTCCAGGGAGTGGCACTATTAGAAGATGTGGCCCTGTTGGAGTTGGTGTGTCACTGTGGGTGTGGGCTTTAAGACCCTCATCCTAGCTTCCTGGAAGCCGGTATTCTGCTAGCAGCCTTCAGATGAAGATGTAGAACTCTCAGTTCCTCCTGCACCATGTCTGTCTGGATGCTGCCCATGTTCTTACCTTGATAATGGACTGAATCTGTGTAAGCCAGTCCCAATTGAATGTTGTCCTTTATATGTCACCTCTGTCATGGTGTCTGTCAACAGCAGTAAAACCTTAACTAAGACAAAGGGTAAGTGGAAGGTGATTAGTGACCAATAATAGCATATGGACTTTAAAACTAGGATTGGTTTTTTAAAATTAGAAAATATGGTTATTGGACCACCCCACCCCCAGCTTTGAGGTAGAGGTTGCCCAAGGTGGTCTCAAATTTCTAGGTTCAAATGATTCTTCTACCCTTGGTTTCTGAGTTGCTGAACAGCAGGCCAGGAAATGGACGCTTATTTAATTTAAAAGCAAATCAAGTACTAAAGATGCAGCTCCTTGCCTAGCATGCATGAGGAGAACAAGATTTAAATGTTCACCTTTGTATCATGCAAGAGTTTCAGATCTAATAAAATGCACTATTGTAGTAGAAGCCTGTGTTACCAGGGAAATTAGAGTTCTCTCTTTGGAGTTCTTGGTTTTGTTAGTAAAAGAATTTAAAAACAGACTCAAAAGTAAGTTCGGGGACAATATTATTACTGAAGTTTCCAAGAAAACCAACGGGACAGAAAAACTATTAATCTTGGCAAACTCTGGGAAAGGGGAAAGAAGAGGAAAAGAAAGCCATTTCTGTGGCGTTAGGGTCCAAGAAACAGAGTAGAGCTGCCAAACGGCCCCAAGGCAGGCGGGCAGCCGCTTGGAAAAAGGCAGCGGGGGGTGGGGGAGACCTTTAGAGAAGGAAGGAGAAGGCCCAGAGGGTCAGCAAGAGCATTCCCAGACTTTAGCAGTATCCTGAAGAAAAAGAGATAGAGACGAAGGAAAGGGAAGTTATGTTTCTCGCCCCTCCGTGCTACAAGACGGAAGTTCTGCAATGCTGCACAGGGGACAGAAGGCCTTTAGGGGAGGACAGGCATGCTGTCTCACCAACTCAGAAATTATCCCTTCCACCTTCCGGTGAGTCAGCTCTCTTGGTGGCTTGGAGACCTGACCAGGTGACTGACACACCCAGATGCACTATCTCTCTTAAGGGAGGAGACAATGGCATGCAGTATTTCTATCTTTGGAGCAGATCGGAATGCTTTGTCTCCACTCTGGGCGAGCGGTAGCTTATTCTTTCAGACTGGACTAGCGGTTTAGAGGGAGGCCAAGCGGATTTTACTTGGTTGGGATTTCCCGGGAAGCCGGAGGTGTGTTCCAAAGCTGACAGTGAGGTGGAGGTCAGGCCCAAGGCTATTCCGACGTTCTGATCTCAAGAATGGAGACGCGAAAATCATTTAAGAAGCAGAATAGAAACAGTCCTGGCATTTCCCCTTCAGCCAGGATAGGACAAAGTGCATTTTTGGTTTCTGGTTAAGGATACCAATGCAGGAGCCCACCGTAAACCGCCTGTATGCGTTTATCTCCTGTAGTCCCCACTCGGATCTTTAGGTCACTTTGTACTCTGTGTTGTGCTATCAAGTTCCTTATTGACTTACAATAGAGCATCTTCTTCCTTTGAGCTTCTTTTAATCACTGGGGCATCGTTGTTAAATGTTCATATTTTAGTCTCTGAAAGTGTATTACTTCCTACCATATCTGCCTACAGTATTACTTCCTGGGAATCAAAACTGCATATCTAAACCTTCAACAATCTACGACATTTGTTTGGCCATTGATGCCAATACTAGTAAAAAAGACATGGTGAGGAGCTGGTCAGATGGCTCAGTGGTTAAGAGTGCCGACTGCTCTTCCGAAGGTCCTGAGTTCAAATCCCAGCAACCACATGGTGGCTCACAACCATTCGTAACAAAATCTGATGCCCTTTTCTGGAGTTTCTGCAGACAGCTACAGTGTACTTACATATAATAAATAAATCTTAAAAAAAAAGATATGGTGAGTCTATTGTTGGATAGTATTAAAGTAAATCTAAACAAAAAATAAGATTGACATTTTCAGGCAAATTGCCCAAGCCAGAATTCAGGTAAATAGAATCATTGGAATCCCAAGTTGGCACCTGGGTTAAATCATAACTAAAAGAAGAAAATGCACTAGAAGGTAATGTGAACTTCATTATTTAGGAACAAGTTCTGATAAAAGATTCAGTGTCACAGAGATAGAGATAGTACCTGGAGGATAAAGAGTTAAGGAAGTGGTTTTAAATGACAAAAGCGGGACACTCTCTCCCACTACTGAACTTTGCTTTGAGCACACTGGACTTGGGCTTTCTCCGCCACTCGCTCCAGATCCACACCCCTGGGAGGAGCTTAACTGATTATCTCACACCTGTGTGTCTTGTTGATAAGCTTCCTGCTCCCTAGGGGAGCGGGGAAAGGAAACACCCCAGGGTGGGAATCTAGAGAAAGGGTCACACGGGGCGGGGTTGCTGAATTTTAACTTTGAATGACCTCTGTAAAGCATCTGAAAAGACTTTCTGATAATGAGAAATAGGGAAATCTGTGAAAACCTGTGATTTGTGACTGGGTGCTTGCCTAGCTGGAGTGAGGTATTGAGTTCCATCCACCACACATACATACATACACACACACACACACACACACACACACACACACACACACACACTCACACTCACACTCACACACACAGTGGATGCTTGAGGGTGAACCTTTTAAGTCGTCAGTGATACAAATTTTTAATGTTTAGGGCTGGAGAAGGAAAGAGGAGAAAACCGGAATATTTTATCACAGTAGAGTACTCTGTTCTCCATCATTAATAGAATTTGTGAACCAAAAATGTTCACAGAAAAATTATTTTAATTGCAATACTCTTATTAGGAAATCTTTGTGGGTTTACAGGTAGTGGTGCTCTCTTTATTTGGCTCCACCCTCCGCTTTGTTCTGTTTCTGAGGGCACACAACTCAATCCAACAAAATGAATGGACCGCTTCTGATCTTCCCTTTGTAAGGCGAAATACAGTGTGTTCTCATATTCATTAAGTAAAGAGCAGCGCATAGAAGACAGGTCCCTATGAGTAATGCACACCATTATTAATGGTGGTTGTAGTCTAGCTTTTGTTTTAAGAGAATGCCAAAGACCTGCTGGCAGAAGCATAGCTGTGATCTTCTCTCAGGAGAGTTATACATTTCCCAGAGAGCCAGAGGAAATTTTAATGTTTTTCTCCAAGCTTTACCCAAATTCAACCTTCTAATATTCTACAATTCTATAATTCTACAGAAACGGATTAAGATGCAAACTCCTTTGAGTTCCAAAGGAGAGGGAGGGAGAAACTGGGGAAGCTGTCTTTCAGAATGTTACCCATCAGCTAGCAGTCCGGAAATGAAAGGTTAGACTAGAAATCTGAGGTCATTGTTCAAAGTCTGTATCCATTCCCTTGGCACTGATGGCTCAGATAAACTCTGCTGGGGTTCTTTTGTTTCTAATACTAGGCTAATTATAAGGCATGTAGTAACAAGTTTTTTAAATGCCTTAAGCAATTTTAGTTTTTTTTTTTTAAAGAGGAGGATTATTCTGTTATTATTAGCACAAAAATTGTTTAATTTACTCCCGAATTCTTCTCAACATTACTGAATAAAAAAATAAATAAATAAAAAGGAAAGGAACTTGACCAGTCCGGGCTTCAGCCCCAAGTGAATGGGAAAAACAAAACAAAACAAAAGAAAACAAAAAAGGCAAGGAAACCTGAGTACTCCTAGGTGTGGTGGAGGAGAAACTTCATTAGAGACTTGTGAGAGAGCATAGACAGAGGCAGGGACCCCTGGGAAAGTCCAGAGTGTACATGACCTTGAGCTGGGCCACGTGAAAGAGGGGATGGAGGAGGGAGGAGAGGAGGGGACCAGAAGGCCCACAGAAACAAAGACTTTAGGTAACCAAAATGGTTGAATTGCACTGGGAAGAGCAGCCCAGCCCCCTCTGCGGTAGCATTTACGGGAAGGGTGGGTGGGGTATGCCAGTCAGGAGGGCTGTGTGTCAGGAAGGGACTGAGGGATTAGAAGGGGGGGGGGGAATCAGTAGGCAGGTCCACTTTGATTTGTTAAATAGGCAGGTCCGCCTTTTGTCCAGGGTTTGAAACCTACCAATTTCTAAAGCCACTTATACCTACTGTTCTCCTAAACTTTGTTGATTTTATCTTAAGAATGTGAGCTTGCTAAGTTCATTTTAAAATACAAATGCATATGTTACATATGCAAATACCCAACCACTACAAAAACAGGAAGGTAGAAGTCTCCGTTATCCCTGCAGTCTTCACGAGTCCTCCCAGAGGGTAAGGATCTACTTACAGCTCAATGGTACAATCCTTGCCTCGTGCACGCAAAAGCCCAGGGTGTGGTCTTTGCTCACCGCAGGAACTAAGGCCTATCTTTTATCTCTTTTACTGTTTATTTTGTTATTTGCTTCATGCATGTTTGTTAATATACTTTGTGCCAAGTTCTGTCAGAACCAGAGATGCCTGTATCTCAGGCATGCTGGGATTACAAACCTGAGTGAATACCTTTGCTCTATGCAGTGCTGAGGGCTGAACTCAGAGATCCCTGAATGCTAAGCAACACTCTGGCCAACTAAGTCACAGTGTGCCTTAATTATTAATTAATTAATTACAGGGTCTCACTATGTGTAACCCTGGCCTGGAACTTTCTTTTCTTTCCTTCTTTTTAAATCTTTGTGTTTTTGTTGTTGTTGTTGCTGTTGTTGTTGTTTTTGTTTTGTTTTGTTTTTTACTTAGATATTTTCTTTATTTACAGGCCTGGAACTTTCTATACCTCCTGAATGCTGAGATCACACTCTAAGAGAAAATTCAGAAAACTGAGTAATGTTTGGTCATCCAAGGAGACTTCATTAGTATTTGTGAAAATGAGCAATTACACTTTCCTTACACATGCACATACCTACACACATTTCTTGGCCAGAATTGAACTAACGTAGCAGGAGATGTTCTCCAGTATCTCTATGGCTTGATCGTCAAGGAAGCATGATCAGAGGATGTCTGTGGAACGTGGAGAGTCTAACCTGTGGGAGGCTGTGAGGATGAAGTCTTAGCTACAATAGAGACACTGGGAGGTTGGCGATGCCAGGGATATGAAATGTTTGCTGAGGAAGACTGCAGACAACAGAGTGAAGCCAGAGAGAGGAGGGAGGGAGAAAGAGACAGACAGACAGACAGACAGACAGACAGACAGACAGAGACAGAGAGGCAGGCCATATAGGATACCAACAGCAAGGCCATAGGGGCAGAATTGTCCATGTATATTGGAGTTTATAGCTTCCCACTACAATGGACAGAGGCTGGACAGGGCTCTGTAGTGCTTCATGTTTGCTGTGATGATTTTTCTCCTTACTTTGTTCTGCCTTCCTTGGTAGTATAAGCCAATACTCATTTTGGAATGGGGATGTTTGGTATGTGTTACAATGTCTCTGAAGTCTACCACTTGCTTTATGAATTTATAGGAGTTCAAAGCTAAAAGTTTGACTTGAGTCTTAGTAAGACTTGACTGTGAACTTTTGCCTAATATTGAGTATCTCCGTAGCCATTTCAGCTATGGAGATAACACTAGGGACGGAATAATTGCATTTCGAATTGTAAGATGGATATGAGCCTTTGAGACTGGTGTGGAATGTGTCGGTTTAGGAGTGACATGTCCTTACCATAGCCTCATGTTGGGTGGTATATACTATTTTTTTAAATACTTGCTATATCTCCTTGATGAATTATTGTTATCTCTATTTTTTTAATTTGAAATCTAATTTCTAAATTTATTGGGAATTAAAGCACCATTATTCAGCTACAGGGTTTTGGTTTGTTTTGAGACAGGCAGGGTGTGGAACTCACTATGTTTGGCCTTAAAGTTACAACAATCATATTATGTTTGTTTGTTTGTTTGTTTGTTTAGTGTGTGTGTGTGTGTGTGTGCGCGCGCGCGCGCGCGCGCGCACGCGAGCATGCATGTTATATATGTGTGGACACCTGTGTGAAATGAAAAGTGTGTGGAGGTCAGAGGACAATTTATAGGAGTCAGTTCACTCCTTCTATTATTTGAGTCCTGAGGATTAGCCAGCCCCTTATAAGTAGTTTAACTGAAATATATATTCATGTATTTTTTCATGCTGTGTATGTGTTGGTACATATCTGTAATCTAGGCCTGTTGGGAAGCTGAGCCAAGAAAATCATGAATTCAAGGCCAACCTGGGGAACCATATCAAGACCCTATATTAAAATAAGAAAAAAATTCATAATAGAAATAGTGGCTATTGTTTCCTTTTCAGAAACCAGTCAAACCATTAATTAGGGAATAGTAAAAATATATTTGTGTCTGCATGGTAGTAGTCTTTATAAGATGTTCTGTTCAATATCTGTTTACTGTATATCTGTATAAATTATGACCAATCAGTGAAATTTGGGTTAAAGTGTTAAAATTATTCAATTTGATATAGGCTTATTCACTTTGTTGAGAAAGACTTATATTTCAAACATATGTAAAAATCACAAGATCTCATATATTAACAAAATATTTTGTGTGTGTATGTGTATGTATGTATGTATGTATGTATGTATGTTTTCTTCCCTTGCATGCTCTTATCTATACTCCAATGTGTGCTATAGAAGGAACAGAGGGAAACATGACAAGAGTCCATTAGTTATGACTAGCCTTTAACATCTCAGAGAGTGGAAAGGTTTTGAGAGTACAACGACTCGTGTGCCAGTCAGCCTTGGTGACTTTGTGATGAATCTGGGAATGCCTGTCCTCCGTAGCAGTAGGTATTAAATGATGAGATTTCATTGTGCCTACTTACACACTAACTGAAAACTGGACTGCGAAGCCTCCATTATCTGTTTTGCATCACTGTAAAAGTAGAAAGAAGTTTCTATGTGCAGCCACTGCGAACCTATCTTGTTGGGGACACCAAATGTGCAGAGATGAATTTGATGTGGCCATGAAACACCCAAATTAGCTGGTAACACTATTGGAATAAATGAAATGATAAGCTAACATGATGACTTGGTGACGGGTCTGCGTGTCTCTGTCTGTAAGAGGAGAGCTTACCCATGAAGGACTGCATCTTTATGTTAACTGTACCATGTATAAGAGCCAGAGTGAATGTCTCTGCATGTTCTGTGAAGAATGAAACAATTTGCATCCTAGCCAGACTCTGCCTCACAGAGCTTCTCAAAGAAAAAGTGTTATGCCGCAGAAGAGAGGTGACTGGGAGAAAATATAGTTACTGGGAATGGAATTCTCCTGCTTGGTTTATTTTTATTAGCGTATAGAGTGGGAACTTAAGGGTTCCTTGGAAAGTTGATTGGATGGTGTTCTGCTGGGGCAAACACGTGAAGAAACGTTTCCTTAAAGTGGACACAGGTGTGAAAGGCTAAGGCTGACTAGTGAAGGAATCTTTGGCTGAAGCAGACACAGGAGAGAGGATGTTCTCTTAAAGCAAGCTTGTGAAAGGACACATGATGAAAGATTCTTTGCTAACGACACACATGTATTGGTCCACTTTACACTGTGTGGTTGAGCTGCATTTGTGGGGACTCCATAGAGAGAAACGCACCAACAAACCTTTGGTGGTGTGCTGCAGCTTCTTGCTGCTTCCAAGGACTTCAAAATAGATTTTGAAAAAAATTAAAGTTACAAAAGTATCTCAGAAATTGGAGCTACTTGGATAATGGGTTTCTGAACTAAACACCCACATCTGCACAGCAAGCATTTTACTCACTGGCTAATTTTCTTAGTCTCACCTTGCTTTTGTTAAGACTTCGTTTTGCTTCCTGATGGTGGTGGTAGGACCCTACTCTGATACCAAGGCTCCATCTCTAACCCATGTGCCTGCTTTTCTAGAATGCAGTGCTCTGAAAGGCATAGCTCTTCCTGACATAGAATCTGGCACAAAAAATATATTAACAAACATGTACTGAGTGAATATCAGAATAAATAATAAAATAGTAGAGTGATCAGTGTTAGTTCTTGCAGTGTAATACAGAAACAATGGCCAAACCCTGGCCTTCGGCAAGAAACAGAAAAGTCAGCTTACATGTCTCACTAAGACAGTTCAATAAATAGAGATCTATGAGATGGCACAGGTACAATATAAGTGAATAAAATTGAAAGTCTAAGGATATACCCGCATTTTATACTTCAAATAACTTCTTCTACAAACTCTTTTAATTACAAAGAAACAAAATAAACTCATAACAGAGAAGTTTGTCAGACATCATTTTCTTCTGGATTTAAAGTGAACACCATTAGGAGCTATTGGATACAGCAGGGAGAACACACCTTCGTGTTTGTAATATGCTTATTGAAAATAAGTAACATGATTCTTGACAAGAAGAAATGATCAAAAATTAAAATCAGAGAATATCATACAATATGACTTTAGACTTTAAAATTATTATTATTTTAAAGTGTTGTTTGTTGCATTTTTGAATGAGGATCTCAATTGCTAGCTGACCAGGAACTCACTTACCTAAAGGCTGGTTTCAAGCACACATCTTCCTGTCTCAGACTCTCAGTTGCCAGAATTATAGTGACAAATCCTGACACCAAATTTTGTAATGTTGGAAAATAAGAAAGAAAGGCCGCATACTCCTTCCTCTAATCCTAGCATCTAGGAGAAAAAGGCAGAAAGGTAGGCAGAGCTCAGTGACTTCATAAGCCAGTCTGGTTTATGTAGCAGGTTCAAGGATAGCCAGGGCTTTGTAGAGAAACCCTATCTCAAAAAAAAGAAAGGTAAAAAGGAAGGAAGAAATGAGAGAGAGAGAGAGAGAGAGAGAGAGGAAGGAAGGAAGGGGAGGAAGGAAGAAAGGAAGGAAGAGAGAAGGAAAGAAGGAAGGAAGGAAGGAAGGAAGGAAGGGAGGGAGGGAGGGAGGAAGGGAGAAAGGGAGGAAGGAAGGAAGAGAGAAGGAAAGAAGGAAGGAAGGAAGGAAGGAAGGAAGGAAGGGAGGGAGGGAGGGAGGGAGGGAGGGAGGGAGGGAGGGAGGAAGGAAGGAAGGAAGGAAGGAAGGAAGGAAGGAAGGAAGGAAGGAAGGAAGGAAGTTTAAATGTTTTTGTCCTAGTGAGCGTACTGAACAGATATCAGAGTAAGGCTACCTTCCTACCTTAGTGCTTACATGGAGTTTACATGAAAGAGTGCCTTCATATGTATGAATTACAACATGTTCATGGCATGGCTATCAACTTAGTGCTGTTGTGGTTCCCATGGGTAGCTTATCCACTAATGCAGCAGGGTAAAGGGTAGAACCTTTAAGAGGCTGTAAGGACTGTCTCCCATGATGTTGAGGATACATTAAGAGTGTGAGCTCTCTCAGAAAGCGGTGCTCTCCGACTTCCTCATGCAACCTCTGACCCTTCTGCCTCCAACCATATGGCAAAGCATAAAGACCCTAGCAAGATGCCGGTGCCTTCACCATAGTCTTCCCAAGCTTCAAAACCGTAGTAAACAAATTTCACATGGCTATAAACCACTCAATCTATGGTTCTGTTCTAGCAGCAAAAAAGGAGTTAAGATTTTCTCAGAAGGTTCGGGAAAGTGGAGCAGCAGCTAACAAGCCCAGAGACAGTCTTTTGCACTGGCCACGCTCACATATTGTGAGATCCTTTAAAGGTAGTAGGATACGTACTTATTTTGGGATTCTGGGAGTTAGACCCAAAGTTTCACATACTCTACCATCAATCTCCACACCCTGCCCCACACAATATTTTATATTCCTAAAGATGAAAAAGATGCACATACACACACACACAAAACATACACACACATGTGCACACACAAACACAAAGAATAAATGCAAATTTAAAAATATGTAAAAGAACTTCATGTGATCTCTAACTATTAGAAAATTTTATTAGAGGCCACTTCCACATTTTGTGGATTTTTTTTTTTCATTTTCCTAATTATAATAAAATGCCCAATTAGTTCTCATATAAATGGCCACAAAGTAGAAGGTATATAGATTGATTTTTACACTGAAAAGTGAAGTACTTAAAAATCTTTAACCATTTGGTACTATTATCTACTAACCGTATTTATTCTGAATGCAGATATGTCTTTGCAGAAACTCCATCAGAAGAGAAACACAGTGAAAGTGTGTTATGTACACTGATGCTTCTACAATAACAATAGCTGATGTCACAAGATCTAACTACAGAAGTGTTCAAGTACAAATTCATTTTCACTGGCAGAAACATTATGGATATTGCAGTGATAGAGACTGTCACCAACAGTCACCAGATCAACAGCAATAATGGAATTGACAAACTTTCATATTCAGGAGGCTGCAGTTGCAATTGGGAAATTTTGTTATGGTGAAGAAAAAGAAAGATGTGGCGTTTGTTTTTACACGTTGCCATGACAAACTTCTGTACATTGTAACATCTTAAAAGTCACTCCATTGATTATCACACAGTTCTAGGAAGCAAAGGTCTGGATGGGCTCAGATCTCTCTGAGGTCAGGGTCTTAACAGACTAAAATAAAGTTATTTGCTGGACTGAATTTTTACTTGAGGACAGACTGCTCTTCCAGATTCTTTCAGACTGCTTGCAGGACGCTGTGCTGTTTGTTGCAGACATAGGGCTGGGGTCTCTGTTTTCTTGGCTGGAGGTGGCTTTTAGTTCAAGACTGGACTACCCCTTAGTCACCTCACAAAGCCTCTAACATCTTCAAACCAAGAACTTAGGGTCAAATCCTTTGCAAACTTTGACTCTCTCTTAATTCTTCTTCTTGTGCCACCTTTTGAGAATGTTCTTTGTTTTTGAAGTGTGTGTGTGTGTGTAATTAGTCAAGGCCTTCTAAGATAATCTGCCCTTTTTGAGGTCAATGATTTCATTTAGCACAACTAAGAAGTGACATGCTATCACGTTCAAGATTCCAAGGAACAGACTGTTGATGTACTGGGACCCATCCCAGAGAAAAGGATTAGGTTAACACAATTAGTTTTAAGTCCGTGTCACGTGCACGTACAGAAGGAAAAACTAATAATGTGCTTTAGTAAAGTTTTTGTAAGTTCTGAAGGTATACATTTTCGAAGGTTTGTAACCTAGGTATATCTGTACAAATTATGAGTTAAGAAAAACACTGAAATAAATACAGAGACTACTATATTTCTCTTCTGTGTTAATGCAAGATATTCTTTTTTTTTTTTTAATTTAGTTTTTTGAGACAGGGTTTCTCTGTATAGCCCTGGCTGTCCTGAAACTCACTTTGTAGACCAGGCTGGCCTTGAACTCAGAAATCCACCTGCCTCTGCCTCCCGAGTGCTGGAATTAAAGGTGTGCGCCACCATGCCTGGTTTAACGCAAGATATTCTAAAGGCACTTTGAAATTATACTCTCTATCCAAATGCACAAAATTTTCTACGTGTAACACAATACTGTATCAATTAAATTAAAATTTTCTCTCTTTCATCCCTTTTCTGGGTTTTACTCTTTAACTGCCAGACTGACAAATCACTGTGTGTCTCCTCAACTCAGATCTAAAAGCCAGCAAGGAAAATGATTAATTGGAAGAGCATTTATGCTGATTCTGAGTGCAAGGGCGTCACTGTGTTTGACTCGTTAATTGCAGCAGAATAGGCAGATTTTAAGGAAGTTTGAAGCACGTTAGAGAGCTGTACATTAGGAAGTAGAAAGAGGTAACTGAATCAGACCACTTCAAATGCAAGCAGCAGCATAAACAACGGCCCTTAATATAAACAATAACGTGGATGTTTGTGTACTTCCATGCACACTCCCCCTTGGAGGGCCTGAATCAGGACCTGCCTCCCCTGGTTCTATAGCTCAGAGCTTTGCCTTAGGTGGGGTTGGAAATGCCCTAGAATGGCTCTTTGTTGATTTTCCCTCATGCTAGAGCCTAGTTCTGCTGCAAAGCAAAGTGCTATTGAATTTGCTCACTCAGGCAGAACACTCAACAGGAAGGAAGGAAGCGGCCATTCTTTCTGGTCCTATTGTCTGACCACCCGGCTTAAGCAATCAAACAGCTCTGTGGGTTTTCTTTTTCCTTTTCTTTTTTTTCCCCCTTCTCCTTCTGGTGGGCACTGGGGAGGGGGCACTGGGAATGGATAAAAACTGGCTCTTGGGTTTTCATTCATTTTTGTACAGTTGGAGGGCATCTTTTCATGGCTCAAATTCAGGTATCCATTTTTTTTTTTTAACAGCAAAGTATAGAGGGGGTGAGACACACATGTTTGAAAGTGCAGCCAGTGTGCATGGATGTGTTGGGATTCCCGATGGTTGTATTGTGAAAATAGAGAATATAAGTGTTCTCTTTCACTAATAAAGCCCAAGACCAGTCAGCAGGGCTAAGTGCTGGCTTCAGAGGCTCTGGGCCCTTCTGCCCATTTCTGATCCGTCCTTTCCCTCTGAGCTTGGTTTTCTTTCTTCTTTTGGAACACATAGTCTATAGACAATACTTTGCTCCACACTGTTATATTGCTATCTAGCGTAGAAAGATGTATTTAGAAAAATATGTTGTATTTATTTATGTATTACTCTGTATGTACTCAGAAAAACACATGCTGCTAACTCAATATAGGAAGATGTATTTAGAAAAATATATTACCCTAATAAACAACATTAAGATTCTGAAGGGGAAATGTTGTCAATTAAAATGGGCAACCATGATAAGTCAGGAAGTGAAATAAAGGCTGGTTGAGTAAAAATAATAAATTTATGATGTATTATTTAAATTTCCTTCCCTCTTCTGAAATGATATGTTGCTATGATGTCCAAGTCATTCTGGTACTTCATGTTTAGCTGAGGTTGGGGTGGATCCTCTGACCTTGCCATCTGGAGCACTGGTACTACAAGCATGTATCGCCACAGGTAACAAACAACCTTAGTCTTAAAACACAGTTATCAAAAGGCTGATCCTTCACATCATTTGTTTTGAATGTGAAGTTTAGTGGAAGTGGAGAATATTTAAGATCTTAAAGAGTTATCACAGACCGGGCGTGGTGGCACACGCCTTTAATCCCAGTACTCAGGAGGCAGAGGCAGAGGTAGAAGCAGGTGGATTTCTGAGTTTGAGGCCAGCCTGGTCTACAAAGTTGAGTTTCAGGACAGCCAGGGCTATACAGAGAAACCCTGTCTCAAAAAAAAACCAAAAAAACAAAAACAAACAAACAAACAAAAATATCACAGTTACATTTTATGGGGAAAACGGCACGTGGGGAACATGTGTGGGGAACACGGGCTTGAGGCAGTTTCCAGAAGATGACCACAGTTGTGTGTTACAAACATTAAGAGCCATGAGTTTACCTTGGGTTGTCTGGGCACTCTCTGACAGTCTCTTAGAAAACCCATCACAGTCTTTAATGAGGAATAACTCCATTCGTCAAGTATGGGTGATGGCAGAAGCCTTGGGAGAGAGAGCTGATCATTAAGCCTTAGTGACGTCCACACACTGTCACAGCAGAGGACATGCTCTCATCTGGTTTTTGTAGACACTTTTCTTTCTAGGGACCTTATACAAGGGGAAGCCTAGGGCTGGATTGGCTTACGAGTCGGGATTTCTTGCCTCTCTGTGTCTGTGTGTCTTTCTCTCTCTCCCCCTCTCCCCTCCTTTTATTCCTCTTCCCCCTCCTCCTGCACCTCTGATTTTAGAAAGTACCTCAAATAGCCCAGGCTGGCCTCAAGTTTTGCTATGTAGATAGGGAGGACTTTGACTATGTTGCACCTCCCATGAACAGGGATTATAAGCACACCACCATGTTTGCTGAATGCAATACTCAAAACAGTGGCAACCAAGTGTTCTTGGATATGCATTTTGGGATATATTGTGTTAGAATACAAGTTTTTTTTAAATAGTTATTTGAATTGTTGATTTGAATTTTGTAAAATGTTACTAACTTTGGCTTGGTGTTTGGGCATTATTTCCAACATTTTTGATGTGTCTCTGAATATTGCCCTGCATTTTGTACTACATTCTTATATAAAGGAGAAGTCTCAATACTAATGAAAGGATCAAAATATCAATAAACTTTGAAAAAAATGCTGAAGATGCTCTATATCCTATAGTATCAAGTATTCAGCCAGGATTTAATTCTTTATGGAATAATAAGCAAGCATATCCATCTTCATATACAAATTTACTTTAATCTTTTGTAAATGGTAGATGACATGTGTATCAAAGAATTGTTTTAAAATAATTTTGCAATGGTTTGTTGTAGTAAATGTTGGATTAATGTGTCTATTTTATATGCCTGTATACCTGGGGCTGCATAGCAACTTTTTGGATGAGAAGACCTCACCAGTGGAGAAGCTTCAGAAAGCCTGAACTAGACAGAACTGAGTTGGATGCATCAGGGATGATACTTGCTCATCTTAGAACCGCCCTTTTACTAGCCCAGGTGTGGTGGGTCCCACCTGTAATCCCATTAATTAATAAAAAACACAAGCAGGCTTCATTCTGCTCCTTGTTGTTATCAAGAATGCAAAGCTGGGCTCTGGGTGCCAGGAAAACAGTAAGTCTTAAAGCTGGGAGAGACTAAATACCTTGTGCTGTGATATATACGGTGTCCTGGAGAACCTCAAACCATAGAATATACTGTGTCAAAGCTTTATTGTTATAGAAATCAGAATTATTCCTTCGTGTAAAATCATCCCCCTGGGCAAAGGAAACTTCCCTCCTTCTCCCCAAGATGTCAATGTGAAACCTTGCAGCTGTGAGAATTGAAAAGAGAAAAGTTGGGCTGGGTGGTGGTGGCCCACGCCTTTAATCCCGGCACTTGGGAGGCAGAAGCAGGCGGATTTCTGAGCTCGAGGCCAGCCTGGTCTACAGAGTGAGTTCCAGGACAGCCAGGGCTACACAGAGAAACCCTGTCTCGGAAAAAAAGAGAGAGAGAGAGAGAGAGAGAGAGAGAGAGAGAGAGAGAGAGAGAGAGAGAAGAAGAAGAAGAAGAAGAAGAAGAAGAAGAAGAAGAGAGAGAGAGAGAGAGAGAGAGAGAGAGAAGAAGAGAGGAGAGGAGAGGGGAGGGGAGGGAAGAGAAGAGAGAAGAGAGAAGAGAGAAGAGAGAAGAGAGAAGAGAAAAGAGAGAAGAGAGAAGAGAAGAGAAAAGTTCCCAGAAAGCATAAGAAAACATAGATACCTTCCTTCATGGTTTTTGCCATTATCTTCTCATCTAAAGTTTTATTTCCTGAAATTTTAGGTGAGAAAAATAGAGAGCAGTACTTAGTCTGGGAATCCAGAGAGCTCTGATCTGGTTTGTGAGTTCACATTTTCAGTGAAGTTTCCTGCTCTGTTAAACAAGACCCTTGGAACAAACATTCTTCTCATGTTGCTGGTAGATCTCAAATCACCTCATTTTTATTCTGTACATTGATAGACCAATAGACAGGCAGACTGATATACACACCTACGCTCGCGCGTGCGCGCGCGCGCACACACACACACACACACACACACACACACGTTTCTTCAAAGTTATGACTGACTTATCCAGTTACTTCTGTTATGGGAAAGAAAAAGAAAAAGAAATGTGCTATTCTATTGATGCACATGGTCTTCACTGGGAGAGCTGAGAAATCACCCTCAAAAGGTGGGACAGAACCTCTTCTTGAATAATGGGTTTTGCTAAATAATAAGAGGATTGCTAAAGCTAAGCTAATCCACTCTACTTTTTCTAGGAAAGCTACACTGTGTCTGAAGTCCTCAGGTTGGAAGCGGGGACAAAATATAATCTAAAGGGTATTTTAACTTAACCAAATGGTTCTTGCAAAGTTTACAGCCAGAGAACTAGTCTATAATTTTTAACAACACAAAATGTCTTGTCAAATACTATTGAACTTTCTCTGATATTTACCAAGCCAAGTGCTAGAAATTAAGTAAAATTAAGGCAGCCCTAACTATGATCATCTGATGGTTAGTCTTGATTGCCAATTTGATGGAATTTGGAATCAACAAGGTATTAGTTGAATGAGGAAGACCCTCCTTCAGAGTGGGAGGCAGTTTCCAGTGAAAATTTCCCAGACGGAGAGCAGCCCAAGGATACGCATTGATTTCATCCCTCCTTCTCTTCTTTCTGAGTAAGTGGTGCTCGTGCCTGTGGTTGCTGTTGCTGTTACTGTTGCTGGCATCCTCCACTCATGTCAGGCACAATTTCTTTAAAGATTTATTTATTATTATACATAAGTACACTGCAGCTGTCTTCAGACACACCAGAAGAGGGCGTCAGATCTCATTACAGGCGGTTGTGAGCCACCATGTGGTTTCTGGGACTCGAAATCAGGACCTTCAGAAGAACATTCAGTGCTCTTAACCGCTGAGCCATCTCTCCAGCCCCAGACTACAATTTCTTAGGCTTCCCAGTGTGCACTAACGACTATCGACTCCAGAGGAAACTTTCAAGCCTTTGACACCTGATTGGAACTGAATGGACCATGAGGAGTCTTTAACATTTCCACAGTGTAGACAGTTTATTAATAAATTTCCTTGTTGCTATGGTAAAATATCCTGACAAAATCAACTTAAGCGTGAAAGGCTCTATTCCAGCTCACAGTGACAGGTATGTGACTCAGTTGCTCACATCCCACTCACAGTCAGGAAGCCATGATTTGAGAATACACATGGCTGCTCAACTCTCTTCCTCTACACATAGTCTTAGAATCCAGCCAGGGAATGATGCCATCCACAATGGACTGGTATTTCCCATCTCAACTAACCAATCAAGATAACTTCTCACAGACATGCCCAAAGGCCTATCTTTCAATTGACGTAGATCCCATCAAGTCTACAGTTAACTCTAGCCATCACCCAAGCTCTATCGTGTAAGCCAATTTAAAAACGAACTTCCTATCAGATCTGTTCCCCTTGGGAATTCTGCCCAAAACAGGTGTAGAATACCTACAGGTATAGAAGCAAAAACTATTCTAAGTGATAACATTCAAGTACTTTAAATCATGCTGAATGTGGTGGCATATGCCTTTAATCCCAGTATTCAAGAAGCAGAGGTAGGCAAGTCTTGTGGGTTTAAGGTCAGCTGGGGCTTCAGAGTAAGACCCTCCTAAAGGGACACTCGGCATTCAGCAGACTTACATATCACTGATCAATTCTAGATAACTGGTTCAAATGGGAGACATAGCAGTGTCTTTAACAATTCTTCAATTCCTGTCCAGCAGACACCTAAAGTTTTCAGGTTTGCCCCCATCTTATTCTGTGGCTTGTAAAATCTGGTGGATGAGTTTAAGATAGTCCCTAAAGATTCACTGATGACAGATAGTTCCCACTGCTCACCTGATATGAGCCCCATTTGAACTTAAGCATCCATCTAAAACAAAATCGTGCCGGATCCCACCCTGTTCTCTATTTTGTTGATTGTTGGTCCGGGTGCTTTTCTTGATTTATGACTAAAGATATAAACCTACTTACTGGCAGACTTGTTTCAATCAAAGATGACAGATATTCAGAACTACATCAATTTAAATGTACACAGTTGACAAGGGTATCAAGTTTCATGTGTCAGATAATAGCAATAGATCCTCAAGTGATATTACTCCAATCCAACATTTTGGGGCTGATGATAGCTTATCTTCTATGCTGAAGAGGACTATAACTCTTACACTAAACTCTAGCAGTGTCCACCTTTCCTAAGATATAAATGGATATAAGATATTTTGGGGTCTTCTTCCTAAAGTCACTCTGCATTTAGTCTATGGTCCATGAATATTTCTTGTATTCTGTTATCTTTATACTACTATACATAGAGAGAACTCTAATAGAAAATACTACAGTGAATAGATCTAGTAGTCCTCTAAGAGACACTAGCCTCTCATTAGTCAGTTCCTTGACCTGCTAGAAAACAACAACCCATGTCCTTTGGCTCCTACAATGTATTATCTAGACTCTCAGGACAAAATCAGTGCAACCACTTTCTCCATCAGAGGCAATGGATTTCTACCCCTTAGACTACATCTTTTAATTATAGCATATTGCTGTGTTCCATTTAAATATAAATGATCCTCACAGGTTCATGTTTTCAAAACTTTGTCCACATCAAGAAGAGTTATTTTGAAAGTGGATGGAAACTTTGAGAGGTGGGAGCAAGTTGGAGTAGGTGGGTCATTGGCGAGTGTGACTTTGAAGGTTGTCCTGGTCTCTGGTCTGTTCTCTCTCTGCTTCCTATACACAGAACATTAACTAAGCGCCAATGCCAAAGGTTCCAGCTACCCTGTTGCTCCACCCAAGTACATTTGACCAATCAACCATGAATGGAAGCCTTTAAACACTTGAGTCAACTAATCTTTCTTCCTTAAAGCTACTTTCTTTGGCATTTATCAGCAGTGACACAAAAGCCCAACTACTCAATATGCTAAAATAGAAGTTGGCAATAGAAAAGTAGGGGAATCAGTGTGAATAATTCTGATCATGTTGCTTTTAGGTCTTTGCAACTGTCTTATGGAAGTAAATTGAAAGAATTGGAAGATGTGAGCAACATAAGTTTTAGAATATTAGAAGCATAGCTAGTGGGAGTTCTAGTGAGAGCTCAGAATATCAAAATTCAAACAGAAATGTGAATGATAAATACTGAGTTCATGAGGTCTCAGATGGAATTAAGGATGCTACTAGGCATTGCACAAGAGATAATTTGTGTTATATTATGCAAAGCCATTTATGTACATTTTGTTCATAGTCTGAAACTTTATGACAGCAGAAGTTAAAGATGGCAGATTAATTTCACAGAGAAATTTCAAGAAAGGATAACATTCAGACTGTGTATAGTTTATACGGGCTTTTTTGTTTGTTTGTTTGGTTTTGGTTTTAGTTCATCAAGACAGATGTGTCCTTGAACTCATTCTGTACAAGAAGCTGGCCTCAAGCTCAGAGATCCTCCTGACTCTGCCTCGTGAGTGATGAGATTAAAGGCATGAACCACCACAAACTAGCGAATACCGGCTTCTTCTAGCCAGTGTTTGAATCCAGCAAGAATCCAGAGGCAATGGAGTGTAGAAAAAGTTGAGAAACTCTTGAGCAGAAAAGAAATATGGTTGAAGTTGTGGAAAGGGAAGATATGGTTGCTAAAAAGCTTAGTGCCTTAACAAAGGGGACCAATGACTGCAAAGAAATAATAAAAATAATGTCTTGAGGACATTTGAGGACTTGGTCATACCAAGTCATCATAGATTAACATGTATAAAATTATAAACTCCTTTTGTAACCCTTTCCCTTGAGATGAGAGACCCACAGGGATAGCTTGATCACATAGGATTGCCTGGGGAAGTGCTTTCCTGGCTGGGTAGGGCACCTATCCATTCAAAGGCCACTGTAGGGCAGGCCTGGCTATCACTCAAGCTTGCAGAAGATCTTGCTGGCCATGCAAGTGTGTGGAATGCAGAAGTTTGAGGGTGGAGTGATCATTGCTTCCCCAGAGATCTGAAAGGAAGGCAGAGGAGAGCAGGCAGTGTGTGGCCAAGTTAGATTCCCTGCAACAAGCTGCTGGAAAGGACATGTGTGATCCTGCAAAGGTGCAGCTTAACCCACATCAGAGTACACAGAATGTTAAAGATGCCAGATGCTGAATATGCAGCTGGGAAAGCTGCAGGCAGCAAGTAAAACCAGCTAGAGAGAGGCCATGAGGATTGAACTTCACACAGGCCCATCCGAGCTTGCAATGTTCTTAATGTTGGACATGTTTGAACTATTGGCTTTCAGTTCTCTCTCTCTCTCTCTCTCTCTCTCTCTCTCTCTCTCTCTCTCTCCCCCTCCCTTCCTTCGTTCCTTCCTTCCTTTCTCTCCTTCTTTCTCCCTTTTCCTATAGCCTCAATGATCAGTTTTGGAATGAAAATACCTTTTTTCCCCCCTGTGGCATTATGTCTTTGATTTTAATTTATAGGAGCTCAAAACTAAGAGTTAATGAGAGACTCATAACATATTTTGAGCTAGGTTTTTGATCAATTGCTGGAACTGTTAATATTATAGAGACCTTTTAGATGAAGGAAATACATTTTTAATTATAAAATGTGCATGAGCCTTTGGAGACCAGGAAAAAAATGTCATGGTTTGAGTGTGAAATGTTTTCTACAGATACAGGTTTTGAATGCTTTGTTCTTCCCTGGTGACACTATTTTGGGCTATTATAGAAAGCTGAGAGGTAAGACTTGATCATTGGGGATATGACTTTGAAGGTTGTTTCTGGACCTCAGTCTGTTGTTTTCTCTCTTTTATGCCCACTATTAATAAACTGTTCAAACTATGCATGATAAGTATAATTGACATCTATAGACTATTTCACCAAACAACAAAACAGTCATTTCAAGTGTGCTTGGGATATTCTCTAAGAGAGGCTAAACATTCTGGATCATGCCATGTTAGCGAAATTATGAAAAACAGAACTCATACAATGTCTGCTCTCAAACCACTCTAGACATTAGCTAGAAATTGATAGCAGGAAAAAAAACATGGAAAAGTACACAAAAGAGATTAAATAATATACTTCTCAATAACACACAGATTAGACAAATGTCTGAAGGCCCCGTGAGAGATTTTAAACAAACAAACAACTGCCTATTGCTGCTTTTAGGTTGTGATGTAATCAGTGTTAACATAGAAATCTGTAGCATTTAGTGTATATATTATTGAAAAATTTTAAAAGAATGTTCTAAAAATAAATTGATTAAGCTACTAAGTTAGGAAAGTAGTTAGATATAACACTAATTCCAAAGTGAGACAGTAAATAATAAATATCTCAAAACATGAAGTCAACAGAGAAGAATAAAACACAAAGCCAATTAAAAAAAAAAATCAACAGAATCAGTGGTTCTAGCTATGCTAAGACAACAAGGGACAACAAATTTGCTAACATTAGAAATGGAAGTA
The DNA here is from genome assembly GCF_000001635.26 of Mus musculus. Taxonomy (NCBI): domain Eukaryota; kingdom Metazoa; phylum Chordata; class Mammalia; order Rodentia; family Muridae; genus Mus; species Mus musculus. The sequence goes on along the minus strand of NC_000080.6, from coordinate 105,842,618 downwards.
GGAGTCAGGCAGTGGTGGCGCACGCCTTTAATCCCAGCACTTGGGAGACAGAGACAGGCGAATTTCTGAGTTCGAGACCAGCCTGGTCTACAGAGTGAGTTCCAGGACAGCCAGGGCTATACAGAGAAACCCTGTCTCGAAAAAAAAAAAAAAAAAACCAAAAAAAAAAAAAAAAAAAAGAAATGGAAGTAGGGATATTGCTATAGAGACTGTATTAGCAGAAAAATAATGAAATACAGTGAGCAATAGTAAAATAAACTATTTGAAAGAAAAATTTGCCTAGACTCACATTAGATGAAAAGATTCTATGAATGCCACGATATCCATTAAAAGTAATGAATCAGTGATTAATGACTATACTGGGTTGTTTAATGTCAACTTGACACAGGCTAGAGTCATCTAAGAGGAGGGAACCTCAATTGAGGAATGCCTCTCTAAGATCAGGCTGCAGGCAAGCATTTTCTTAATTAATGATTCATGCTGGGAGAGCACAGACCATCATGGGTAATGCCTTCCCTTGGCTAATGGTCCTTGGTGTTATGATATCAGACTGAGCAAGCTGTGGAGAGCAAGCCAGGACACAGTACTCCTTCACACCTGTGCATCAGCTCCAGGGCAACAGTGCCCTAAGAGCCAGTCCACCAAAGGCTTTACAAAACAAAACATACACACACACACACACACACACACACACACACACACACACAAACAAACACACCTACTAATTAGTATCTTTTACTGAAAGCACTGAACTAATCCTCCATAAAATAGAATCCAGCAGTAAAAAAAGAAGTATATATACATCAGGGCCAAATGGTATTTGTCTCAGGAAAGGAAGTCTGACTCAGCATTTGAAAATAAAAGACAGAAGACAGGAAAAACATCAGTGACTAATAATTACTATAAAGCAGTCTAACTTAGAGGTAGTTTGAGTGGCAAAAGAGGAAGACAAAAGGCCACTTAAAAAACAAGCAAGCAAAGCAAAACAAAAACAAACAAAAACCCAAATCAAAACAACAACAACCAAACACTTTAAAATGACCATTTATCATGGCTTTTATACCAAGAGGTCAGTCATCGCCAGGAGACATACTGGCTTTCACAGCAGACTCTTTATTTTCAGTTTAGAGATAGTGCCCAAGGCCATTTTGGAACCAGGTTGCAACAGAACCATGACCCTTCAATGAAATCAACCTTTCCTCTTAGTTTCTATGAGGATTAGTTATAAGCAGACACTTGTATTAAAGATATAAAAATTCTCCCAAAGCCAGTTATGGTGACTCATACCTTTAATCCTAGCACTCAGGAGGTAGAGGCAGGTGGCTCTCTAGAAGTCTGAGATCAGTCCTGTGAGTTCTATGTTTCTCTATGTGAGACAGAGCTACATAGAGAAAACTTATCTCTAAATAGATAAAAGCATCCAAGCAAAGCATCAAGTCCATCTAAAGCAAAGCATTCAAGTCTAAAACATGGTGGAGCATTCCTTGCTACAGCTGGTACTCCTAGATCTCACCATATGTCTCATAATACTAATTATTACTTTTACTTTAAAGACTAGAGAAGACATAGATGTTTCTGTAAGTGTTTTGGAAGACAGAGGGTTTTGAACAGCTTTTCCTGGTTAACAACCTTAGCAAAAGCCCAAGAGATGTAGCAATGACTGCCACAGGGCTGGAGGGTAGTGAGAATTCCCAAAGAGCACAAAATAGCTATTATTTGGGGGGCTATCTGTTTTATGGTGAAACGTTCTTTTGTGTATTGAAGTACTCCTCAATACATATTAAAAATCTCTTTGGTGATGCATAATCAATTAGAATCCATGAAAAAGTTATTGGAAAAGACCATGAAGATTAAGTATTGGAAGCAGTGATGTTTTGAATGGGAGTGGCACCCATAGACACAAGTGTTTGAATGTTTGGTCCATAGGGAGTGGCATTATTAGGGGGTGTGGCCTTGTTGGAGGAAGTGTGTCACAGTGGAGGTGGACTTTGAGGTCACTTGTGTTCAAGCTATGCCCAGTGTGGCACACAGTCTCCTTCTGCTGCCTGTGAATCAAGATGTAGAACTCTCAGCTCCTGCTCCAGCACCATTGTCTGTCCATGCTTCCCACCATGATAACGGTGGGCTAAACCTCTGAAGCTGTAAGTTAACCCCAATTAAAAGTTTTTCTTTATAAGGGTCATGGTGGACCTTCACAGCAGTAAAATCCTAAGACAGAAGTCTTTTGTCTTTAGAGAATGCAGATGTGTCAGCTTGTTCCACTTGATTATTAGACACGCATGAGCTATATCTCACTTATAAAAAAAATAATTCCATGTTTGGAATTTGTAGGAGAAAAGCAACCATGCATGGAACATTGCAAATGACAGCTTCTTTGGAAAGTAAGTGGAGATTGCTATAGAATAACCACACATTAGGGTTTATAGGCTTAAGTAAAACACATCAGGTTTTGCTCATATCATTAAGATATTGTGCACAATGTAATATTTACTTAAAAGACGGGTCTTTATAATTTTTGTGACAGTACTAGAGATTGAACTCATGACCCTGCACATTCCAGGAGAACTTTCTACCAACTGAGTCATAACCCAATCCAAAGACTGATTTTTATAATGCGTTAGGTTTTATTCATTTTGGAAAGCAGGCGTAAAAACATTAATGTTTTGTTTTCGTTGTGCAATTCTCTCCAAAAAAAAACAGCATAGAAATACCTAGAAGATTTTTTACTATTTCATGAATCTTCTTTTATCATTAATATTTGTCAAATCTTCTTTCTAAGGCACAAATGAATCCCAGTTTTAATAAGGGACACCGATTTATGCACAAGCACAGTAATGGCGATCAGTATGAGCTTGTGATTTATGGTTTATCATTCTCTCCAGTTAACCAAAAAGGCAGGTAAAAGTAAATGACGGCATAGTTACCTGGAAGTTAAACAAGTCCTAGAAAAAAACATACGTACATCTAGATATGGTGATTCATAATTTAATCACTATGGAATAACTTTTGATAAGTGTGGGGAAATTATAAGAATATGAGGAGATTTTATAAATAGAATATATAACAAAATATCCATATCTCAATGCCAGTCATACAAGGGAAAACACACTTGACTAAATAAAAAAATTACAAGATGGAAAAACTACACCAGCTGGGAGTGGTGGTGCACGCCTTTAATCCCAGCACTCGGGAGGCAGAGGCAGGCAGATTTCTGAGTTCCAGGCCAGCCTGGTCTACAAAGTAAGTTCCAGAACAGCCAGGACTTGACAGAGAAACCCTGTCTTGAAAAACCAAAAAAAAAAAAAAAAAAAAAAAAAAAAAAAAACCCAAAAAAGCCAAAAAAAACGAAATCAAACAAAAACAAAAACAAAAAACACCACCAAAAAATTCAGAAGATCAATGACAAAGTAAAAATTTATATATATATATAATCATATGATTTGATATCTTTGCCTTTAGAACAAAAATGAAAGTAATGAAAACTGGATTTTTTTTGTTTTTTAAAGATTCAAAGGTGTATCAACTGGGACTGGGCTCCACAACTGTGCATTTTGATCAGTTGTGTTCTCCATCTTCTGCAAAGAGAAATGTCCTTGATGACAAATGAGGACGACACTTATCCATGGGTATAAGGGCAAGTGTTTAGAATGTGGATAGTTTAGCAGGCTTAGTAAGATAGCAGTTGTAGGTTCTCCTCTAAGATCCATAACTTCAGGAGCCCACAGTAGTTGGCTGGGTTTCTAATTCCCACCATGTTTTCCCTCTTGTTGAGGGAGTCTTAAGTCCATTAGAGGGCTGTTGGTTCTGGCCATGGCTGGGTGTCACTACTCCAGCCTTATAGATATCTTACAATACTAGGCATTGCTGTTCATAAGCATCCTAGCTGTGTAGGATGCTGTGTTGGTTGCATCCCACCTTTAGAAGCCCAAGACTCAGATCTCACAGAGGATGGGATGGAAAGCAGCTGTAAGAGCCAGAGGATTAGAGGGAGTTTGCTGTGAAATTGTGTTTCCTTGAAATGTCAGAAGCCACGCCTATGACTGCCTAAACATGACCTGAACTAAGACAGCACCAATAAACATGGTAATGTGGACAGGAGAAAGCTTGCAAGGCCTCAGCCCTACACAAAGCAGCACAGGCAATTAAGGAAATAGTCTTCCCAGAGGAGAAGAATGTCAGTTTTATCTAACACCAAAGGGTCAACCTTGAAAGCATGCATACAAGTGAAATACAGACTATGTTACATTTATATATTTAGAAACATATGGACACACACAATCATTCATACATATGTTATATATGTAATAACAACCACTAAAAAGAGACCGTGAATTTGAAAGAGCTCAGGGGGTGGTGTATGGGGGAGGGGTGCGGGGGGGTTAGAAGGAGGAAAGGGAAGGGAGGAGTGACATGTGTTATAATAGTTTATATATAATCTCTTATAAAAAGCAAGAGTTAACGGGATGAACAAGCAAATCATGGTAGATGGTATGTGTATATATGTGCACACATAAAACTGGGTCTCCCTGCTTTCAAGTGCAAATCACATCACAAGATGAGGCTTTCTACTCAGATCAGCTTGGCAGGAGCAATAATAATCATACCAGCATCTCTAGGGATGTGGGACTTTCTCCTTGGTTGCTTATGGTCCCTTAGGTTGATTAAGGTAAGAGGAGAGTAAACAAAGGCAATGCAGACACCCCCTTAAACGATAATCCTTGAGATAGAAATTCTAGTTCTAGGAACTGTTCTTAGAGACAGTTTTACAGGACTGGTGAGGTGGCTCAGAGGGGTTAAGGAGCCTGCTGCCAAACCTGATGTAATTGATGTGGAAGGGGCGAGCCTACTGTGGGCATGGCTATCTCTACCTAGATAGGCCTCAGCTGTAGAAAGTTAGCTGAGCAAACCAGTTACTGAGGAGGCAGTAAGTAAACTTCCTCCAAGAGTTCTGCTTTCAGGTTCTTGCCTTGAGTCACTTGCTGCTGCAGTGACTTTTATCACTGAAGGATGGTGAACTGGGAGTGTAAGCCGAAGAATACCTCTACCCTACAGATGATTTTGGGTAGATGATTTTGTTAATTCCCTTTTCCAAAAACACAAAGACAAATACTTTCCCCCAAATCAGCATGTCCTTCAGCTGGTAACCAGGAAAACCTGTAGCTTGCCCTCTGTCTCAGAGGAACAATAAAACCACCACAATAATCAAAACCACACACATTTTAGCCTATTTAGGCCTTTCTAATTTGTTATGTGAGGATATTAACCCAAAATTCCTGTGGAACCTATGTTAGACAGAATATGAGTCTCTTGCAGACTTTATTAAACCATCTTTAAAACAATTGATTCACACTTCTATTTTCCTTTCCCTTTCCCCCTTTCTCCTTTTCCCTCTTTCCCCTTTTTTCCCCTTCCCTCCTTTCCTCTCCTCCCCCTCTCCCCCTCCCCTCTCCCTCTCTCCCTCTCTCCCTCTCTCCCTCTCCTCTCCCTTCTTTTCCTTTCTTCTTTTCTTTCCTTTCCTTTTCCTCTCCTTTTTTCCTCTTTCCTTTCCTGTTTACAAGAGGCATCTTGTCAAACCAGGATGTAAATTTCCGTGAAGCCCACGTTAGACAGAATAGGAGTCTTCTGTAAGACTTATTAGAGCAATATATCTTTATATCATCTTTAAAGAAATTAATTCAAACTTCCACTAATATCTGCCTACAGGAAGCAGATAGTTTTTAATTGTTAAGCTCTCTGCCTAGAGCAGCCATCCTGTTATACCATCTATCTGTTGTGCTCTCTACCTGGAGCCACAGGCATTTATTTAATTAATACCTGTTCATAGCAGGTGATTATCACTGCTCTCTCTACTTGGAGTCAGTGACTAATATTCCCTATCTAGTTCTGAACCTTTATCTCAGATTAGTTAAATTCAAATCAGTATGTTGGGAGCTATTTTGTTGTAGTAAATCCCCAACCCATATATGCCCTGGCAATGACAACACGACACAATTAATTTGAATCCATGCTGTTCACCTAGAATGGGCAGATCTACCACCACACTACCATCTTCCACATCTGAGACACCATAGAACTTGCGGTTTCTCCAGGCCACGTGCTTTTGCTCCTCTCTTCTTCTTCCTCCTCCTCTGCATCCTCTCCCTCTTCCATTTTCTCCTTCTTCTCTTCCTCCACTTTCTGCTCCACCTTCCCTTTATCTCCCCAAAGATCAGCTCTCCTTTATTTTTCAAATTTGCAGGTGGGAAGCAGGTTTATAGGAAATCACCTGAGTGCTGACTCTTCCCTTGTTGCAACCCCTCACCGAAGAATGGAATTAACATCAAATATAATTAGCCCCAGGGCTATCCACAACAGAATTTATCACAGTAGTAATGATAAAATTAATTCACAATGGGACTAGTTATCTGGGGTGGGGGCGGGAAGAAAAAGTTTCTAATCCCTACTATATTAATGTTCTAATGCTTTAATCTTAATTATTTGATTTAATTTATTTTGTGTCTATGTGGTGTATACATGTGAGGGCTGATTCATGTATGTTAGGGCACAATGTGCGGTCAGAGTACAACTTCGGAGAGTCTGTTTTCTGGCTCTCTCCTACTTCAACATTTTATTCATAAAAGTTAAAGTACTAAAAATACTAAATAATCATCCACCTATTTTGATTGGGAAAAAAAAAAAAAAGAAATGCTTCTAAACAACATTTTCTAAGTCCAGAAGCAATAAAAGAGAAGGTTAATCAAGTGAATATGGATGAGTTTAAAACATTTAATATGGAGAAATGGATAAAAATATTTGTATCCTATCAGTAAGAAAGATGAATACTTTTTTTTTCTTTTTTTTTTTTATTTTTATTTTTTTTCTTTCCATTTTTTATTAGGTATTTAGCTCATTTACATTTCCAATGATATACCAAAAGTCCCCCATACCCACCCACCCCCACTCCCCTACCCGCCCACTCCCCCTTTTTGGCCCTGGCGTTCCCCTGTTCTGGGGCATATAAAGTTTGTGTGTCCAATGGGCCTCTCTTTCCAGTGATGGCCGACTAGGCCATCTTTTGATACATATGCAGCTAGAGTCAAGAGCTCCGGGGTACTGGTTAGTTCATAATGTTGATCCACCTATAGGGTTGCAGATCCCTTTAGCTCCTTGGGTACTTTCTCTAGCTCCTCCATTGGGAGCCCTGTAATCCATCCATTAGCTGACTGTGGGCATCCACTTCTGTGTTTGCTAGGCCCCGGCATAGTCTCACAAGAGACAGCTACATCTGGGTCCTTTCGAAGATGAATACTTTTGATTGAGATTAAGAAACAGGACAATACAAACACAAAGTTGAGATTAAAAAAAACATTGAATTAGTGATTTAAAAATATGGGAGTCAATTTTCAATTTTGTTCATAATTAAACGATTAGAAAACATTGAACAAAAAAATTTCAGCTACTATCAGCTAGTGGTGGAGCACACCTTTAATCCAAGCACTCGAAGAGGCAGAGAGGCAGAGAGGCAGAGAGAGAGAGGCAGAGAGGCAGAGAGAGAGAGGCAGAGAGGCAGAGAGGCAGAGAGGCAGAGAGGCAGAGAGGCAGAGAGGCAGAGAGGCAGAGAGGCAGAGAGGCAGAGAGGCAGAGAGGCAGAGAGGCAGAGAGGCAGAGAGGCAGAGAGGCAGAGAGGCAGAGAGGCAGAGAGGCAGAGAGAGAGGCAGAGAGGCAGAGAGGCAGAGAGGCAGAGAGGCAGAGAGGCAGAGAGGCAGAGGATCTCTGAGGCCAGCCTCTGCTCTACAGAGAGAGTTCCAGGACAATAGCCAGAGCTACATAAAGAAGTCTTCTCTTGAAAAAAAACAAACAACAACAACAACAACAACAAAAAAACCAAAAAACCAAAAAAACAAAACAAAACAAAAAACCTAAAGATTTTTGAGGAAAACGTGTGTATAGGAAGGACCTAATAAAAAGTCAAGAGGGGAGAATAAATTAAAATTTCCTTGAACAACAATTTTGTTGAAACTTATTTTGTTGAAATTTATTAAATTGAAAATGCAGCTTGCATTAAGGCTTTGTTGTGCTTTTTGTTTGTTTGTTTTTGTTTGTTTGTTTTTTAATCTCTGTGCTAAGCCCATCTCCACATTATCACACTGAGAAAGAGGCATGGAGGAAGACAGTATATAAAAACAATGAACTCAAAATAAACAAATCAAGCTGTCAGTCTAATTACATGAAAGAATTCTACATGGAATGAAAAAGCAGGAGCCAGGTGTGGTAGAATCTCAGCTCCTTTGAAGCCGAGGCAGGATAATTGGATGTTCTGGTCTGTACTGCATAGTGAAACCATGTCCAAAAATAAATAGGTAAGTAGGTACATAGAGAAATAAATTGTCTATAATAGATTTACATGAACAAATGCTCACGGTATGTATAGTTAAGTGAAAGAAACCAGTTTAAAACAATTTGTATGATATAATCCCCATTTAGGTCGTGAAAAAATACATTTATTTCTGCATACAAAGAAACTTTCTAAAAGAATATTCAAGGGATGTCTGATGACTTCTTCCTTCTTCTCCTCTTCCTCCTCCTCCTCTTCTTCTTCCTCCTCTTTCTTTTCTTTCACTTTGTCATAGAGATTAAACCTAGGGTTTGGAAAATGCTAAAGGCACACACTACTACCCTTCCCCACACTGAAGATTTTCCCCTCGAGTAGGACTGAGTTGAGATTGATGGTTGAGAGTCTGTGTTAGATTCTGCTTTGAGTCTGTTTCATTGCATGTCATTAAAACAGCTACCTGGCATGATTTTTAAAAGTCTAATGAACTTTGCAGCGCCTCTTGTTGCAATAGAGTTAACTTGTCTCCTTTATCTGTGTGCCAACTATTTGAAATATTTCAAGACGTGTTTTGTTTAAGGTGCAAATTTCCAGTTTTCTCATCTACACTCTCTGATTAACAAGACCTGCTTGAATGAAATGTCAACATCTCAGTCAAAGAAAGGGTCCAGGTCTGAATTTATTTCTTTAAATTTTATGAGGAACAGGGTTTTCTTATAAAATGATCTACTTTTACAAAGCTAATAGGAGCAGTCTTAATCAAAGATATGTGATGTAGAGTAAGCCGGGCATGTTGGCACATGCCTTTAATCCCAGCACTAGGGAGGCAGAGGCAGGTGGATTCTTTGAGTTCGAGGTTAGCCTGGTCTACAAAGTGAGTTCCAGGACAGCCAGGGCTACACAGAGAAACCCTGTCTCGAAAAACCAAAAAAAAAAAAAAAAAAAAAAAAAAAGAGGAAAATATAAACACATAGGCACAGAGGATAACAAGAACCGGAAGATCTGGCATAATAATATCTTGTTACCATCAAAGACATATTTGGATATCAAAATTATTAAAAAAATCAAACACAAAATGAAAAATTCAAAATTTATACATGTAATTGAAAATAGTTTTATTTGAAAACTATACAATAATTCAAAATTATAATAAATCTCATTGGTAGCTTAAGCTCCTGTTCTTATTATTAAGACTTATCTTTTATTTTCATTGAGTGTGAATGTGTGCTACTTGCGTGATGGTACACAAGAGGCCAGAGGAGGGGTTGTATCCTCTGGGGCTGGATGGACTGTCGGACGGTTGTGAGCTGCGGAATATGATTGCTGGGAACCAAACTTGAGTCATCTGGCACAGGAACAAACGCTGAGCCAGTTCTCTTGCACACCCCCTGCCCCATATCGTTTTCATGCGAATCTTTCTCTCTCTCCTCCTCCCTCCCTCCCTCCCTCCCTCCCTCCCTCCCTCCCTCCCTCCCTCCCTCTCTTTCTTTCTTTTTTTTTTCTTTTATTTGGTTTTTTGAGGCAGGGTTTCTCTGTGTAGCCCTGTCTGTCCTGGAACTCACTCTGTAGACCAGGCTGGCCTCAAACTCAGAAATCTGCCTGCCTCTGCCTTCCAAGTGCTGGGATTAAAGGCGTGTGCCATCACGCCCAGCACTCTTTCTTTTTTTAAAGATTTACTTATTTATTAAATGTAAAAGTACACTGTAGCTGTCTTCAGACACTCCAGAAGAGGGCGTCAGATCTCATTATGAATGGTTGTGAGCCACCATGTGGTTGCTGGGATTTGAACTCAGGACCATTCTGAAGAGGAGTCAGTGTTCTTACCCACTGAGCCATCTCTCCAGCCCTTCATGCGAATCTTAACCACAATATAGTTACGTTTGTAAATCTTTCTGTATATCTCAATAAAAGATAAGGAGAGCCAGGCGGTGGTGGCGCACGCCTTTAATCCTCGCACTCGGGAGGCAGAGGCAGGCGGACTTCTGAGTTCGAGGCCAGCCTGGTCTACAGAGTGAGTTCCAGGACAGCCAGGACTACACAGAGAAACCCTGTTTCAAAAAACAAAACAAAACAAACAAACAAACAAACAAAAAAAGATAAGGAGAAAATATTACACACTTGAAAACATTTAGGAAAATACAATTGGTGTTTAGGAAAAATTGTTGATGTTTTCCAGAAACTATAAACATTAAAAGAGAAAGAAAATAAAGTTGACTCCCGGAGAGAAGAACCCAAATCAGTACAAACAAAACGTTGATAATGAAGATATAAATCGACAGAAATAAGACATTAAGAAATGTATGATAAGGGGCTAACTGGAAAATATTTAATCTAATATACCAATATCATATCTGATATAAACATATTAAAATAATATATCCAATATAAATATAAAAACATTTATATCCAATCAACACGTTTTTAATGAGTAGGAGGTACAGATTTTGAGGACTAGGAGTCTATATCATGCTGCTGTTTATATAGGTTCCTTATAGACTGTGACTGGTAAAATAGGAAGAGCTAAGGGATTCTAAGCAAGTAGGGGACGCGATGTCACTTTCACTTTAAAAGGATCACTGTGATTGCTGCTATATTGAAATTGACTATTGGGGCTGAGAATGTAGCTCAGTTGGTCGGATATTTGCCTACAGTGCTCTGGGGTTGATCTCCAGCACTGTGTAAACCAGGCAAGGCAACACACGTTTTTAATCTCAGCACTCAGGAGAGGGGAAACATGAGAAAACAGAAAGATCAGAAGTTCAAGGTCATGTTCAACTACACAGAGTGAATCTGAGGCCAGTCTGGAGTACATGAGATCCCCTTAAAAACAAAAATAGAAACAAAACCCTCACAAACAGTTCCTTCAAATACGTTACAAGGAAGAATTATACGGATAATAGAAACGCCGTCTATCTTACGTGTTAATACAGGCGCGCCTCTGACTTTTTTTTTGTTTTGTTTTGTTTTTTGTTTTTTTGAGACAGGGTTTCTCTGTATAGCCCTGGCTGTCCTGGAACTCACTTTGTAGACTAGGCTGACCTCGAACTCAAGAAATCCGCCTGACTCTGCCTCCCGAGTGCTGGGATTAAAGTTTCTGTTGGGAGATAATGAAGCTAAGAAGTGGTCAATACTCCAAAGCAGGATGAAAGTCAGTTCTACCATATCCAAAGAAAGACACAAGGTAGAGAAAATGCCATCCGCATACACATTACCGTTCCAGAGAGGTCAACAAGCCAGGTTTCTCTCTCAATGTATTTGTGTTAGACTGAATTATCTCCACACTTCTCTTAACTCTCCATTTAACTGGAGAAGTTCTTTCTAAAGCAAAGTTGAACTTTGGAAAGTTGCCAGTCATTCGGACAGTGAAAGAGACATTTCAAGTGGTCCCTAGTACTTGGGGTATCTGGAGAGCAGTGGGCCGGGCTGGAACCTTGCCAGGGAAGCTCCGCCCATCGTCCACGCACCTGCAGTTGGTGAGTTCCATTACTCCAGTTAACCGCTTTCTTCTGCGCCATCCTTTCTAGGAAGACCACTTTTTTCCCTTCAGGTGCCGTGAACCTGTTGTACGCGAAGTGTAATGTGGTCACAAGGAACTCATAACCCCGGAAACTTTCTGAGTCATGTGAGATACGAGAGAGGATTCAGATGTAATATAAACAGTGATTTGTTAAAACAAATTTGAAAATAATAACGTTGCTACATGCAAAAATCAAACATAAATATAACCAGATGTAGGGAAAGCAGTCACTGTTTGAGGACAATAGAGCTCTGCTATGTTGAGAAGCAGGGAGACCGCATTCCCAGGGAATAAACATTACAGCAGGAAATTCTTCTCCAAATCCCAAGTTTATAGAAATGTATCTATTCCACAGAAACTCATAAAAATAAGTTAGCAATTCTTGGTAAATGCGGCTTAATCCTTGCACTTTAACTGACAAGAAATAACTCTTTTTAGCAGTTATTACTGAAAGAAAACTTCACTGCCCAGACTGAAGAAGAAAAGGAGCTCATGACATTTCCTCCCTCCCTCCTTCCCTCCCTCCCTCCCTCCCTCCCTCCTTCCCTCCCTCCCTCCCTCCCTCCTTCCCTACCTTCCTTCCTTCTTTCCTTCCTTCCTTTCCCCTCCCTCTCTTCTTCCCTCCCTCCCTCCTTTCCTTCCTTCCTTCCTTCCTTACCTTCCTTCCTTCTTTCCTTCCTTCCTTTCCCCTCCCTCTCTTCTTCCCTCCCTCCCTCCTTTCCTTCCTTCCTTCCTTCCTTCCTTCCTTCCTTCCTTCCTTCCTTCCTTCCTTTCCCCTCCCTCTCTTCTTCCCTCCCTCCCTCCTCCTTCCTTCCTTCCCTCCTTCTCTCCCTCCTTCCTGTCCCTCTGTTTGTGGCCCCTGCCCTCCAATTCAGACCAGATTTCACAAAGTAACCGGAACCTTGTCATCCTCCCGCTAAGTTTCTGCAGCACCTGGGATCACAGGCGAGCGACTCTATGCCAGCTTCAACTTCGGAATCTAGATTTTCTTTTTTCTTCCTCAGTGTACTAAGGACTCAGTATTTCTAATAATTCATTCGGAAAGGTAACCTAATATAAAAAAAAAAATTAACTTCAAATGCCAAGAGTTCTTTTTGTTGTATGACAACATAACAGGAGGATTGGAAAAATAAGATCAAATATAGACCAACCATCATTTAACAGATAAAGTCAATTTTATGTTACCAAAGATGGATGAACTAAGCGATCTGAACCCTTTCACCAGGCCGGCCTTTGAACAGTGTATGTACAGCTGCTACTGCTCTCTACAAAGTTCTTCAGTGAAAGAAAACTTTATTATCCTGGAGATGGTAGATTTTTTTTCCCTTCTCTAATAAGCTTCTTATTTCTTCCTTACAATACACATCAACATGGTCCTTTATGTGAGCTAATACACGCAGAGAGTTATAAAAAGCAGATGTGATGGCTTTAAATTCAAATCATATTGTTAGAAGAGGCATCCTCGGACTCTGTTTTTCCTTCTTTATCCTCTCTCTGCTCCTTTGCCCGGTTCTCTTCCTTTATTATTCACAGATCTGTTTTTCATAGCCTTTCTTTCTTTTGGAATACTGTCATGTTGCGATGTTAAACTACTTACTCTTTTTTCATGGAAATGTTGTTTTTCCGGTGATGATGAAGGGCATAGCTCTTGATGTTCTGTGTCTCCATTTCCTCCCTCTTCCTCCCAGGAAGTCTTTCTTCTCTCATTGTGCATATTTTTTCTTCAAATGCCCGTTTTGTGGTTTGCTTTCTCAGTCAGAGTGCCAGTATTATAATACCTGTTATTTATATGATGCTTTACGGCTTTATTAAGCACGTTGATTCTTTTGGCTTATTTAGTACATTTTGTTTCTTTTGAATATATTTGTCAAAACTTCTTTTCCTATGAAAATCAGCAGCGAATGAGGCGTAGATTTGTAGACTGCTACTAGAAATGGGTTTCTTCTACTTATTTTCGCAAGCGTATTAATCCTGAAGTCTGACTCCCTTCTGAAACATATTAATACAGCAGTTGGAAGCTATAGAGTACAGGCTTGTGTTGTAGTTTTTCTTCCTAAAATTGTATTAAGTAATGGCATGCTTTTGATTTGTATTTCCCACAGAGTCATTGTTAAAGATATTACCAGTCACCATACTAAGATGCCGGCTACTTTAAAAGTATTTCTGGTTGCACATATGTGATACTCATATTCCAGATCTATTTTAAACTGGCTTTATGGATTAGTACCAACCATTGTCGCGCCATCAAGATCATTACTGTCTGAGTTAGTGGTAAAGTTGCAGACCTTTGTTGTCAGGGAAACACACACTTTCTTTAAACTTGTCTTGTAATGTAATTTACTATTAGTCTAACTTTTATTGAACTGTATATAGTAATATCCAAGGCTTGTGATATTGCAGCAGGCTTTTTTAAACTTGCATTTATTTATGTACTTATTGTCTATTTGTGTGGGTACGTGTGCCTGTGCTGGGATCCTGAACAACACAGAAATTTGAGGATGAGATTTTCATAGCTTAATTAACTTATTTGTTTTTTCTCACTCTGGCCCTACTTGCTCTGGCCTTAGCTTAATTTATTATGATGAATTCCTTCTTTAGACATTGGAGAGATTCTAAACAAATGGACTTAAAAAAAGATTTATTTAATTTTATGTATGTGAGTACACTGTAGCTATCTTCACATATACCTGAAAAGGGCATTGGATCTCATTACAGATGGTTGTAAGGCACCATGTGGTCGCTGGGAATTGAACTCACGACCTCTGGAAGAGCAGTCAGTGCTCTTGACCTCTGGGCCATCTCTCCAGCACCAACAATTGACCTTTAAAAAACCATTTTTTCTAGACATTTTCTTTTGTTTTCCTTTTAAATAAATTTCTGAGATAGATGCCACATTTGCTGAGAATTACCACCAAATTAATTGGATTCAAATGCTTATTATCCTACAGTTTCTGAGGGCCAGGAATCTGAAAAAAATCTTGTTAGGGCTTAGGATCTCTAAAGAGGTTACAGTCAAGATACCCCAAGGAAAGGTTATAGTTACGTCAAGATTTGATAGAGACAGTAGATCTGCTTGGAAGGCCGGGGCTATAGTTAGTTACTAAAGCTCTACATCTTCTCATCGTCTGTTGCATGCACAGAGTTATTTGCCATGTGTGCCTATGTGGGGTGGGGGACACATGGTGAGAGGAAGGGGTGAGAGGGGAGAGGAAAGAGGGAGAAAGATGGAGGGAAGGAGAGAGGGAAGGAGAGAGGGAAGGAGGAAGGGAGGGAGGGTGGGAGAAGAGAGCAAGGGGAAAGGGAGTGAGAGAAGGGAGAAGAAAGGTAGGGAGGGAGAGAGGAGGAGAAGGGAGGGGGAAGGGGAGATGGAGAGAGAGTTGTGGTAGGATGAGGGAATGATGATAATGATGGAACAGAAAAACTGAAATCTGAAGTACAAGAATCTGGTTATCACAAAAGGCAGTCAGGCTTTCTAAGGATAAGTGAACTGAAAACCTGAGAAGCAAATGGTCTCTCATGCATATCATTCAGTGGTTTGATTTGGCAGTAAATTTCCTATTATGCCAGAAGGTAATGTTCTCCAAAATGTGTTTTCTATAATCACTGATTCCAGCACAGTAATAGCAAACTAAAGCAAAGCTATTTGTTACTAAATTCCCTAAGTTATTTTTCAATTCACGACTCTATGTAACTATGTATGTATGTATGTATGTATGTATGTATGTATGTATGTATGTATGTATCGATCTATCTATCATCTCTCTCTCTCTCTCTCTCTCTTTTTTTTTTACATGGGGCCTCACTATGTAGCTCTTGCTGGCTAGAATTCATTATCAAGACCAGGCTGGCTTCAAACTTGAACTCGTAAAGATCTACCAGACTTTGCTTGTCAAGTGCTGAGATTAAAGACATGCATCACCATGCTTGATCCAAATCTAGTTTGTGAAGGAAAGAAATTGCAGTCCACTGTGTGTGAACTGTTCCCATCGGTCATACACCCAGAGTCTGCTGTGCTCTCTACATAGACTTTTCCAGGCATTGTCTTATTCTGTAGCTCAGACTAACATGGAATTCGCAGTCTTCCTGCCTCAGCCTCCTGGGTGATTCCTGCATGGTGCTTTTCCTTAGTGTTGTCTTATACACCCAGGCCAGGAGTTATAAGCTGAGACTGGTGACTGCAGAGGCCTGTTCTAGAGCATGGAGACTGAGAATGTTAGATGAGAGCACTGCAAATGGTGTTTTACCATGAGCTCCCATATTAACGTTGTACATTATAAAGCCTAAGTGGAGACACTTATGGTAAGTGTCAGTAGAACATTATACATCATTTAGTGAAGCTACTTCTTAAAGGTCTTAGAACTGAGAACTTACAGTAATCAAATCGTGTTCTTTTGTTTTGTTGTTCCTTTCTGTCTGTTTGCTTGCTTGTTTGTTTTTGACCTAGAGATTTCTCCGTATAGCCCTGGCTGCCCTGGAACTTGACCTCAGAGATCCACTTGCATCTGGCTCCCAAGGATTAAAGATGTGAACTGTCACCACCCAGCTTGTTATGTTGTTTCTTTGAGACAAGCTTTCTTCCATTGACTAGTCTGGGCATCGCTATGTGGAACAGACAGGCCTCAACCTTATACCAATCTTCCTTCCTCAGCCTTTCTAGTGCTGGGATCAGAGAAGTGGGCCCCCACACTCGCCTCATCTTTTCTTCCATAAGACTCAATATGCCACTCATTGTATTTCCTCATAACGAGTATTTAAAACTCTGTAGCACGGCATCTGTTGCTTTTCGGAACTGGAGTTTTGCTTGTCTCGACAGCTGCTATTCCTCAGACCCTGTGGACCACACTTGACAATTCCTAAACCTGAAAATATTTCCACATAAATGTAGTCCCTGCTTTCCAGCATGCGTTCCTTTATCAGATGGATGCAGAGTACACACACTGTGCAGAGCACAGGGCTATTTGGCAGGAGGTGAGATAAGACTTTATCTACATGGCTAGACCTCCTAAAGGGCTATGAATCTTTTTGTGGAAGATGATCTTGAAGAACTGATCGTTGAAATTTGTTAAATTGTTAAAAACTGTACAGAGGAAGAAGACAGAATGTCACAATGCTGTGCAGAAGAGAACATCTGATCTTATATGTACGCAGATAATGAAGTTACCATTGAATGAGGTTTCCGTTGCCTGTGGTTTGTATGAATCTTGGTCTAAGAGTAGATACACAGGTATGCCTAAGGTTATTTTTATATGAAATTAATTTAGATAGTGGTTTCTATAGCCAAGTTCAAAGTTAACAATATTTATATTACTAACTTTGAACATGATCATAGGTGTCATAAACTTTGACAAACTGCTTTCCCCAACTAAGTATACATAAAGGAGAATTTAAGCATAGAATTATATATAACCTTATATGCATTCTTATGGTTTGTATCTTAGTTTCTTTTCCTGTTGCTACGATAAGATACCCTGACAAGAGCAAAATGTAAGGGAACCAAAGGTTTATTTGGGCTTACATTACCAGTGACAGTCCTTCATGGTAAGGAAGTCAAAGCAGGAAGAACTTGGACCAGCCTCATCACATCGCACCCGTGGTCAGGAACTAGAGCAATGACTGCTTCCTTAGTGCTCAGCTTACTCTGTTTATACAGCCTCGGGTACCCTGAAGAGGGAGCGGTCTCACTCCAGTGAGGATGGGTCTTTCTCCATCAGTTAACATAAAGAAGATAATGTTCCACAGGCATGGCCAGAGGCCAGCCTCCCAGGGAAATTTAGATCCTGTCGTGTCGATACTGAACACTGATTATTACGCTACACAATATATCTATTTATACGTTTAATAAACTTTTGTTAAGGGATGTGGTGTCCTTCAGGTTCATGAAAAACGAGCCTTTGATAGTAGAGGTTTGAAAGGATTCTTCACTTTAACTTGCTCTTTTGGTGAAGAACTCGTGTCTGGTTCCCACTGAGACACAGTCTACTTATGTGTAAAAGGGGGGACGATGGAGATGAGGTATCTCTCAACATCTGGCAGTATCATTCCCAACACAGAGCAGCTATCAGCAACAGCATCGTTTCTATTATTTACTGGGATTACGTTAAGTCTGAGCTATAGTAACCATTCTGCAGTTCAATGGTGTAAATGCTATTAGAGTTTCAATGTCTTAATATAAAGGTCTAGAAGTCCATTCGTAATTATCGTTATTCAAGACTGCCTGACTACCGTGTGCACTTTAGAGAATGTTGTAATATATTCTAATTCAATAATTAGAGGTATTGAAGAACCACAGGTTGTGCATAAAAGAGCAGGAAATGACTAAATAGCCTTGATTTGGGTAACTTGTATTTATGGTTATGCTACTATATGTAATTAGAAACTACTTAGTGGAACCTGACGTTGTGGGAATAGATGAGGGGAGAAAGAATGGAAGCTTAGGAGACACTCATTGTCAGTCCTGCTAAAGAGCTTGGCTTTCATCTTCTGGGTAAAAGACAATGAAAGTTTTAAGCAGGGGTGTGGTTTGAATGTTTCAGTAGCTGCTTGGGGGAACAGGTGGAAGGTGACCTTAATGAAGCAGCCAGGCCAGTTAAGGATGATGTAATATGGCAGTGAAAATCCCGAGACACTGACCTGGGCGGAGATTGTCAAGCAATAAAATGGTCAACCTGAGAAATGGTGATGGCCGGGATCACATGGGCGGAAATGAATCTTCAGGAGATAAAACTGACAGAGGTTTCTGATGAATTGCACGGAGGAAAGGCATTGTCTGGGAAAACAGTTAACCCAGAAGAAATGACAGCATCGAGAGAGTTAAGTGGGGGGGGGGGGGGGGGGAGCATGTCCGGCAAAAATGATCCAAGTATTAACTGGAATAGACTTGGTGACTAAGTGGATGGATAAGCAAGTAGAGGAACTTAAGAATTACCCTTCAAAAAAAAGAAAGATAAATTAGAATGTATTATAGCCTTCTCTTTTCTTTTTGAGGCAAGGTCTCACTGTGTAGTCCTACCTGTCCTGGAACTCATATGTAGACCAGGCTGGCCTCAAACTTAAGAGATCCACCTATGTCTGTATCCAAAGTGCTATGATTGAAGGAGTACCTACCTAAAGGTGACATTTCGATCAGCAGAATAGATGAGAAATGTATTTGAGAGGTGATTTTAACTTCTGTTTCCAACATATACACTTTCAAGTGCTTGTGGGAAAGCTAGGTAGTTATAACTGATACACAGTTATGATGTGTGTCTGTCCTGAAGATGTAAATCTGTGAGATATATACAGTCTGTGACAGCTGACTTCAAGAGTTGAGAAGACCTCATGAGACATGTGGGTTCAGAGAAAGAGGAGACGGCAGGGTGATCCTTGCTCCTTTCTGGGAACTCAATCTGTAGCAACAGCTGGTCTTGATGTCAAAGCATCATCCTTTCCCCGAATCCTTCTGACTCCTAGGGTTATATAGCAGGATCCACTAGTCCTGGCTCACGGCCATCAAATCTGTTAATCATGAACCATCTTTCCAATAGGGCTTGCGTTTATTCCACATCAGGTTTCTCAGTCGAGCATTTTATCTCTAAGCGCCATTCTGATAACTCTGTGGGCTCCTCGTGCCTTTCTCCTTCACCACCGAAAATTCCTGATTCTGACAAAAATCTACCATGTGGTCAATTGATTTGGAGATTAGACACTTACAGTGAACCTCATTGCTGATCAAATGACCTGGAAGGAAGATTTGGAGATTAGACACTTACAGTGAACCTCATTGCTGATCAAATGACCTGGAAGGAAACAAACTGATCTCAAATTATGCTCTCCCACTTGCAGGTGTCCTTAACAAGGCTACTGCGGGTCTCCTGCTCACACAGTGCATCTTCCTCCCTTAGGTCATCACTCAAGCTCGCGGCACTTACTGGGCCATCCCCCTTTACCTTGTTTGCACAGTAAGCTGCTGCCTAGCCTTGAAGTACCACTCACATGCCATTCTGTGTTCTGGAATTTTCCCCAACTCCCGAGTTCTCACTCCATTCTGAACTCAGCTGGGCGTGTACCGAGATAGGTGTGTTGTACGTGTCACACAGCGGCTGATGTGTTTACATTTGTTTACAAACAATTAGGATATGGCAGATATGAATTCGGCAACATTCTTTGGACAACTGTAGATGAAAAAAGTCAGGGGATTAGACATTTGATGCTGACCACGAGGAGAGAAATTTAAACTCGTGTCCAGTTGTTAGGTGCCCACAGAAATGGTAATCCTACCTGAGAACCAAGAATCAGGTCTCGCAGTGGTCAAAGGAAAGGGAAGCAGCTGGACCAGAGTGAACTGAAGTATCTTTATTATTGAGCGAAATTGAACCAAGTAAAGTGAATTAATCTGAGCCTATGGATTATGTTTTACTCTATATCCACAGTTACATTATCGTTCATCCTGAAGATGAACCGCTGTACCTACACACGTTTTAAATGTAATTGAGAATAAAATGGTAAAATAAAATAAAATTGTTAAACATTTCCTGAAATAAATACCCTTTACAAAAACACCAGAAAAGGATCATTGTTTTAAATTAACCAATCAGATTTATGCATCAATAATATCACAATTTACAAGATGCCAATACAATAATTTCACAGTCAATTGCTAATGATAAAAGCTTTATCCCAATTAATCTAGCCTTATGATACCACAACTACTTGTGGCTGATAAACGTCATGTGGGTCCACGTCTGAAGCCATTTTTCTTCTCCGAAATGCATCATTTTAATTTGTTGAATAGAAAAAGCTTTTTTAGAAATAACCTGGTAAGTAGTAAGTATACCTTACCGTGTGCACACACATATGATTTTATAGAAAGTGAACAAAAATTCAAAACATAAACTGCTTCTGCAGAGAAACTATCATTACTTTCTCTGCTTATGCATCATGCATATTTATTAAAGGGAAATTAGAAATTTTAAATGTGTCTAAAGGTGATAAGATCCATATCTAAAGAGTGTAGTTCAGTGGTGGATGCTGCCTGTTATGTATGAGGTTCTGGGTACTTAAAAAATTAATAAGAAAAGACACCAGACTATAGCGTCTAGAGTGATTATTTTTAATGGATGCTAGAGTTTCCTTTACATGGAAATCTATGTGTATTTTTTAAATGATGAGACTTAGATAGTATATGTTATGTTGTGTTTTCTGTTAGAGAGTAAGGATGTTGATTCAGGAAATACTCTATCAATGCTAACTCTCATGGCTGCGCTGTCTTTCATCACACTATCAGTTCACAACCTGCCTAATCCTAGCCTTATCCTGAACATTCGTCTCCTTTCTATTGCTTCCTTATTGAGAGTGCTTCCTGCCTTTGTTCCCTCGCTGCCTATGCTCCTTAGAGTTACTCCAGGGCTCTGCTTAGAAACTCTCCAAAGGAACTCTCAGCATTCATGACCTACTAATAGTGAAAATCAGAGGACTCTTTGCAATTCTAGGCAAATGACAACCTTAGGATTAAGTGCATTTGGGTACAAAGTCTCTCCTTCCCATTTAGAAGCAAGGTTTCCGTTCTTTATGATTTAATTAATTATTTATTTTTTTACCTCTGAAATGAGACTTTTGCCTATAGATGTGACATACACAGGGTTGCTGAAGAAGCAGGTGAACTGTGCATCTAGAACGCTTCAAAGAATACCGGTCGTGAGGAGAGTCTTATTATTGTTGGGGGGGGGGTAGCATTAGGGATAGAACCAGGAGCTTTGCATATGGTCTGCAGGGGCTACTTTTAAAATAACTTGTGTGTGTGCGTGTGTGTGTGTGTGTGTGTGTGTGTGTGTGTGTGTGTAGGGGTGCATATTTCTGTTTGTGTTATTTATGCATTGTTGTGTTGCATGTGTATCTGTGCCTATGCATGGTCGTGTGGAGGTTGTGGGTCATTGTGGAGGTCAGGGGTCCTTCCCTCTTTCGCTTTTCACCTTACCTATTAATTTATAAAAGTAGTTATACATTTGTCTTTGAGACAAGGTCTCTCACAGAACTCAAAGGTCATCTACTCGGCTAAGCAGAGTGGCCAATGCTCTTTAGGGACTAGCTTCTCTTTGCTTCCCTGTATTCCCAGTCCTGGGATTAAGAGAACACGGCAGTCCTGTGGTTTTTACAGAGGTAGGTGCCAAGGATTCGAACCCAGGTCCTCACTCTCTTGCAGCAGTCCCTTTACCAAATAAGCCACCTCCAACTCCAATGCCCTTTTTTAAAAAAATCCCTTGATCAATTAACTCTTTTTGAAATTCTCTCTTTCCTCGCTTTCTAGAATATTCTTCTCTAAGTCTTCTTGTCCCTGTTTCAGGTTGTTTTTTGGGTGCTCTCTCTTACTATTTTCTGCGGTTTTTCTGTAGTGCTTGCTTAGTTTTGTCTTCCTGACTGTCTATATATGCCTGCTTCTGTCTGGTCTTTCTCATCGCTGGCCAGCTGACCTTTGTCCAACCCCTATACGAATGAGCTCACCCTCTCTGCTTGACCTTGAATGTTTGAATTCGTCTGTGGAGATGGCTTCTTCTTCTCTGCTCACTCTGGGCATTAAGGAAGTTAACTTCCAACTATACAGTTCAGCCATACATTCTCATTTCTGAATCAAACCTCTTCTCTTCATTTCAGACTTCTTATTTCACATGGATCTCTGTGGTACCACCGACTACTTATTACCTTCTCAGTTTTCAAAGACATCTAAATTCTTTCCTGCTCAAAGATAGTATTTTGATATTTTCCTCAATCTTGTTCTTTCCTTATTTTAAACACTTTCTTTTTCATTGTTATCCATTCTGTTACCAAAATATTGATTTTCTGTCAGCAATATTGCTAGAATCTATATAACTCTTCATCACCTTGGTTCCCAGTTTAAACTACCAACATAAATGTTACTTCAAAATTTGGCAACTCACCTATTTTGTCCATTCACAGAACAACCTTTCTACATCACTCATCCATTATGAATTTTAAAAGTACGTTTATATTGATTTAGTGTAATTGTGTATATCTGCATGAATTTTTGTGAACTGCATATGTGTAGGAGCTCATGGAGGCCAGAAGAGGGCACTAGATCCACTGAGGTTAACTACAGACTGTTGTGAACTGACCGATATGTGTGCTGGAAACTCACCTTGGGGCTTCTAGAACACTGAGCAATCTTAAAGTTCTTAGCTATCTCTCCAGTCCCTCTTCCCAAGAAGCTGTTTAATGACAAGTAAATGCAAGACTCTTGACAAAGGTCACACTCCTTGTCAAGTAGCCCTATTTACAATTTCTTTCTGTTTGCTTGTTTTCTGCCCATTCAAGTTTTAGGGGATGGCTAACAGCTCCTGAATGTTGCTGTCCTTATCCTTATGATTGAAATCATATTGAACCCATCAAATGGATACACCTTTGGGGTTCTTGGCAGATGCTAACAGTCCTTTTGGCCTACCTAAGAGAACTTCATCTCTCTAGGTATCTGTATCCCTGCTGTATCTATGTGAGTGACTCAGGGAAAGATGGTTGATATATTTAGCTGTAGTATCTGCTGTGTACTATTATACACATTCTCTTCCTGCATATCACAAGAACTGAAGCTGGAGGACACTTGGGGCAAAACATTTCTCTACTGACCATTCCGTTGTATGTGATGGCTACAAGGCTGAGGTTGTTCTAGTCACATTGCTTCACAGCTAAAGAAGTGTTTTCCTCTCTTCTTTTCTGCAAGTCTTGAACAAAGAGGTTGCTTGTCTCAGCTGTGACTCATGTCTATTTTGCAAACATGTGGGGAATCAGCCTGAAGACAAAGCTAACCTAGAAAAGATGACAAGGAACACTGAAGACAAAGATCACATCATCCCGGATTCCCGCCCCATAAACAAGGGTTGCTGGAACATGACACTATCTGACAGGATTCTTCTTTTCTGCTGCATATCATCTCCCACCTGTTTTGGTTTTTGTGATAGATGACATTACTGTGTGACAGCCATAGTACAAAGTATAAAAAAGTATGAGCAAGGTACCAATATTATCCTCACTGTACATAAGAGGAAGCTAAGCCTTTAAGAGTTCATTAATTAGTAGTGGCTAAATAGTTGGTAAGGTTGGTAAGTGCTCCAGCTGTCATCCAAATGTGGATCCACCTGACTCTAGCCTTCATCCTTCAGCATCCACGGGGCTTAGTTTGACTAAGTCACCTTCAAGACAGCTATGGCATGATTTCCTTCCTAACTTAGGCCAAGTAACTGAAGTCTTGTCAGAATCCTACTGCTGCTGCTTCTATCTTCCATCTCCTACCTTTTTCCCTTCCTTCAGTTTCAGTGCTGAAGATCCGCTCAGAGCTTGCTTATGCTAAGCATGCTCTAGCCACTAAGCTACACTCTTCATATTTTAAAAAAGATTCTATTTCTCCCCCACTCCCCGTTTGTGTGTGTGTGAGTGTGTGTGCGCGCATGTGCCCATGGAAGCCAGAAGAGGGTGTAGAGGTTCCTCAGAGCTGGAGTTATAGGCAACTGTGTGTGGGTATTAAGAACTCAACTATGGGAAGAGACAGGAGAGAAGTCCAGAGGGCAAGGAGAATGAATAGAAATATGTAGCAGTGGAGAATGGGGAACAGGGGTTGGGGGGACCACTAGAAAATCCCAGACACCAGGGAAGTGAGAGATTCCCAGGACTCAACGGGGATGACGTTAACCGAAATACCCAACTGAGGGGAGATCGAACCCGAAGAGACCACCTTCAGTAGATAGGCATGCCCCTCCCCCAGTTGAGGGATGGGGCCACCTACCCATCACAAAATATTTACCCCAGAATTGTCCCTGTTTAAAGGAGCAGAGAACGAAGGAAAGGCCATCCAGAGGCCCCCCACCGTGGGATCTATCCCATCTGCAGACACCAAACACTGACACTATTGTGGATGCCAAGAATTGCTCACAGTGTGACTGTCCTCTGAGAGGATCCGCAAGCATCTGATTAAGACAGATGCAGATACTCAGCCAACCATCGAACTGAGCAGGGCGACCCCAATGGGTGAATTAGGGAAAGGGTTTGCAACCCAATAGGAAGAACAATAATATCAACCAACCAGACCCCCCACCCCACCCCCAAGAGCTCCCAGGGACTAAACCACCAACCATAGAGCACACATGGAGGGACCCATGGCTCCAGATGCGTATGAGGCAGAGGATGGCCTTGTCAGACATCAAGCGAATGAGAGGCTCTTGGTCCTGTGGAGGCTTGACGCCCCAGGATAGGGGGATGCTAGAGCAGTGAGGCAGGAGTGAGTGGGTGGGTAGGTGGGGGAACACCCTCTTAGGGGCAAAGGGGGGAGGGGATGGGATGGGAGGCTTGCAGAGGGGAGTAGAGGAGGGGGCATTTGAAATGTAAATAAAATAACCAATTAATAATAACAATAATAATAAAAGAACTCAACTAAGATCCTCTTCTAGAGAAATCAGTGCTCTTAAGCACTGATCCATCTCTCCAGTAACGTTCCTATTGAAGAAGCAGTTCTTTTTTTTTTTTTTTAAATATTTATTTATTTATCAAATGTAAGTACACTGTAGCTGTCTTCAGACACTCCAGAAGACAACATCAGATTGTGATCCACCATGTGGTTGCTGGGATTTGAACTCAGGACCTTTAGAAGAGCAGTCAGCGCTCTTAACCGCTGAGCCATCTCACCAGCCCTGAAGAAGCAGTTCTAAGGTGTCCTTTTAATAGCCAATAGTATGTTGAATTATGGACTTCAGTGTTGAAGAGTAACATTTTATATATATATATATATATATATATATATATATATATATATATATATATGTGTGTGTGTGTGTGTGTGTGTGTGTATGTGTACATACATACATACATACACACACACACACACACACACATATATATACTCAAAATGCATAAAAGACAGACAGTGTTTGAAGATAAGATTTCTGTTCACCAGAGTCTGAAGGAGTTAACTTACGTAAGACACAGCAAGGTTGGGAGCAATATTAAAGATCTAAGGTCAAGGCCTGGGAATCTGACTTGTGGGTGACTTACTGAGAGCAATATACCAATGTCACCTAAGTAATTAATAAGTGGGTTATTATTTTGAGACAGGATCCTGCTAGGTGGCTCAAGCTGAACTAAAGCTTGGTATTCTGACCCCCCCACTTCATACTGCCTCAGCTCCCCAAGTGCTGGGATTAAGACTGTAGGCCACCACGCCCAGCTCCAGAGTTATGTTTTTATTAGAAGTCTTAAAAAAAAACCCTCATTACTGTATTATGAAATCAGTCGATACGACGCTGGAGACCTTCATCTGCTCTTTCCTGATTTTGTGACTTCATATAACAGAGATACCTCTCAGATGAGCTGGACTGAATGTCCAGAATTATAGTTTTTAACGTTCAGTTTAGGATTTTGATATGACAGTTGGTCTCCAGCCACAGTTCATGCCTGTTCTCTTGGCTTTGGAGAAAGTGGGTTTTAAGGAGTTAAAAGGAGAAAACAAGAGTCTCTGCTGGCTGCTCTGAGATGACAAAATCAGATAGGTATTTGACAGAAAGAACTTCAAAGCCACGTCCAGTGGCAGCATTGGCCCTAATACAATGGCGTGACCATTTACTAGCACTTTTTCAAACACGGACAGAAATGAAGAGCTCAGAATGTGGAAATGGAGACTCCCAGCAACGTGCTTCAGGGTCTCAGAAATCAGGGCATGCACAGGAGAGCTGCTTTGGACACCTCTCCTTCCTTTTACACTCCCACTTAGCTTTCCTTTTAAGTGTCAAGTGAAGCAGGTGGTGGACCTGTCATTTTGACATTCCTCTGCAAATTAATTAGGCTTTGAGAGCATAGGTCAGCTCTGCCACGCAGGGGAGCTTCAGCTCCGGGATTCTGGCAGGAGTTCAAGAGGAGTGTTATTGCTTTGAACTCACTTGTTAGCCGTGCAAAATAAACACTATCCACCTTGCAATAAAAAAAAAAAAAAGCATCGGCAGGAGAGAAAAAGAGAACGTTCTAAACCCCTCCCTTGAGCCTCCAAACCCCTGGGCTGTGGCTGCTAAATTAGGACACGAAAAATCAGGCCCGCTTGTGAAAAGAAAAAAAAAAGGGGGGTGGGGGTGGGGGGAAAAGCCATCTTACAACAAACACCCAAAAATTAACGATCGCTGAGAACTACTGATATTTTCATGATCCGAAGCGGACTGAGAGTCGGAGAGTTCACGGATGCGTCCCGGCGCTCCTGTAGAATGTTTCCTGGCTAATTATTTGCCACTACCACTGTTCACTTCCTGTGGTGGATTTATGCTAAATCCTGTTATTAGTCTTGCTCTGCAGTTGCCATTGTCTCTGAGTAGAGGCAAGCCTGAAAGGGTGCAGTCAGCCCTTTATTACGCAACATGTGAATGGGGATTTGACCCAATGTCCGACCACTTCCCCGCTTCAGTTTTTATGTGAGCTTGCTGAGCCTTCCCCAATAAATCACCAGGTTACAGTGAACTTTTACTCTTTTTTTCTCTCTTTTAACTCCACTGTGTGTGTGTGTGTGTGTGTGTGTGTGTGTGTGTGTGTGTGTGTGTGACAGAGAGAGAGAAAGAGAGAGAGAACTAATGCACACACATTCACTTAAAAGATAACATAATTCCATTGCCTTTTCAGACAGTAGGTAAAAACCTATACCCAATTTCTACTGTTCTTCCTCCCCAAAATATGTAGAACCACATTTGATGCCTTCATCTCATCCTATGATTTAATAACTTATATTTAAACAACAATTTTAAACAAATGTGATGTGCAAACGGCCCGAATACCTGTGGGAAAAGCTAATATTCCTGACAAAATCCAGCTGAGTTCTTGAGCCCTTTAACGGAACGTGGTATCATCTTAAACACAACTTTTCCTTTAAGTAAAACTAGCACAAGTATTGTCTCTTTAATCAAAGTATTCTATTCTAAATCTTTAAACTACATTATAATGTTTAATGAGAATATTTCCACCATGTTTATGAGTATCTCAGATTTAAACATTAAATACTAAAAATTATCATTTTTAAAAGCCATGAACTTGTGTTAGATAAAAATAAGATAATGATAGACGCTTCAGTTTTAGCTTAAATATTCCATTATTTTGCCTCTAATGACTTTATAAACACACCTGTGATTCCGGTGTGAATGTTTTAAAACTCTATCAGATTATAGCTATGAATATTCACAGTAGTGAAACTACAGACTATAAATTCCTCTCTCACAGATTTTTTTCTAATATGCACATAAACAGTTACTATTTAAGTCTTTGAAAATCTTATTTCCATTAACTGCAAATCTTGTTTGTTTTGCCATTTTTTTTTCTGCCATAAGTCTTATGAGGAATGTTCATCTAGAAACACTCAGATATTGGGATACATGTTCAGCTGAATGAATTTAAATTATAAAATAGACATTAATATGGGTAGGTAAACTAGTTACATTAACCAAACTCTGGAATACTGGTGGTGCTGGCTTGGGTAAGCATGGCATTTGTAAGCTCATATGCTTGGAGACTTGATTCTCTCTTGGTGGAACGGTTCCGGGAGGATTAGCAGGTTTGGCCTCCTTAGAGGAGCTATGTCACTGGGAAAAAGTCTTGAGGTTCCAAAAGACTTGTGCCATTCCCAGTGTGCCTCTCTCTTTCCTGCTTGTAGATCTAGATATGTGGTCTCAGCTATGCTTACATCATGCCTTGCTCTGCCATCAAATTCTAGCCCTCTAGAAATCATTAGCCCAATTAAACACTTGTTCATATAGGTTGCCTTGATCATAATGTTTTGTCAAAGCTATGGAAAACTAGCTAAGTCAGAAGTTGGTGCTAGGAAGTGGACTATTGTATGACAAACCTCCCTGTGGCCATTTGAGAAGAATGTGTAAGACCATGGGACTTTGGCCAGGAAAAGCTGTTGAATGCTGTAAGTGGAGCTTATGGGTCATCCCAGTAGGAGCTGTGAAGGCAACACTGAGAGTTACATGAACTGTGGAGGTTTTGGAGGGAACAGAGGCCAACAGCTGGGAAACAGAGCATTCTTGTCATGTTTGGCAGAGGATGGTGTGGTCACTTTGTCTTCATCCTCAGAGTTTTCATGAGACTAAATTAAAAATGAATGGACTAGTTTCTCTGGCTAAGGAAATGTCAAGATGGCCTAGTGGTTATTACTGTGTCATGCGGTTATTAGTAATCACTCTTAAGCAGAACTACAACGAAAAATAGCTGATGTGACAGAAGAGATGTACAGTTTGAAGAGAATAATGAAAGCAAACACTTAATGAGAGAGCCAAAGCTTGTGCTGAAAGGATCAGGAGATTAGAAAGAGTTCTAGCATTGACATAAAGGGAGAGATTCCACTCATCTCAGCTTCCTAAACTGTGAAAAGGAAAGGACTAAAGAATTTCCTGTTCCCCAAAAGGAAAAACAAGTCAAAGCTTCCATAAATGTGAATCAGTGCACGCCAAGGCCCACCCCAGCTCAGTAGCCAAAGTAGCCAAATGTGCCAGTGTCAGCCACGTGGTCTGGCTTTATAGTCATGAGGTAGAAGGGGCCAGAGGGAATCTTCCTCTGAGGCTAAAAAGAGCCGCTGAGCCGCTGTGTGGCAGGGGAGTCCTTGCATGGATGCCCGGAGAGGACATGGGATGAAGCTGTGAAACAGGAATTGCTTTGGAGACACGGAGATCTTTAAGATATCAGAACTTCGAAGCATCTGTCAACTAGAGCTGCATCTACAGAGTGAAACAGAGTGCGTGGCAATTGGAAGCTGGAAGGTCAGTGCCATCGAGACCTTTTGCCATCAGGCATGGAGCTACGTGATTTGGAGAGTCTGCCCTGTTGGGTTTCAGTCTTGCTTTGGTCCCATATTTCCTCACTATGTCCTGATTCTTCTCTTATGGAAAGGTATATGTTGTACCATGGTGTGCTGGAAGTATGTAATTTGCTTTTTGATTTTTCAAGAGCTTGTAATTAGATTGCCTTGAGTCCAAGAAGAGACTTGAAACTTGAAAACAGTGCTGAAACTGTGACAGATGGGAGCGTTTGAAGTTGGATTAGGGGTATTTTGCACTGTGATATGGCCAGAGACCTACAGGGCCAGGGAGTGGAATATGGTAATTTGATGAGAATGACTCTCCACAGGCTCATATGTTTGAATACTTGTTCTCCACTTGGTGGAACTGTTTGGAAGTTGAAGTATTGTTAGAGCAGGGGTGTCACTGGTGGGGCAGGCTCTGAGGCTTCAAAAGACTTGTGCCATCCCCAGTATGCCCTCTCTTCCTCTTGCTTGTGAATCAAATGGGAGCTCATAGCTGAGCTCTTCCTGCTACCATACCCCTGCTCTGACATAAAGGATTCCACCTCTCTGAAAATGATAAACCCAATTAAACACTCTCATTTTATAAATTGCCTTGGTCGTGGTGTCTTGTCACAGCAATAGAAAAGCAACCCCATAGCATAATAAAGGAACAGTGATAGAAAGTAGGAAAGAGGAGGTGTACACACAGGGGTACTGAGGATTTTTATTGCTGTGAAGAGACACAAGGCAACTCCTACAAAGGAAAAGATATGGCCTGGGCTGGCTTATAGGTTCAGAGACTTGTTGCTGTAGTTGATTAAACACTCTAATCTTCCCCATAGCAGTGGTGGTGGCAGTGTCAGCGCAAATTCCTCCCTACCACCCCAGTGCTGTGGATTCTCAAATAAAAGACACACACACACACACACACACACACACACACACACACACACACACACAGAGTTTTATATGTAATATACTTTAATCAGCTCAATGGCTGGGCCACAACCAAACTTCCATGATGCTAATGCCTCCTGTCCTATACTCCTGAGTTATTACTTACTAAAATCTATAATCCATCTTTGTTACCCTAGACCCAATCGGGAGGGCCCCCTGGGACCACTCTTCCCTGGCTCTTACATGACTGTACAATCTCTTCTGCAGCTCTGAAGCCTGTTTCTTATTCCTCTTTCAGCAGGACAATTCTGCCTTTCTCTCTCTCCTGTTTCTTGCCCAGGAATCCTTAAAAATCCTGCCTTTGTCTCCTTGCCCGGCCATTGGCCACCAATAACTTTATTTACCAATCAAAGCCAACTGGTGACAGGGGCTCTCAGCGTCTTACATGCAGATATGCCAATTCCGGTGTAATGTTGGGAATCCAATTAACATAATACAATCAATGAACCAAATCCACAACCGAGGCTTAGTCCATTATTGTCAAGTCAGGGTTCATGGTGGCACATAGGCAGATGTGGTACTGGACAAGGAGCTGAGAATTAGACATCTGGATTGTTAGGCAGCAGGAAAAGAGAATGCACCACTTGGCTTGTCTTGAGCATCTGAAACCCAAAAGCCCATCGCCAGTGACATACTTCCTCCACACACAAGGCCACACATCCCAATAGAGCCACTTCCTATGAGTTTGTGGAAGTTATTTTTATTCATTTCACCATATTGGGTATTGATGATAATTTGTTGAATGAGAAAGGCAAGTATCAAACAACATGTACAGAACAGAATCATTAAAAGGAAACCTTCCTATGTTTGTAGATGTCTATAGAAGTTCTGGAGAGTTCCATGCCAGCAGGCAGAGTGCCCATCCTGGAGACATGATAGATGACAAAACAGAGGAGAGGGTTATGGAACCTTTGATACTCTTGGCCTTAAATCTAGTTTGATGTTATTGCTTTGTCCTCTATGTTAAATAACTCAATACAACAAAGGACTGTGTGTGTGTGTGTATGTGTGTGTGTGTGTGTTTGTGTGTGTGTGTGTAGGGGAAGGGTCAGACTATGAAATTTATCTATTAACATGTCAGTAAAATTTTCATTTTCTGTAAGATTTTGATTTCTTTGTATTATAAACGCATAAGAGAGTATGTTCTCTGGATAATCTGTGCAATCTTGTCCATAATGTATAACTCCCTATTTTTAATTTAAAATGAGAAATATTCTACCATCCTTGGATGTATGGCATAGAAGCAAACAGTATGAACCTCTGAGGGCTTTCCATTACTATAACGAGTATCTCAGACAACCAACTTATATAGACAGCGGTTATTCAGCTCACGGCTTTAAAGGTTGCAGTTTAGGAGCTGTTGGCCTCACTACATTGAAGCCTGTGGTAAGATAGTCTGCTGTGGGGAAACAAGGTACTCACCTAATTGGCAAGAAATGCAAGAGACAAAGAGGAGAGGGTAAGGCCTAT
Source organism: Mus musculus (assembly GCF_000001635.26). Classification (NCBI taxonomy): domain Eukaryota; kingdom Metazoa; phylum Chordata; class Mammalia; order Rodentia; family Muridae; genus Mus; species Mus musculus. The sequence continues at coordinate 105,810,578 of NC_000080.6, read as the reverse complement.
TGCCCCTTTCGGATCACACTCCCAGTTAGCACCAAGTTAGGGAATGAGCCTTTAACACATGGGCCTTTGGGAGACACTTCAAATCCAGCACCAGCAGTATGTGAGGAGCATCTCTTGACACTGGGCATAAACATGTCATGGTTTGGATGTGGTTAATCCTTTCTACAACACATGTTGAAATTAAGCTGTTGTTGTTGTGATGCTGGGGAGCTGCGTCTTCACGAGGTGATTGAGGCTGTTAAGGACTAAAGCTGTTCCCAAGCTAGTAAGTTCTCACCTGTCCTGGGTGGCCTGGTTATGCCAGGAGCAGGTGATTGGAACTTTTCCTGTGGATTAGCTGTAAGATGGCTATCCCCTCCATTTTGGGGTTTTTAAAGATATTTCTCATAAGTATATTTCCAAAAAAAATTTAAGTGGAGAAAAATTTTTTATCACCATTGTTATAAACATAAGATGTACTTTCTGGAGTGACTGGACAGCTTGGTCTGAGTATGAAATGCCTTTATCAGCTATTGATGCCAACACTTGTTTGGTCACTGAAGTCTTGCTTTTTGACACAAAGGGGACGACATAAAGCAGCGTAAATTTGTTTGGATTAAACTACGTTAGCTTTTATCAGGCTGACTTCATTAAATTATAAGTTTCTGTTTGACTTTGTAATTTTGGAATGGCTTGAGTCTCCCCGCAAGGTTCATGTTTGAATAACTGATCCCCAGTTGGTAGAACTGTTTGAGAGGGATTAGACTGTGTGGCCTTGTTGGAAAAGATGTGTCCCTGAGGACTGGATTTGAGGTCTCAAAAAAAATTGAGTCCTTCTCAGTTTGCTCTCTGCCTCCTCTTTGTGGTTCAACATAATGAATTTTCAGCTGCTGCTCCACATGCCGGCTTCCTAGTACCTCTACTCTACCATTATGAACTGTAAGTCCCTAGTAAGTTCTTTTTCTTATAAATGGCCTTGAAACAGCCTGTAACCCACCGCTCTTGTACGCTAGCTGTCTTAGGGTTTCTATTGCTGTGAAGAGACGTCATAACCACAGCAACTCTTATAAAGGAAGACATTTAATTCGGGGCTGGCTTACAGTTTCAGAGGTTCTCTACGTCCATTATCATCATGTCAGGAGACAAGGCAATAGGCATGGTGCTAGTCAAGGAGGTGAGAGTTCTACATCGTGACTTATAGTCAGCAGAAATGAAAGTGACACTAGGCCTACCTTAAGCATAGGAGACATAAAAGCCCTCCCTCACAGTAACACATTTCCTCCAACAAGGCCACACACCTCCTAATAGTGTCATCCCATATAGGCTAAGCATTCAAACACATGAGTCTATGGGACATATTCCTATTCAAACCACCACAGTATTCTATCAATAGTTAAAATGGTTGGTTCTAATGTAGCAAGTAAAAATAAATGTATGTCACCATGATGGCTTAGCATGCAAAAGTACATCGTGTGGCTTCTTTACATAACTCCAACACATCTGCCTAGGGATGGTAACACCCACAGTAGGCTGGATCCTCCACATCAATCATCCATTAAGACAATTCCTCACCAACATTATCATGAGACAGTCTCATCAAGGCAACTCAGTTGAGGTTCACTCTCCAGTCACTCTAGGCTGTGCTGAGTTGACACTAGACACTCAAAAGGACACTTCATATTTTTATTGCTGTTCTCTATGCCTTCAACTCTTTAAGTATGTATTTTCAGCAAGGGGCCAATAGTGTTAAATAAGATGATTTTTCTCTGGGTATGTTTCTTTGGCTATTGTACCAGTTTGCTCACCTCACCCCTGGTAAGCATGTTTTCTGAGAGGGCTAACATAGGGAAATTTTTTGTTAGTTTCTAGTTCATCTTATTTATTGTGATAAAACTATTCTATTAGGAAGATATTTTATTCTGTAATTCATGTGGTACATGTGTGTAATCCCAGAACTCAGGTAGTAGATCCACAGGGGGAAGGGGTTCAAGACAGAGCCTCAGCTATATAGCAAGAATAAGAGGGTAGCCTGGATTATATGCAACCCTGTAACAAACAAACAACCCCTGATTTTTTTTTCACTTTGTAGAGAGAGGTGCCTTTCTCTTACAAGTTGGAAATACTTGACATCAGGCCATATTAAAGTAGGTTGTTATTAGATTGTATCTATTTTGCATACCAAACACCTTTGCACAGTAAACATATTTTGCTTCTCTTTTCAGAAGAAAATAATCCACTCAATTGTATCTGAAAGCATGACATTCAAAGTCTATTATGTTTTTTTTTTCTTTTGTATTGACATTATTTTGGCTACAGTATTTAACAGAACGTAAAGGCATCATGCCACAGTCCAGCGATCTGGTTGACACTTGTATACTAACATCATCATTCTCGCTTGTACCATTCACTGCAAACCTCCACGGTTAGACTCTGCCCAGCCCCTCAGCTCTGCCAATGGGACAGGAGCACAGCTGAAGGCTGAAGACCCTGAGTCTGGTTATTTTCTAATAAAATTTCATTTCTGGACACTACACTTTAATTTTTATATAAGTTTTATGTATCATGAAATATTATTTTGATTTTTTTCCAACCAGTTAAATAACACACCTTTGAGTTTTCAGGGTATATAGCACAAGTGGGTAGGTACAATCCTTGGGTCATTGTCTGCCAGTGCTCAGTCTGTCGTAGCAGATAGGAGGCAATCCACATTGTGATTGAATAAGTGGTTTGCAGTATTCAGGAAGTCTAGGCAGAAGAATGCTTGGTTCAGGAGTTTAAGGCCAGTGTAGGCAATGTAGCAAGGTTCTGTTTCTAAAAATAAAAACAATAATATAATAAAAAATGTTATATAAAATAAATATAATTTTATTTTATCCCCAGCTTCTCTAATCTGCTTTAATATATTTGGGAGCTCACTCCATTTCTTTCTTAGCAAACAGTACTGGCCCTCTGATGGTGGCAATCTTTGGATCATTCACTGAAAAACTGCTGTGATTTTAAGCTCATGGAAAAAGCTCGCATATATTTCTTCCTTAAATACATTTAAATTAGTTTTCAAGGAAATGAGTTTCATGTTCAGTGTCTTAATTATTTTTCAATTTTGAAAAAATAATCCTATTTAATAGTGAAATTACTTTTTTAGCAGAAAGTTAGAAGAGTCACTAAACTTAATGAAGTGTTATTTCTGGTCAGAATGAAAACAAATTATGTGTGTGTGTTTAAATAGTGATGACAAAAACTTCTTAAACCCTGAATGCCCATCAATTTCCCTTTGACCCAGGCAAGTATTTGCTATCTTCCCATTGGTAGTAAAGGTCCATCTATCAAACTTTATGGATCAGAGTCCCATGTTTGAGGGTTTATGATATGAAGAGTCATTTCAGGTAGTGTGACATGGTTGCGCCAACTCTTATTTTCAAGTCTATTTTTTGTTTCTTAAAGTCTATTATAGAGGCTTGGGCTGTGGAGATATCAAAGTTGACAGATTACTTACCTGGTATGCATGGAGACATAAATTTAACCCCAAGAACCCAAACTTGCAATCCTAGCATTAAGGAGACAGAGACGTGTAGATTCCAGGGGTACAACAAATAGCCAACCTAGCCTACTTGATGATCTTCAGGCCAGTGAGAAACACTGTTTATTTTTTTAAGAAAATGGTACATGCCCACCTGAGGTGGACAGCTAGCCGCCACATATGTGTGTATACATCCACTCATGAAAATTATTTTAAATTACAATTGTGCTTTGGATGGGCATTCAGATAATATGTGAATGTGTATGAAGTTATGTGTATAATGTGACAGAGCTGGGGGGGGGGGGGAATGTGCATGTCTGCAGCCAGTATTGATCCCATGCATCTCTTAGGGAAATGGCTACTCTGCTTATACCACTGTCACAGAGAAGATTTAAATACTGCTGAGAAGGCAGACGAAGTGGCTGCCAGGGTACTTCTTATGCTGATTCTATTTTCATATATGCACACATACATACAGACATACAAGCATGCATGCATACATACATACATACATACATACATACATACATTGAGATTATAGAGACCAGATCAGTGATATAGACCAAGCATGATTTAATTATGGACTATAGAAGAAAAATATTTATCTGCAAAATAAGAAAGGAAAACAGGTTCCCAGTACAATCAGTAGAGATTGTACACATTAAATTGTTAGATGTACGTGATTTTTAATCGTGTTATCGTAAGTATGGGTACAAGTAACATGATGCCAAGGAAACCAGAAAGTGACAGTCAGTCAGCTACTTAAAATTACTTATCCCTAAATCTGGATGTCATCAGTGAGGACAGAAACACAAAAAAGTCTCATGCCCATTGTCACATTCATCTTGGGACAATAGTCAGCATTTACCTCAGAAATTTCTGCAGAAAACTAATGGTGCTACATAAAAACCTCTGAGGCTTTCCAGGGTCTCCTGCACTGACGTAGTCTGATAACTGAAGTGAACTGATTTGTATGTGTGACTGTCTGTTGACTGTGAGACTGAGTTGTGCAGCTTGTGAGGCAGATACTCGTATTCCATTTTTCTAGAACTGCATAAAGCCTTCAGAGCTTAGGTTACTTGCTCAAGGCCACGTGATATGAGACGGAGCTCGAATCCAACCTCTTTTTTTTTTTCCTACTATGCATTGTTAAAAATCTGCTTTTCCAAGCTGCTGTGGTTTGCACACCTTTAAGCCCAGCACCCAGGAGGCAAAGCAGAAAATTCTTTGTGAGTTTGAGGTCACCCTGGCCTACATAGCGAGTTTTAGGACAACCAAGACTATGTCTCAAAAAATCAAAACAAAAACTGGTTTCTCAAAAATAAAATAAGAATCTTTAGGGGGGAAAAATGCTCTCTTGACCTCTCCTTTGGCTCGTGTGCATCACGTTCAATGGCTAGCATAGTTTCTACCTTATGAGTTTCATGAGTCATTCTGACACAAAATGATAAATGAGTTGCACTTTTTATTCTCTTCTTCCCCAGCTTCCTCCTCCTCCAACTTCCCACATATTCATTAACACGTTGCACCCATGAGGGTAAAAGTACTTTTGAAAAACATGAACTCCTGAGTCAGTATGCCAATCAAATGTAATAGCTCCATGTCGACCTGTGGTTTTGTTCTTCATGGTGTTAGTCATAGCAGAAGCCAGCTTCATTGTGTGTCGTTGACTTATTCATTCTGCTTCAATGTATTGGTTTCTTTCAAGGATATGATTATTTGTGCTTAGATGATTATATTACTGAGTTAACTGTCGTAGTTCAGTGTGGGAGACAAAAGGCTCTCCTGAAGATACCTATACCTTTATCCCAGAATTTTATTTTTAATTAAAGATATTCTAATATTATTGTGTATGCACACGATGAGTGCACGCATGCCACAGGCCACATGTGGAGATTAGAGAACAACTCTGAGGTTTCACGTCTCTCCTTCCACCCTTATGTGGGTTCCAAGGACTGAACTCAGATCACTCGGCTTGTTCGGCAAGCATCTTTACCTTCTAAGGCCGGGCTCTGGCCCCAGGACATTCTAAATATGTTAGTATAGGGGCAAGAAGCGGTAGGCTTGTAATTGGTTCCCTTGTTCCTTTCAGGCACTTTGCCATGGTGATGTAGAAACAACGAACACAGAGTTCAAAGTGGCATGCTATAAAAATAGAGTTTTCTGACTCATGCTTTGTGCTTGCAGAATTAAACACTTTCAAGTACTTACCATTTCTGTTTTGCTTATAGATACATACATACATATAAATATATTTACAGTGCTAGATCTGGCTTAATTTTTGCATGAAGATGCCTCTCTTTTACCTTCAGGTTTAATTGCTGTTGAACTCTAGTGCGTTCCAGCCTCAGGGTCTGTTCTACTCCTCACAGGAAGTCCCAGAGCCAACGACTTCCGGGCATTGGGTATGACTGATGCCAACCTTCTTCTCTGTGGTCGTGCAGTTTTGCATCCCTAATAAACTAATGCTTTTCCCCTTTCCCCAAGCATCCTTAAGAATACAACACAGCTATATGCGTTGAGAATTTCACAAAAATATATTTCTGGCTCTGGGTCTTTGTTCCATCATGTCTTTGAACAAATGATGAACTCTTTCAACCTAGTGTTGTATATCCAGTACTGGGGAAATTTCACACAGATATTCTAGTTTCTTTCTTCCTATTTTCTATTTCACATATATATTTTTTTTTAGTGTGCATGTGTGTGTGTGTGTGAGTGTGTGTGTGTGTGCCTCTCTGTATGTGTACCATGTGTGTCTAGGTGTCTGGGAAGGGAGGAAGAGAGTATCATATTCCCTGGAACTAGAGTTCCAGGCTCTTGTGCACTGCCCTATGTGACTGCTGGGAACCAAACCTGGCTTTTCTATACTAACAGTAAGTGTTCTGTGGCACTGAGCCTTCTCTCCAGCCCTTGGTGCTATATTTTTGTAACTACTGTTATTGAACATGAGCTGTCTAGGGATAGGCATGTAGGTCCATGGTAGTGATACTGGCCCAGCATTCCTGAAGTCCGGGGTTTGACCCTCAGCACTGAAAAATAAACAACAACGTGCTGAATTTTGAGCTTCCTGGCACGATCTGTGTTATGTTTTCTTTCAATAAAATGATTCCTAGCGCTACATTTCGAAAGGTCCCCTTTGCCTTGTCTCCCTTTCAAACGACTCTTTTTTTTTTTTTTTTTTTTTTTTTAATTATATTATTGTGTTGTTCTTGAAGCACGGTCTCATGTAGCCCAGGCTGCCCTGAAACTAATTCTGTAGCCAGATGATTTTGACCTTCTGATCCACCTACCTCTGCCACCTTGTATTTGTGTTCAAATACAAGCCTTGACTCACTAATATTAGCTGTTTGATTTACATATGTATGAATCCTACTTTCAACTTCTAAGAACTCATGTTCCTTTTCCTGGGATGTTTCTGTTTTCATAGTTTCATGAGATAAGCTCTGAGATAATTAAAAGTTCAATGGCCTTTTCTACCTTTCGCCTACTCCTCCCCCGTCGCCCTCCTCCCCTGTAGATAACAAAGTTAAGCGGTGCTGCCTAGCTTTTAGGAATGTCGATTCTAGGGGCCAGATTTTTGGCTTTCAATCTCAGCTCTAACACTTATTAACTAGATGGCTTTGAACAAGTAGTTAAATTTCTATGCCCCCTAGTTTCCTGAGTTGTAAAACAGCGAGTATAATAGTACCTCCTTGAGGGAGATTTAAATCCCACAAGATGAAATACATTTTAAAATGTAAAGACACAGAGCAGCAGGTGCAGGGTGTTATTGTGGGTATTCATGTGGTTGCACGCTCTTCCTTCAGAAGGAGGAAAGCCGCCAGAATTCCAGGTGCTAAGCGTGAACACAGGTAGTGCAAGCAAGACAGTGTTCACACAGACTCTGCCCACAGATAGGAGACCAGCTCACCTGGCTGACTTTCCAACCCCAGGCAGGCAGAGAGCCAGAGGTCAGCTGGGCGCTCAGATGCCAGGGGCACGAGAGGCTTAGCCTCCTCTTCCGCACTGGAAGCACGGGCTTCAAACAGGAAGCTTGTTCACGTTTTAAAGATAAACCCCTACAGTGGTTAGCCTGGAGGTAAACGCTGGCTTGCTATTCCAGTTTTTCTGCCCGCTGCAGGGATGGGGAGCGGAGCCTGTGAAGTGGAGAAAGCTTTAGGTTGAAGTTGTTCTTATCTCCCCAACATTTGCCCCCTTTCTACCCCACCCCACTCCCGGCCCGCCCTTGTCATTCTGGGACGCGTCAGGAGACTGGCCTAAGTGGGCATCTGTGGAATGTGGACGCCTCCCCTTGTCTCCCCGGCAGACCCTTTCTGATGTTCCTAGCAGGAATGTGTAGGGATCTCTTATCAGGCTGTGGTCTACCTTCCTTTCGTTGTTATCAGTTTAGTCCTCTTTACTTCCTTTCCGCCTTTTCTGTGTGCTCTGGGGGCAGCTTGGTGACTCAGGAGAGACATATTTGAGTTTAAAATAAAACATTAGCCCCCACCCCCCCCCCAATCCTCCCACTTCTGTCCCTCTGAATTTGCATTACAAAGAAGACAATACTGTTATTTCACGTTTACATTTTGAAAAGAAAAGGGGAAAGTTTCAGGCTCACATAACAGTAAGCAGTGAACACCGATCTTTAAAATCCAGGTTCTGGCTAATTAAAACAAACAAAACTCCAAATCTTAAACTGATCGCTGGGGATGAAATGTGAGGAAGAACATTATAAATACTTAGGAGGCAATGACCTGTCAATCGTGAGGACCTCCATACCAAGTAGACTAGGACTATTTTCTAAAAATTTTGAGTGTAAAGAAGAGATTGTTTGAAGTACTGGTGATGATATTTGAGTTCTGAATTAGTGGAGCCCTTGGCTGGGAGGATTTTAGGTCCTCAGCTTTGAACACGTGGTGCTGTGTGTTCTCATTTATCAGTTCTGGCCAGTGTTCATTACTTGTTCTGCTCTTAGGGATGTAGGCCACAAGGAGACCAAGAGTTTCCTTTCATCTCTAGGATCCTTTGTAGGAAAAGCTCTCAGCCCTGTTCTCTTGAAACACAGGCATGTGAATGTAGAATCAAAGTTAGTCATAACAAAACTACTTACTACATTAGAGGTAGAAGTTGCCTGCGATTCATTCATTCATTCATTCATTCATTCATTTTTTGCTTGCTTTCTTGTTTTCTTGGTATCTTTTATTTCTGTTTTTTTTTAAACAGTGTCTGTCTATGTAGCCCGGCTTGTCCTGGACATATGTACACCAGGCTGACCTCAAACCTACAGAGCACCACCTGCTGCATTTTCTTTTTATAAAACACAGTAAGGAAATTGTTACATACAACGCGACAACCATTCCTTGGGCTTTGCACGGAGAGAATGAGTATGTTACTATAGAGTAAAAGTTACAGGCTGTGTTGGCTCCTGATTTCATTGCAGAAATGTAGAGGTCATTTACTATTTACCCAAATATCCATTATTCAGTTGTTAAAATGAGTCCAGACGTCTCTCGGTCTTCTCATTAAAGACAGCATACGCTATTGAGCGCTAGACTATTTTTTTTTCTTTCAAGAAAGTTTATAATCTTATCATTTGCAAAGAAACTTTCTCTGGAGAGGATAGAGAAGTGGCTCAGTGGTTAAGAGCACTGGCTGCTCTTCCAGAGGACCTGGGTTCAATTCCCAGCACCCATATAGAAATTCAAAACTATCTGTAACTCCAGTTCCAGGGGACCCAACACCCTCACCCAAACATACATGCAGTCAAAACACTAATGTCTATAAAATAAAGGTAAATAAATACATTTTGAAAAAGGAAAATTTCTCTGGAAATCAGAGAGCCTCCATATTTCTTCAGAAGACTGGTGGCTGCAACTGTATTTATTCCTAGGGATTGTTACATGATCACAGGAAGAGATTTTGTGATCTTTTTTTTCTTTCTTTCTCCTAGCAAGGTTTTGACAGTGTGAGGTTCAAAAATATTTATTGAAGACTAGAGAGATGGCTCAGAAGTTAAGAGCACTGACTGCTCTTCCAGAAGACCTGGGTTGGATTCCTAGCGTTTGTGTCCATAACTAAAGTCCCAGGAGAATTAACACCCTTTCTGATCGCCTCTCTCCCTGTACAAATGTGTTATATACATGCAGACACACCACCAACATAAATAAAATAAAATAAAATAAAATAGAAAATATTTAGTAGCTTGCACATAAATCAAACTTGAAAACTAGGAATATAAATGTTCGGAAAAGTAAATGATAGAAGAAAATTTCCTAACTCAATGTGGCAAGCCAAATTTGTAATGAGACAGCCTTAACGCAACTGCAAACTCTTAGCAATCTCGAGAGTACTTGTTGGCTGTGCAGTGCCTTCAGAAGTGCCCTTACTACCAAGGCTGTTCATTTATTGCTCAAATATAGCACCTAGTTGGTATGTTGAATAAAATTTTAATTGACAGGGGACTTTTGTCTTTTCTAGTGAAATATTTTATTAGCTGATGGTTGCATTTGTTAACATTGTTATAGTTGTCTTACTTGGGCTTAGAAGTTTGTGTATGCAAAAGACACGAGAAGTGAAGTCGAGTTTTTATAAAGTCAGAGGCTACCGTGGATGATGAAAGAATCACCGTGTGTTTTAACGACCAGTGCTGTAGCCAAAACATGTCTGCTTGCATTCTTTATTTCTCCTAAGTGGCATTTCTTGTGAAAGGTTTTATTTGTATTGCTACAGTCATAGAAAAATGCACTCGAAGGTGAATTGGCCATGGACCGTTTTTTTCTGAGAGAGTAAAAGCACCCGCTCTAACCAACACCACGGTCTCAGCTCAGAATTCAACCCGAAGTTCAAGTTGCTTAGAGTGCTTAAAACTTAGGTTGCTGCTTTGAACACTGCAGCTTCAGATTCTGAGAGGACATCTAGGAAGCCAGAAGTAGCTAGAGAGCAGTTCACTTACAGAGCATGGGCCAACCATCGGTGCAGTAGAATCGGGATTCCCCTATTTGGCATAATTTTATACCCAGTTCAGAATGACTATTTCATAATAAAGTATGAGGCAAAACGGAGTGGTGGCCTGGGTGTGCTCAAATTCTTCACTTCTAGCGATTTAACTGAAGCCCAAAGAAAGCCTCACTGTTATGTTGCTACACGGGTAAAATATACGTGATTTGGTTGGTTTACTTCTAAATCCTGTCTATACATGAGAATGGAATCAGCCCAGATGCTTCCCAAATTTACAGCTTAAATGTGTTTCAGATTATGCTTTCAAATGTATACAATTCAGTTAACTCGTTTAAAATATATTGAGTCCCACTAGGCAGCCCCACCTGGGAAAAACTGATTTCTATCTAAGTATGTAAACTTTTACTTTTTCCCTGCACACACACACACACACACACACACACACACACACACACACACAGGGGGTGGGGGGTAGGGGAGAGTGAATGTTTTCACATTGAAACTGAAGCTGTAAATGAAGGCCTGCAGTCTCTGTCTGGTTCTAGTTACAAGGTCTGTTTGTTGACGTCCCAGATGAAGGCCTGCTGTGTCTCTGGCTCTGTCTACTCCATTTCCCCTCTAATTAGGCTTTGCCCTCAATTAAGTTAATGATGCAACTTTTCCTATAGATCATTTGCCCTTTCAATCAATTAACAGAATATGAAGGGTGCATCCCTCCTTGGCGTGGGATTCATTTGCCTCAGGGCAAACGGGTGGGCTCCCAGAAGTCCACATAAGCAAAAGCCAGAAGCTCATCCCATCACATATTGTCCTGAGACAATTGGGCCTCATGGTAGCTTTTGCTAGCCTGCATTTCCTTATTGATTTGTGCCACTTAAAGAAAGTATCTGAAAGTCTATACCATGTCAAAAAATTAATGACTGTGTTGTGATGTAAGTCAGTTTAAAAATAAATACAGGGTCAATATTTTAAAAGAGTAGATACCCACGGTGCCAAAGTAATAATGAAACACACACACACATACTCACACATGCACGCACACATACACACAATCACAATACATATATACACTCAAACACACTCGCATATATACTCACAAATGCACACACACACTCGCACATATACATACATGCACATACACACTTACACATTCACACTTACATACATTTCCAGTGTCAATATATTTCCACAGTAACTGCATTGATTTGAAAAAAATTTCTGTTATTAATGGGTGAAAGTGAAATGATTCTTTTCAGAGAAGATTATTACTATTTTCTTAGACACTACACAAAATTCTCACAAAGGATTTTTTAAAAAAATAATACGATTTTAAATAATAAAGATAACCTTCATGATGTTATACGCCACAGGTGCCAGTATTTGAATGCTTCAGAGACCAAGACTTCAAAACAAGACCAGATGCTATTTTCTTAAAATGTGTAATGAATATGTTATAAAAAGAAAAATAGATGCATTTAGTAGTCAATCTAAAGGCAGGATTGAAATAAACATCTAACTACAGATGAAAAAGTACTAATTCCATATATCACGAATCTCCCCTAGACTCTGCATAACAGAAGGTAGTTTTTAGTTAGAGAAGGTATGATTTCTGATTTTAATGAAGTAGAACTTGCCTGGCCCCTCAGCTTTACTGACAAACAAACATGAAAATTTAAGGTGTAAGGCATCCTATGGTGTTCTTTATGCGTGTCATGAACAGACTTCTACAGTCACCTTCTGTAATACAGTTACTGCTTTTGTTGTTTATATGATGAGTGCATGAAATGTATTCTCCTAGGGCATTTCAAGTACATAATACAGTTTTGTGGGGAGGCAGGAAGTGGGAGGAAGGGAGGCCCAGAGGGAGGGAGGGACACATGGAGGGAGAGACACAGAAGGAGGGAGAGAGAGAGAAAGAGACTAAACTGGCCTTGAACTTCAGTTGTTCTGCTTCTGTCTCCTGAAGGTTGGGGTTGCCGGTGTCCGTGTTCATGCCTAACCATAACCCATGCTTCTTAGCTGTCATCACTATCCTGTCCGTTAGATCTGAGGAACATTTTATTAATAACTACACTTTTGAGGCTCTTTATCGTTGTCACCTCCATTCTACTACTGCTAGCCGCCCTCTGTTCCTAGGACAATGGCCCTTTTAAACTCCATTGAGAATGACTTAGTTTTAATAGAAAGTTCAGATTAAAAAAAGAAGTGCTTCTACTAAAACATTTTTAAAAATGTTACATTAGCAATAGAGTCTAAAAAGATAAAGTTGTAAAATTTTGCTTATGAAAAAATAACACCAGATGAATAAGACTCTTAAAATAACAGGAACATACATGAAACATGGTTATTTAAATGGATTGAATTAATTTCTTTCTCACTGGATTGAGAATAGCAGGGAGGAAACCTATCCTAAGGCAGGGGTTTAGATTCAACCTTAGCAATGCTTCACACACACACACACACACACACACACACACACACACACACACACACACACAAGACACATACGTATAAGACTCTCTCTCTCAAATAAAGGATAGAGGTTAGAATCCAGTTGGGTTAAAGAATGCATTAGAGCCCACATTCTATCCAGGGAAACAAAGTTCAATGACAGCCAACAGAAAAATCAGGAACACTGCACTCAAGGAACTTTGGAATGTAGGACCTGGGAGACAGGATGGCGTATGATTGAAGATCTTGAATACACCCGGGAAAGAAATGGATGACTTCGTCCTGTGCTGTACCCAAGACCAAGACAGGGACTTGGGCAAGAAAAAGTTTTTCATTCTAGGAAAAGACTAAAGGTTTACAATAGGTTTGGCCAAAGCATTTTAGGCAGCTGTGACCCCTAAGGAAGATTGTAGTCCCCGATGTCAAAAGTAGAACTTAAGTGATATTACAATAAGGCTGATATACCATAGACATTTTTTACAATGTGTTAGCTCTTAGGACAATGAGTGCTTTTATACTTTCATCAAGAGCATGGAAAGTATTAGCCATACGCAAGCCATTTGATTCACATTTCAGCATCCTGGATTTGTGGATAATATTTAAAAACCTATCAGTGAAGAGCACCATGTTCATTGTGCTTTCTCTGTGATCATTACATCACGTGAAACATCATCTGGCCTTTTGCATATGACTTAGCTGTCTTTGACTCATGAGATGTTCTACTGCAAATGCCATGCATCTGAAGCTCCTACATATTAAAATTTTGAGCACACACAATACTATTTATTCCCTGAGCTCTGAATTTAGGTAAGGAAACTAGTAGATAGTAGATAACAAAGTGATAGGTCAGTGAAAGATCTGGAAGCCCAAAGTGTGGTGTCCTGTTACTGTCTAACATGATAAATTCCTTGAAGAGTCTAGGGAGGACTCTACAAGTTAGCTTTTGTAGTTGCTGGGTTAGTTCTTTGCATTGAAGGTCTAGGGCAGTGTCTCCTCCAAGAACATCTCCAATTTGTGCCATTTTCCTTGGGAAGGGTTGTTTTCTTTCCCTTGAAGTAGTTTTGGATCATAGTATAATTGTGTCATCTATACAACTAGCCAGTGAAATTCCTACAATTAGTCTGTATGACAGAATTGCTCTTATATATCAAAAGTCCATGACATAAGTCTAAATTATATCTTTGAATTTATGCTCTCTGGCACTGTAAGAGCTTGTGCAATGCTACATAGCATGCAACTGGCATTGGAACAATTAAGTTGAACCAAAATGAGTAGCAGTTATGGGGGAATAGAATAGAATAGATAATTTACACAGAATTTTCAAAGTTTGTTTATAAGCATACTAAGATTTTCACATGCTTCTTGTGGTATACTTATTTAAAAGAGTCGTGTTTTGCATGTCTACTTGTATGAACTATCCATCATGAACACATTTAGATCTGAGCTTACATGTGTGTCTATATTTATTCTACTTGGCTCTTCTTCTTCTTTTCCTGTATCACATATTCATATATGTTTGCATATTTGTAAATATACATATGTAGACTTAAGTCCCTATGAGATATGGCCACAGAAAGATATTCAAAGAGATCCCACACATTGAAAAATGTTAAAATGAGTAACATATGCATTATCGTTGTAGCATTTATGCAAATCCAACTTTTTAGAGCTTGAGGACATTTGCTATTTAGGTGAAAGTGAGCTTAAGACAGAAGGTGAATAAATTATACACATGAATTTAATACTCCTTTGTTGTTCTTGTTAATGATGACAGTGTAACATAGGAGTCATGCAGTCATCAAAGCTGTGAGTTCTCAGGCTTAGACTGGATGCAGTTACAGCTTTAGTGATTCAACCAACTTCTGGAAAGATAAGTGATCAGCAACACTGTCTAAGTCGAGCTCTGGCAACTACCTGAGCTATGTCCATGCCTTAGGGGTTCCCTGCTCTGAACAGACACCATGGCCAGAGCAACTCTTAGAAGAACAGCATTTAATTGGGGCTGGTTTATAGATTCAGAGGTTCAGTCCATTATGATCAAGGTAGGAGCATGGCAGCATTCAGGCAAGCATGGTGCAAGAGAAGCTGAGAGTTCTACAACTCCATCTGGAGGTTGCTAAGAAAATACTGGCTTCCAGGTAGCTAGGATGATGGTCTTAAAGCTCATGCCCACAGCAATACACCTACTCCAATAGGGCTGCACATTTTAACAGTGACTCTCCCTGGGCCTACCACAGACAAGCCATCACAGTCCATGCTTCTGACATTTCTCTCTAACACTACATTCCTATTCCCAACCATTCAACATATCTGTGTGAATAATGGCCAAAAGCAAACCCTTGATTTTTCTGTCTCAAATAAGTTCCTTTCCAGTCTTTCGTTTTAGCTCAGGAAATAACAACATAGTCTACTAAAATCCCAAAGGTCAAGTTTGGCTTCTGTTTTTATCTTTTCATATGAAGCCAACCAGCAAATCCTACAAACCCTATTTGCAAGATACATTTAGAGTACATATGCATACACATGTACATGTTGTAGAAATTTGCTTAACTCTTGGCCTGGGGTCTCTCTCCTGTCTTAGCTATTTAAGGTCCCGGATGAAACACACACACAACCTTTACATTTACAATAAGCCTTAAAGAGCATAGTAGCTGGGCAGCTGCCTAACCTCTATGCTATTAGAATCTTCTTTCCTGTAGATACCCTGAGTTATTATTTACTACATTTCATCTGGGCTGCTCTTAACTCCAATTGGCCAGCCCTCAGGGCCATGTTCTCTTGACTCCTAACCCATGATGGCTTTTCCTTCCTCCTCTTGCACTCTTTCTTTCATAGTTCCTCTCCAACCCCAGGAACCCTAAACCCCATTTATGACTCTTCTGCCCAGCCATAGGCTGTTGGCATCTTTATTTACTAATCAGAAATAACTTGGTGGGGTAGGCTCACATAGCATCATTTGTGTCTTTGTGCAGACTCCTAGTCTTGGGGGCACACACTAACCATTACAATATACAGCAAGCTCAAACTTCAACAACAACCAGAACTCTATCTCTACTTCTACCTCTACCTCTACCTCTACCTCTACCTCTACCTCTACCTCTACCTCTACCTCTACCCCTCTCTCTCTCTCTCTCTCTATATATATATATATATAAGTGTGTGGGTATACACACACACACACACACACACACACACACACATATATATATATATATATATATATATATATATATATTCCTCCCCTTACTAAACCTACCATCATCCACATTTCTCTCTCTCTCTCTCTCTCTCTCTCTCTCTCTCTCTCTCTCTCTCTTTTGGTTTTTCGAGACAGGGTTTCTCTTTATAGCCCTGACTGTCCTGGAACTCACTTTGTAGACCAGGCTGGCCTCAAACTCAGGAATCCGCCTGCCTCTGCCTCCCGAGTGCTGGGATTAAAGTGTGTGCCACCACTCCCGGCTCATTTGTCTCTTACTCAGTCTATTTAAACAACATCTTAACTACTTGGCTCTTTGCTTTTCTTTCTGGATCCTTGTAAATGTCTATCCTCACAGAAGCCTGAATGAAAATTTAGATCATGTCATCTTGCTCACAACTATACAGTGACTCCTTTCTCACTAAAATGTACAAACTGTATATACTCCATATTGGCACAAGTTTAAATAACTGCCCAAAAACAGTTAGGGACAACTTAGCGATAACTGCTCATATCACAGGACTCTTTCTACCATTCCACACTTTTGTTTACTTCTGGAAACATGTCACGCCTTGTACTGTTTTGGAGCCTTGTATCGGCTGGTTGCCTCTTATGATCTACCTCTGATTTGTGGAACTGGGTTTCTTCTTTCACTGTATATGAGCTCTGCAGAACTCATCTCAGGCTTCAAGGCTTGTAAGGAAGGGCCTTCACTTGCTCAGTCACGTTGCCCATCTCTCTTCCATCTTTTCTAGAGGGTCCTTTATTACCATGTATACTGATGGTCTACAGAAAGAAAGTCCATTTCCTAATCCTTGAAAACTGTACCTATAACCCTATTTGTAAGAAGTGTTTGAGGAAGCAATTAGCGTGTTGAGATAGCTCTAAATGACCAAATATCCTTTTAATTCACAGAGGAAGGGCACACAGGAAACTCATGAAGAGAGAAGGTCAGGCTTTCAGGAGCATAAGCTTCCTGGGAACTTGACTTTGAGCTTTGGCCTCTGGAGCTATGATGCAATACATTCATTCTGGGTTAAGCTCCGAGGGAGATAGTTCCTTTGTCAGCCCTAGAAAACTAATACTTTTCCTAATCACCCGATCTAGAGCAGCTAAGAAGACAGCAGCATACTGTGTCTTCTTTACATACTTCTTACCACCTTCTCTGTTTTCCTCCTTTTCAATTGCCCTCCCCATGGCTTGAAAGATCAGTTTGAATACAGCAGCTGCGTTCTGTTTTGTACATCACTCTTCTCCTTAAGGTCTGCCCAGCAATAAAGCACAATAGACATATGATAAACCTCAGTGTGCTGACTCATGTGCAGTGAGGGCTTTAGAAGAAAGTCTACATAGTTCTATGATCCTTTATGACCAAAGGTGTTTTCATAATTCCCTATTTTCAGATTATTATTTTTTAATACTTTTGGTATAAAATTAGAAGCTGTTGGTAGCAGAGTTATATTATAATAAAGTTAGGGTTTAAAAGTGGTCAATAGAAAAGAAATTATTATGTGGATTGTGGAGGAAGAGATCATAGGGAATTTTAATCCTTATAAGGAAATAATTTTATTGAGAGTAAAGAAACATGACTAGGGTCATTTGGGAAGGTTAAACAATACAAAAGTATGAGAAATGTATACAGATTGACTCTACAAGTAAACTGAATCTCAACTAAATCAGGATGGATCTGTGGCAAAATCAAAATTGACAGGAGAATCTCATTTGGAGCTCAGAAAACCTTTTTAGAACCCATGGATTGTGTATTGGAGTCTGTAAAGTCCATCGCAAGCTTGCAGATGGGAGTTGGATTCTGCCGGCAAGTGGAAGGCTGCTCTTTATTTATAACCTTTGACGAGTGACTGCAGATGGGCGCATCTGAAGGTGGAAGGTGTCAAGCTGACAATAAAGTGTGTTTCAGAGGGCATTTTCTGTGAATCAGTGAGTCACCTCCGCTCATTTTGTTTAATAAATTCTAACTGCATGCCAGGATATAAGTCATACGTTTTATTAAGGTTACAGGGACTATTCTAGAGGAGCAGCAGAAGTGCAGTAAGCTATCACCTACACGAAGTTTTCAAGGACTCAGGGTATCCTGTAGAAGTGTTTGTTCTTAGAATGGAAAAAGAGAGTTGGTCCAAAAGATTTCTTTGGCAGACAACTATATTGGTTTTTATAATTATAAAATATAAGGTTTCAATCATAAATACAGAAAAATGCTCTTTTTCATTATAATTTTCCATATACAATGGAAATAAATTTCTATTAAAACAACATTTCCACTGCTTTTTGATCCTTTATTAGCTGTGGTGGTATATGACTGTAACCTCAGCCTGTAGGGGGTGAAGGCAGGAAGATCAAAAGTTTAGAGTCATCCACAGCTATATAACAAATTTAAGAATGCTACGATGCATGAGACTCTGAAATAATAATAATAATAATAATTTGGTTTTTATAGATTAATCAAAATAAGTTGACATAAAAGGCTAACATAGATGATTACTCATTATTATAACATTACTCAGTGAAAGAAACAGAAAGGGAGAATACTTTTTTCCCTTTTTTTCTTTTCTTTTTTTGGTTTTCAAGATCTCGTGTCTCTGTGTAGCCCTGGCTGTCCTGGAATTCACTAGGCAGATCAAACTGACCTCTACTCAGACATCCACCTGCCTCTGCCTCTGGAGTGCTGGCATTAAAGACATATGCCACCACCACATGACTGAAAGACAGGGTTCTGTAAGAAGACAAATGATTGTCTGATTTCATTGTGAAGTTCAGATGTAGAAGTCACTGCTAAATCATAAGGTTTAGTTGTGGATTCTTAAAAACCACGTACTCTAAAGTATTTATGCTTTACGCCAGGCATTTTACATAGATAATTTGAGGAATGTGAGGTTTTAAGCTTAAACGCTAAAAGCAATGTTGCATTTTTCATGAAGTATCTGGAAACTGAGTCCTTGTAGTTGATAATATCAGAACATTGGGATATTCATATCAGCGGGCAGAAGGATGGAAAGTCTTGTGAGTGAACCGGGCAAACTCCAGACCAACTGCAGTGTTTCCTTTCTAAATGGGCGGTTTGGATGCCTCAAAGGCCAGATTCTGTGTTTGCCAGGCACTGGCATAGCCTCACAAGAGACAGCTATATCAGGGTCCTTTCAGCAAAATCTTGCTGGTGTATGCAATAGTGTCTGCGTTTGGTGACTGATTATGGGATGGATCCCCGGTCGGGCAGTCTCTGGATGGTCCTTCCTTTCGTCTCAGCTCCAAACTTTGTAACTCCTTCCACGGGTATTTTGTTCCCAATTCTAAGAAGTGAATGCTCATAGTCAGCTATTGGATGGAACACAGGGCCCCCAATGGAGGAGTTAGAGAAAGTACCCAAGGAGCTGAAGGGGTCTGCAACCCTATAGGTGGAACAACAATATGAACTAACCAGTACCCCCAGAGCTCGTGTCTCTAGTTGCATATGTAGCAGAAGATGGCCTAGTCGGCCATTATTGGGAAGAGAGACCCCTTGGTCTTGCAAACTTTATATGCCCCAGTACAGGGGAACACTAGGGCCAAGAAGTGGGAGTGGGTGGGTAGGGGAAAAGGGTGGGTAGAGGGTATAGGGGACTTTCAGGATAGCATTTGAAATGTAAATGAAGAAAATACCTAATAAAAATTGGAAAAGAAAAGAAAAGAAAAGAAAAGAAAAGAAAAGAAAAGAAAAAAAGAGCAGATTCTGAAGTTTGGAAGCATATGGCTGGAGACCTGAAGAGGCACAGATGCTTCATCTTGACCTACTGGAGCCACATGCTGTGCGGTGAAAGGCTCACTTGAGGAGCGGCTGGCTACAGAGTGAAAAGCCCTCTGCTTGTGCTTTTGCACTCATTCATGAGCTTGCCTGTGTGAGAGAGCGTTGCCTCTGATGGCTGGAAGAGCACCAGAAAGGAGAAGGCATGCCAGATTCAAATTGGAAAGCTAAGCATAGTATCATTTATGGAGAGGACAGAAGTCACAGGCTCTGCTCTGCAAAATCTCAGAGTTTGGTCACGTCTTCTTGTGTGTGTCCATTTGGCCATGGCTGATTCATAGTTTTCCTAGAATTAAAATTTGTAGCCTGACTCTAAAGACAGGCTGTGATTATGATGTCTAGATTTTAGTAGTAACTGGAGTTATGGGGAAACAGAAGGAAAAATTAAGGAAATGAAGCTGGCAAGTAGAGTTAAACACACACACACACACACACACACACACACACACACGTATTTAGGATGTTTTCTTGAGGCTTTTGGAAGCTTTGCCTATATCGTGTGCTAGTATGTTCTGTCAATAGTCTTCTTGATAATAATGACCAAACATTCTACTTTCTCCATGACAATATCAGTTTCACTCATTTTTAACTCTAGAAATTCTATGCCAGGGAACATTTGTGTCCCAGCAAATTGCAGTAGTTGCCCATTTTATCAAACATTCCATCTCTTGCTAGAATGAATTTCACTTATAAATGGAAGATAAAAATATATTTATTTATTTATTTATTTATTCATTCATTTACTTTAAAACCCCCTTTCCTCTTCTCCCCCAGTCCACCCTTTGACCCCCAGTAAAACTGCCTCCTCTCTCTTTCTTTGTCTGCTGCTCTCTCTTGAATAGCTTTCTTTTCCTCATTTTTAAAAAGTATGAGTTGGGCATATCCTATTCTGTCAAATCTTTCTCTGATTCACCACTTTGGCTGCCACTCAATTAGACATCACTTTCAAACATGGGTGCTTCCATGTACAAACTAACTTTACCATTGTCGTTTGGGATTAAAAGTATGTACTAAGGGTGTATCTGTATTTCGTCGAGAGGGATTAGTGGTGTGTGCCACACCACAACTAGAAACAGCATTTTTCAGTAAATAATAGAATCTTGGGGTTCACAATGCAATCAAATATCCTGCAACAAATTCCAATAAAAACTTTTAAAATAAAGAAATTTATAAAGTCCAAATTACTAAGATAATCGATTCAGGAGTTATATCACTATATAACTCCATACAATATCTTTTTAGACCACACTTTGTTTTCTGGATATAGCTAAAAACAACACATATATTTTTTTATTTCCTGAAGGAGATAATAATGAAACGAGGAGATACTGAAACTGTATCTTATCAATATGTATACCCTAAAACCAACATATACAAATATAGTATGTATCATAGTGTGTTTCAAGACATTCATTGGTCTTTATGACCTTATTCAAAAGATATTAATGAATACAAAACAAAAACTTGAACCACTGAAATATACTGCTTATTAGTTTAGTACATTTTGGGTTTCAAAACATGAAAAGATTTGGAAAAACTGTGAATTAAGGTTGAAGTTAACCATTGACCCAATAGACTTCTGGGGCTCAGTGTGTAATGGAGCTCACTTCCTTAGCAGAGATTTTCCTTCTCTGCCCTTGTCTGGGAAATTCCATGCTCCCATACGCACCTCTACCCGAGGAACATCAAGTAGCCTCGATTGGATTATAGGACCGATTTCCTTTCTCTTGACAAAACCTGTTTTATCCAGAATCTGAGATTCCTGAAGAGCTTCCCCATTCTGATGACGCATTCCAGGTAGCCTAAGCCGCCAGCCAATGACATTCACCCATTCTCGATGTCCCTACCATCACTCAGTCTCCCAAAACTTTATAAGCCTTCAATCACCCTAAGTAAAGTTGATCTGCCTACTGACAAGTAGTCCCAGCGTGGTCATCATACTTTCTCGCAGGGCTTCTGAACAACGTCCCCTCCCCCACCGCTCCCACTCCCCATTCAATGTCTTTGCTCCCACCACCCCATGGCCCGATCAGCCGAAGATTCATGAGAGCTGGGAGACCCACAAAAGATAAATGCCTCATATAATGAATGCTGCAGTACTACTGACCTTTAGAGACATCGTGTCCAAGTTATGACTTTATAGAGATTAAATACATTGTGTTATTCAGATTTATAATATAATCTATAATTATAGTATAATTTATAATATAATAACATAATATTAACAAATGCCTGAGATGATCAGTTTATGACGAGAAAAGGTTTCTTTTCACTCACAGCCTTGGAAGTCCCAATGCGTTTGTTCCACTGCATTTGGGCCTGGGGTGACAGTGCATCATGGTGGGAGCACTTGGTGGGAGAAGGTGTTCACTTGTGGTCAGATTCAAATGGAAGACAGGAAGAAGGTGCTAGAATTCCCAAACCACCTTCAAGAGCATACCACTGTGCATCACTGTGTTTTAGCTTAGTTTAGTTTGTATGTCTCCGAGGGGCAGGGCTTGAGTGCATGCATGCGTGTGTGTGTGTGTGTTTGTGTGTGTATGTGTGTTTAGGTTCAGTGTGGAGACTGGAGGTCAACCTCAAGTGTCATTCCTCAGGGACTGTCCTTGTCTTTTAATATTTATTACTTTTTTCTTCATTGTGAAATAGTATACTTCTCTGTGTTTGGAACTTATCAATTAGGATAGGTTGGCTGTCAAGTAAGCCTCAGATAGTCTCCTGTCTACACCTTCACAGAATTACAATCATAGCCTACAGTGTATAGCTTTTTATGTGGGTGGGAGCTAGGCATCAAACAAGATGTTGATGCTTACAAACAAAGCATGTCAACAACTGAGCTATCTCTCCATCCCTCATGACACCTTTTAAACTTCTTGCCACCATCCAGCAAAGCCGAGAGGAAGACTTTCTTTCTGAGCCAACATGGAAAGAAATAGCTCCGGCATCCTAAAAAGGGTCAAGCTCTGACTCTACTTGGGACTGAATGCAGTAATTTATTGTCCAAAGAACACAACAGAGGGAAAGATGAGAGAAGACGGACATTCAGAAGAAACCAAAGAGCCAAAAGTACAGAAAAGGAATACAGATAGCCAATAGAAGCAATGATTGCTAAGATTTTTTTTTTCAAATGTTAAATGATGGACAATCAGGGGACCAATTAAAGACCACAAACACCATGCAAACAAACACTGAAGGGAAGGGTGGCACATATATCTTGGGGGGTGGGGGGCTTGAGATTTATTTAAAAAGTAAAAATAACGCCATTGTGGCTAGTCAGGTAAACTGCAATATCTGGTCACAATCTTAAAGCAGCCATAACAAGCCAGAGCAGACCACTCTCACTCGGAGGGCTCAAGGGATGGCTGTGGGCTGAGCCCTTCTTGCCCTGTGTATATACTTCAGGGTTCTATGTTCCTCTCTGCTTTATGCCTGCAGTTCCCTAGCTGTATAGACAGACCTGCTCTAGACTAGAAGGAAAGAAACTGCAGCAGTGAGGTAAGTGGTAAATAGTGGCTTTGATCAGGAGTCTTTACAATGCAAATCTTCCCCCGCCCCGCCCCGCCGTGTGTGTGTGTGTGTGTGTGTGTGTGTGTGTGTGTGTGTGTGCGCACACGTGTGTGGGTATGTGTATTGAATTTCAGCATTGCAAGAGGGCTATATGAACACTCCACAGTTTATCACTGAGCTATTTCTTCAGCCCTTCACACACACACACACACACACACACACACACACACACACACACACACACACACAGAGCGGGGGTGGGGTGGGGGATATTACTATGCAAGGTACTCTGACTTATGGCTTAGGGAGATGGACTTTTGTGAGCTCAAATCCCTGCTTTGTGGCTTATAATCTGAAGAGAGGTACAGACTGTAAAGAGTTGTCTGTGTGGTTAGCATTACAGTGGAGACAGATGTCTTTGCTTAGGAATGAGAAATCTGGTGAACTAACATGAATGCATGGGACACCACAGCAAATTCCTGAAGAAATGTAAGCTGTACATCCTGGTTGTAGCCCAGACCTCCTGGATTTGGCCACGAGTATGATTTAATGCATGTCAGGTTCTTCCTAAAGTGCTTCAAGCCCAAGCGCCACCCAGAAGACTGATATCAAAAAGCCAACATAGTTTTCTGTCAAAATTTTCATGTTTGTGTCCCGCCTCAGTGATGCCATGAAAGATTTATGCAATAAATCTCTATTAAAACAACAACAACCTTCCTTGGCAAAGTGTAGAGTCAATAAAACTGGCATCTTTCTGTTAGAAAGTATCAACTAAAGAAAATAGTATAATAGAAATTAGGGGAAATGAAGAATTTTTGTTTTATTGACAAATATGAATGGGTGGTGATGACAGTGTTGTTGATTGATTATTGGCGAGAAACACAGCCTGGGGAAGGGGGAGCCAAGTGATTGGCCTTTTATCACTTCCTTCAAGGGTCTCTGTAATTCAGTTTAAAAGCATCTTATGAATAATATCTTCCATTTCACAGAACTGTCACTTGCCTTAGGAAAACAACAACTTGCAAGGTACATTAAAGATAGTTATGAGCTGTGAGAAATTAAGTAAAACGTTAAAAATCCTAAAGGAACAATTTTCTTTTGTTTTGCTGTTTTTGTTATTTAATTATTCATATGGATAGGGAAGGACTCAATTTGTTTTATGGTATTTGTACATTTTTTTAATTAAAACTTTATTATAAAGAACTTACTCCTTAAAAAAAAATCACACACCAAAATTAAGCAGACCCAGTGCATACATACTGATGTACTTCTTTCTATTCAACTAGAAGATCCACTCTGAGCCTAGAGCTCTTCACACCACATTCTCACTAACAACTATATGTTCGTGTGCTTTCCTTCTGTCACAAAGTGAAAAAGGCTTGAAACTAGAAAAATGACAAACTCGAAACATGATTTTTTTAATGTTAATGCTGCACCTATGTGTGTGTGCATGTGATGTGTGCATGTGAGTGTGTGCATGGCTGTGCATGTGAGTGCAGGTGACTGAGGATGCCAAAGGCATCAGATACTCCTAGAGCGGTTATAGGCCGTTGTTGGGTGCCCAGCATTGGTGGTGGGAACCGAATGAGGATCCTGGAAAAGAGCAGCACACACTCATAACCCCTGGTACCTCTCCAGTCTGTTTTGTTTTTCCTTATAAAAATGACATTTCTTAACACTGCTTTTACTTCTTTCAAAAAAAAGGAAGATAGGGTCATGATGTGTTGGTGCACATGTGTGTGTGTGTGTGTGCTTGTGCATGTGTGTGTATATGTGTGTATGTGCATGTGTGTGCGTGTGTGTGCATGTGTGTGTATGTGCATGTGTGTGCATGTGTGTGTGTGCATGTGTGTGTATGTGCATGTGTGTGCATGTGTGTGTGTGTGCATGTGTGTGTATGTGCATGTGTGTGCACGTGCATGTGTGTGCATGTGTGTGTACCAAGCAATTAAAATATGAGCATGTATTCTGCATTAAAGCCACTGAAGTCTTTTTGTTGCCTTACTACATAAGCAAAGGCATATTGGTTATTAGATTAGAAATTTAGTATATTGCTTATTAGATTAGAAATTTAGTTCTTGCTTCATATATTTATTTTGCTTACAGAGACTAAAGCGATATCACAATTGAGAGAATAAATATTAAATGTAGGTTAGAATATCTTAGAATTTTAGGTTAAAAGAAAAGTTCAGTCCAGAGAGGCACACCTGACATTGTAACACTGAGGAGGCTGAGAGAGGCACACCTGACATTGTAACACTGAGGAGGCTGAGACCAGACGATTATGAATTCAAAGCCAGCTTGGGGTGCATAGCGAAATATTATCTAAAAAACAACCAAACCAAACCAAACCAAACCAAAAAGAAATGAAACAAAACAAAACAAAAAACATGCAAATAAAATACCCTGACCAAAACCCCAAAAACCCAACAAAAGAACGACTGGTAACAACAAACCCAACCCAAACCACAGATAACAGCAACAAAACCCACTAACAACAAGAGATTTCTTGATCTATAATATATGACTTTGTAATATTAAAATAATTGGTCTTTTTGCAACACAATTGTCCAGAGTTATCTTAACCATCTATTTCCAACACCAAAAACTAATGTTGGGAGATAGGGATACATCTCAGGTGATAGAGCACTTACTTAGTATAAAGGAAGTCCTGGGCTTGAACCCCCTAACTTATCAACCAAGTTATCCCAGCACGTGGGAGGTGGAAGCAGTTGGATCCCGAGTTCAAGGTCATCCCTCAGCTACCTAATGATTGAAGGCTAGACTGGACTACGTGAGACCTTGTCTTTAAAAAAAAATGTACAGAGAAAATGTACTGTTAGGTTTTTTTTCCCCTCAACTCTAAAATGGGTGAAATTTCTCTGGTTTCCCCCTTCAGGAACCCTGCGATGTCTGCAGACCTCTTCCAGGAGTAGCAAATGAAGCATTCAAACTATGCTGAAGACCCTATTCAATAAGGACTCAGAGTTCACTCATTTAATAAATACGTAATTTGTATAACTTTGATTAGAGGTTCATTTCAAATGAAAAGCATGCTCAAATGACCTTTCTGTTTCTACATGAACACTCCATGAAAACTCAGCATTAAGATGTCTGTCTCAATCAAAGAAACAAAAAAAGATGTCGGTCTCATGTTTACTTGATGGTAAAATATGTTATCAGTTTTAATTAAGAGATTAAGGAAGTGAGCTACTCCACTAACATCTTGATTCCATATTCAAAAACTTCCATATTTATTATTCTTTAATATTTTGATTTTAGTATTTTTAACGTAAGTCAGTTGATCTAGTCTGTTGAAATGTGTTTGAAAATATATATTTACATACACATGCATCTGATTTACAGGATCAAGTAGGTCATTGTTATCATATTTACCCTGCACAGATATGTAAAACAGTATCTGTCATTCTGGGCCCTTTTGCACAGAGTCTCAATGAATGCAAGAAGAGCTTTGCTGAGGAGACACACATGTGTCCTATTGAGCTACAGGGGTAACATTTTCTAGGGGAAGTGAAGATGTTCTTTTTTTCAGCTGAAACTGAAAGAAACGTAGGTAGAAAGTGGGAGGTATAATTACGTGGTTTCGAGTTTTGTCAGGGTACTGGGATTCTTGCTTTTTATTTTTAAAAGATGTGCGAAAGAGTTTTTAACTGTACAAGGTGCACCAGGAACTTTGTTCTTTTCTTACCTTTTCACACTGCACGTTTGCCTAAGGCCCTTTAAATTGAAACTTTTCATCAGGCAAGTGAGGCATTATGTTAATCTCACCTATAAAAATATTTTGGGGGCCTGTGTTCAATCCCCATGACCCACACAGTGGAAGAAGACAATTGACACCAGGAAGTTGTGCTGATCTCTACACATGTGCCAGAGCACATGTCAGTATACGTACAACCCCCCCCCCCCCAACACACACACACATGAGCATGCAGAACAAACAGCAACAAAGTATATTTTTTAAATAAAACTCTCTCTTTTCTCAACACAAATGGCAAGGGTGGGTTCTATCCTCGCCCGAGGCTCTTCTGTTCCATTTGAAATTAATGCAGAATCCACTTCA
Organism: Mus musculus; assembly: GCF_000001635.26. Classification (NCBI taxonomy): domain Eukaryota; kingdom Metazoa; phylum Chordata; class Mammalia; order Rodentia; family Muridae; genus Mus; species Mus musculus. The sequence continues at coordinate 105,783,112 of NC_000080.6, read as the reverse complement.
GAAAGACAGTTGCAAGTTTCCTTAGAGCTAAAACATCCCCTTCATTTCATTACAGGGACAAACACCCCTGAAAAGTCAGAATTAGCAGAATAAGGAGATGACTCCATAGGGTTCTCAGATAAGACCCAGGCTTCTGCCTATGGGGAATCAGATCTCCCGGCTCTAACACTGACCTCAGCCCATTGAAACAGAGGGAGTACCCAGTGCGTGATAATGATTTACAGTCTTCTCTCAATCTTAAATCTGGAACATAGTGGAATAGACTAGGAGCAGAAGAAGTGGGAGCCTTATGAAGAAACACAAATTGTAGTCTGTGAGTAGCTTTGTGTAGCACGCTACGCAGCTTAGATCTGTGGCAAAGAACAAGGAGCCTTAAGGGTTTTAATCAGTGCAATGGCTAGATGTCATTTGTGTCTTGGAAGTCGGCCTCTGGTTACAAGGAAGAGGAGGATATAGGAGAGAGGCTGGAAATAGCCAACACCACCTTTGAGGCTCCCCTGTCTCCTTTAAGGAAGCATAGCCTCAATAGGATGATTATTTACTTGCTCTACGCTTCTTTCATGCCCTATCGTTGTTTGAGAGAAGTAATAGTCCTGACAGAAAATGGCAATAAACTTCTAATTGGTTGTTGTTGTTGTTAAGGCTCCTGCTGCTTTTGTTGCTGCTGCTGCTGCTGCTGCTGGTGGTGGTGGTGGTGGTGGTGGTGGTGGTGGTGGTGGTGGTGTGTGTGTGTGTATGTGTGTGTGTGTGTGTGTGTGTGTGTGTGTGTGTGTGTGTGTGTGTATGATGTGACAGTGTTTCTCTGTGTAGCCTTGACCTAAGACTCACTTCATAGACCAAAGTGGCCTCGGACTCAGAAATCCTCCTGCACCTGCCTCTCAAGTTCCGGGATTAAAGGTATTATAAAATAATATAGTTAAATAATTAGAACAATCCCATAACCCCTAGTAGGGTTATAGGATTATTATTTAGTGAACTAGAAGCAGGAATTGAAATTTTACCAAGCAAAGTGAGAAGAAAAAAGTTCAGAACCAGATGGTTTTAGATTAGCATTCCATCAGGCTTTCATAGATGAGTTAACGCCAATACAATTCTAATTAGTCCACAAAATAAAAACAGAGGGAACATTGTCCAATTTATTTTATGAGGCCACAGCTGCTGTGATATCCAAACCATATGAGGACAAAGAACTATGGAACAATTTTTCTTATGAACATAGATGCACAAATTCTCAATAAAATACTGGATAACCAAATCCAAAAAGACAACCCACCATGATCAAGTAGCCTTCATCCCAAAGATGGAGGGATGGTTCAACCTGCACAAATCAAAAAATGAAATTTACCATGTAAAGAAACTGAAGCAGAAAAAAAATACATGATTATCTGGTTAGATGCAGAAAAAGCCTTTGAGAAAATCCCAAATCTCTTCATGATAAAAGTTCTGGAGAGATTAGGGATACCAGGGACATAACTTAGCATAATAGAGGCTGTTTACAGCAAGCCCATAGCCAACATTAACTTAAATGGAAAGAAACTCAAAGAAATTTCATCAAAATCAGAAAAATGCCAAGGTTGTCCTTTCTTTCACATCTACCCAATATAGTACGAGAGCAATAAATAAGTCAACTAAAGGAGATCAATGGGATACAAACTGAAAGGAAAGAAGTGAAAGCATCCTTACTTTTATATTATATGATATTATAGATTATCATATATATGATACATATGTATATAATATCATATATATGTATGTGTGTGTATGTTATCTTAAAGATTTCACCAGAAAATTCATACACCGATATAACATTTTCAGCGAAGTAGCTAGCTAAAAATATTAACTCATAAAAAAATCAGTAGCCTTCCTACCTATGAAATACACATGGACTGAAAAAGAAACCAGGAAAACCAAACTTTTTTTTTTTTTTTACAATAGTCTCAAATAATATAAAATATCTGGGGATAACTCTAACCAAGCAAGTGAAAGATTTGTGTGATAAAAAAAATAGAAGACCCTGAAGAAAGAAAGTGAAGAAGATCCCAGAAGATGGATAGATCTCCCATGCTTATGGATCAGTAGGATTAACATAGCAATAATGGCCATTTTAACAAAAGCAATCTACAAGTCAGTGGAATCTCCATCAAAATTCAAACACAATTTCTCACAGATCTTTGAACAGACAACTTTCCACTTCATATGGAAACACAAAAACCTCAGGATAGCTAAAATAATCCTGAACAATAAATGATCAACTAGCAGTATCACCGTCCCTAATCCGAAGTTGTACTGCAAAGATATAGTGATAAAACTGCATCCAAAAATTGGACACCTTTATCTATGGAATCCAATTGGAGACACAGACATAAGTCTACACACGTATGGACACCTGACTTATAAAGAGATGAGAACTATGCAGTGGAAAAAAGAAAGCATCTTCAACAAATGGTGCTGGCCATTTCAATCTGTAGAAGAATTAAATAGATCCATGTCTATCACTCTGAGCAAAATTCAACTGAAACGCATCAGTGATGTCTGCATAAAATCAGACACACTGAACCTGACAGAAGAGAAAATAGGAAATATCCTTGACTGCATTAGCACAGAAGACAACTTCCTGGACAGAGCAGTTAGTGCAGGCACTAAATCAACAATTAATCAATTGGATCAAGCACTAAATCAACAATTTATTAACTAAAAATAAATGGGATCTCACGAAGCTGAAGAGCTTCAGTAAGGCAAAGGACACTGTCACTCAGACAAGAAGGCAGCCTACTAAATGGAAAAAGTTTTTTTTTAATTTTATTTTATGTTTATTTGTATTTTTATTAACTCCATATTTGATAGAGGACTAATGTCCAAATTATATAAGAAACTCAAGAGACTAGATACAAAAAATCCAACTAACCTAATTAAAAATGGGGAAGAGATCTAAACAGAATTCTTAGAAACAGAAATTCAAATGGCTGAGAAACACTTAAATGTTCAACATCCTTAGCCATCAGGGAAATGCAAATCAAAACTATTCATTTGAGGCTCTACTTTGTCGATGATGCAGACCACACTGTGTGTGTATGTGTGAGTATGGGCTGTGTGTGATGTGTGCTGTATGTGTAAGTCTGTGAGTGTGTTAGTGGTGTGTGTGATGTGTATGTGTGTGTGGTGTGAGTGTGCATGACTGAGTGTGTAGAGTATGTATGGTATATGTGATGTGTGTTAGATTATGTGTGTGTTTATTTAAGTAATTCTAGCTCGCCTAAATATCTGACGTTTCTGTTTTTAAGTATATGCTTGTGAAAATCAAGACCAGCTCAAGAGCAGGATGAGGGGAAGCATCCAGCCACCTACATGAAGCTGGATAAGCCACAATTTTTTAATTTGTATTTTTCTACAAGTGGCTAACATAATGTTATAATACTCGAATTCAGACTCAACAGATTTTAGGCATCTCTTGGAATCAGAATGAAAGCTATTTTAGCCCTGAATTACATAAGACTTGGAATTACATAATACTTCACGGGCAATGGTTCTGAAAGCACTTGGAACCTCTGTGAGACCTGAAGCTATTACAGCCAAAGGAAACTCTCGGAACAGAGGGAACCAAGCCAGAAGGAACCGGAAATGAGGAGCAAGTCTGACAGAGAGCTACCAAGAGCCTACAAGGAGCTGACAGGATGCAAAGATTAAGCAACAGATTTCATTTTTTTCCTCTATTTTTTTTTCAATTAAATTTCCCCAGGAGTCTGTGGTTTTGAGCATTATACAATGTAGCTGTGTTTGAGTACCTCAAAATAGGAAGAGGCAGGGAATTTTAACACTGTCCTGTGAAGATCATTAATTAGAGCTATAGTATTTACTATTTTAGGGGCTCATGGAACATTTAGGGTAATCTAACTCTCAACTTCTGACAGTGAAATGTATAAAAGTGTAATTACACACACACACACACACACACGAGTTCTGCCAGGGTTTCAGGAGTCACATAATTTGTCCCTTGTCCCTTGGTCCAGGTATTAACCTTGATTGAGTACAAACCATGCCAGATATTCAGCTAAATACTTTATCTGACTCAATCTTCATGATCATTATATGATACAAATATCTTGATGCAGTTTGGAGGGGTTAAATAACATGCTCTGTCTTGCACAGATTGAATGGAGGAGACAATATTAAAACCAAGGCAGGCTATTTTTCCAGTTCTCTGCATTCCTTAGTTGCCTATGGTCCTCAGCCTAGGGTTGAGGCTCCCTGAGTCTTCTCCCTCTCACAGTTGCATGTTACTGGTGTCATTATAGTTCAGGTCTAGGTTCGGTAGTCATGCTGATGAAACTTTGCTGGTGTAACTTCAGGGGACCTTTCTAGGAGACACAATCCCACAGCAAACTCTCCGACCTTCTGGCTCTTACAATCTTTCTGTCCTCTCTTCAGTAAAGATCACTGAAGCCCAAGGAAAAACAGCTCTTATACAATGTCAGTGGTCATCCCTGAAAACATACAGGCAAAGAACATTATATAGAATAAGAAGATCATATTTATATATTTAGGAATATATATATGTTAATGTATTTACACACACATATATGTAAGAACACACACACATGTAAGAATAATTAGACAAAAAGAGGCCATAAATCTGAGAGAGACAGCAAGGCTGAGGATATATGCAAAGAATTAGAGGGAGGAACAGAATGGGAAATGATGTAATTCTATTATAATTAATCATGCTATTATAAAAATCAATGAAAGTTGGCTCCAGAGCCTAAGTTCTCTTCTTCATTTATCATACTAAACATTGAAACTAGGCTCTCCCTTGTGAGTGGGAGACAAGTACCCGGTCACTGTGCTGTACACCCAGGTACCAGGCTTTTCCTCACCCACTGCCCTAGTCATCTTTATAACTGGATGACGTCGGATGATGCAGAAGTAAAACTCCACCAAGAGCAAAGAGAGTTATGCCTCCATTCTCCTTCCATATGTCTCATCATGGTCAAAACAAGTTAAATAAATCTTTTTTTTGTTTTGTTTTTTGTTGTTGTTGTTGTTTTTTGTTTTTGTTTTTTTTTTTTTAGTTTTTTGAGACAGGGTTTCTTTGTGTAGCCCTGGGTGTCCTGGAATTCACTCTGTATACCAGGCTGGCCTCGAACTCAGAAATCCGCCTGCCTCTGCCTCCCAAGTGCTGGGATCAAAGGCGAGCGCCACCACACCTGACTAAATAAATCTTAAATAATCTTAAGGAATAAGGAAAAAAAAAAACGTATAGAAGAAAATCATCCCTAGCCAGCGCCTCTGGGATAGGTTTGAACATTGCAAAGTTAATTGAACGACTGTTTTATGCAAAAACTGTCAGGGTTTCACATGCACTGTTTCACTTGATACCAAACAGTATTACCCTATCTGTGTTTTAAGGAGCAGTATATAGGCTCAGGGAAAGAAATAATTGACTCAAAATGATGTAAACAATGATCACATAGTGAGAGTGGAGATTATAATTCAGTGTCTTTCACTGAAACCCATGTTCTTTTTTTTTTAAATTTTTTTATTAGGTATTTTCCTCATTTACATTTCCAATGCTATCCCAAACGTCCTCCACACCCTCCCCGACCCACTACCCCACCCACCCACTCCCACTTCTTGGCCCTGGCGTTCCCCTGTACTGAGGCAGATAAAGTTTGCACAACCAATGGGCCTCTCTTTCCACTGATGGCCAACTAGATACATATGCAGCTAGAGACACGAGCTCCGGGGGGTACTGGTTAGTTCATATTGTTGTTCCACCTATAGGGTTGCAGATCCCTTTAGCTCCTTGGGTACTTTCTCTAGCTCCTCCATTGGGGGCCCTGTGATCCATCCAATAGCTGACTGTGAGCATCCACTTCTGTGTTTGCTGGGCCCCGGCATAGTCTCACAAGAGACAGCTATATCAGGGTCCTTTCAGCAAAATCTTGCTTGTATATGCAATGATGTCAGCATTTGGGGGATGATTATGGGATGGATCCCCAGGTATGGCAGTCTCTAGATGGTCCATCCTTTTGTCTCAGCTCCAAACTTTGTCTCTGTAATTCCTTCTATGGGTGTTTTGTTCCCAATTCTAAGAAGGGGTAAATTATCCACATTTTGGTCTTCATTCCTCACTCCAAAAAATCAAATAACCCCATTAAAAATGGGGCTCAGAGCTAAACAAAGAGTTCTCACCTGAGGAATGGCTGAGAAGCATCTGAAAAATGTTCAGCATCCTTAATCATCAGGGAAATGCAAATCAAAACAACCCTGAGATTCCATCTCACACCAGTCAGAATGGCTAAGATCAAAAATTCAGGTGACAGCAGATGCTGGTGAGGATGTGGAGAAAGAGGAACACTCCTCCATTGTTGGTGGGATTGCAAGCTTGTACAACCACTCTGGAAATCAGTCTGGCGGTTCCTCAGAAAATTGGACATAGTACTACCGGAGGATCCTGCAATACCTCTCCTGGGCATATATCCAGAACATGTTCCAACTGGTAAGAAAGACACATGCTCCACTATGTTCATAGTAGCCTTATTTATAATAGCCAGAAGCTGGAAGGAACCCAGATGCCCCTCAACAGAGGAATAGACACAGAAAATGTGGTACATTTACACAATTGAGTACTACTCAGCTATTAAAAAGATGAATTTTTGAAATTCCTAGGCAAATGGATGGACCTGAAGGGCATCATCCTGAGTGAGGTAACCCAATTACAAAAGAACTCACATGATATGTACTCACTGATAAGTGGATATTAGCCCAGAAACTTAGAATACCCAAGATATGAGATACAATTTTCGAAACACATGAAACTCAAGAAGAAACCCATGTTCTTAACTTTCTGTATTGTCCAATTTTGGGGGCAAAATAAATATTTATTTTTATGTAAAATATCTCTGTAGAAATAAATATTTTTATTAGATATTTTCTTCATTTACATTTCAAATGCTATCCTGAAAGTCCCCAATACCATCCCCCGCCCCCGCCCTGCTCCCCAACCCACCCACTCCCGCTTCCTATCCCTGGCATTCCCCTGTACTGGGGCATATGATCTTCACAAGACCAAGGGCCTCTCCTCCCATTTATGGCTGACTAGGCCATCTTCTGCTACATATGCAACTAGAGACACAGCTCTGGGGGGTACTGGTTAGTTCATATTGTTGTTCCTCCTATAGGGTTGCAGACCCCTTTAGCTCCTTGTGTACCTTCTCTAGCTCCTTCATTAGGGGTCCTGTGTTCCATCCTATAGATGACTGTGAGCATCCACTTCTGTGTTTGCTGGGCCCCGGCATAGTCTCACAAGAGATAGCTGTATCAGGGTCCTGTCAGCCAAATCTTTCTGGCATATGCAATAGTGTCTGGGTTTGGTGGTTGTATATGGGATGGATCCCCGGGTGGGACAGTCTCTGGATGGTCCTTTCTTCTGTCTCAGCTCTGAACTTTGTCTCTGTAACTCCTTCCATGAGTATTTTGTTCCCTATTGTAAGAAGGAGTGAAGTATCCACACTTTGGTCTTCCTTCTTCTTGAGTTCCATGTGTTTTGCAAATTGTATCTTGGGTATTCTAAGTTTCTGAGCTAATATCCACTTATCAGTGAGTGCATATCATGTGAGTTCTTTTGTGATTGGGTTACCTCACTCAGGATGATATCCCCCAGATCCATCCGTTTGCCTAAGAATTTCATAAATTCATTGTTTTTAATTGCTGAGTGGTACTCCAGTGTATAAATGTAAAATGTCTATATATAAATAAATATTTTTTAAAAACAGACAATTCTGTCATGTCTAATGGTACAGGGCTATAACCTCTGCTGTCCACAAGGCCGAGGTAGGAGTGTTGCAGGTTCAAAGGCCCAACTCCTCTATAGAAACAAGTTAGCCACCAGCCTTGGTAACTTAGTGAGGCTCAATCTGAGAATAGGAATAAATAAAATGAGAGCTGGCTCAATACAGAAAGGAAGAGAACAGGGGACTGATGGACTGACACTTACAATGGTCCCCTTTTCTGGCATTATGTTGGAAACACCTGGTCATGTCAGTGCATTCATTAGTCACAAATATATTTTTCTGGACTACCCTGTCATCGTTGTAGTTGTCATCAGCATCATCATATATGTTGGGGTGGGGCACACAATTGCCAGGGATTGCAAATGGAGGTCACAGGACAATTTTGTCGTATCACGTTTTTCCTTCTTTTCATAGGTTCCAGGGTTGGAACTCAAGCCCCCTAGGCTCACAAGCTAAGCACTTTTGCTTGCTAAGCCACCTCACGGACCCCCTAGGGACTACGCATTAATGGCTGTAGTATTCTGATGAAGACTGGTATACTCCTTTAATGTTGGTTGCGATTCTACACCAGTCATTCCCTTCTCTGTAAACCTCATGCTTCCTTTTGGTTGAATGGAGATGCAAGCATTGACTGTTTTACCGTAGGATGAGCACTGTGTGAAGAATGAATGAAATATACTTGAGTAAGTATGTCGTTTACCTTTCTGAAAGGAAATTAGTTTCAGTAGTAGAGTAGCATGGTCACTTTTTGCTATTACACTGGGACATCATTTCCAGTCTATCCCATGTACAGAGAGGTCTGTGCTGTTTCTTTGGGGTTGGATACAGAAGTCCATGACTTTGATTTGGGAAGCTGAGACAGAAAGAGTATATGCTCAATGCGAGTGTAAAGCCACATGGCAAGAACGTCTAGACTAAACCACACGTAGGTAATGCTTCTCTGCAGTCTTTACCAGAGACTATGACTGGGGTGGGGGAACTGAAGGAAAATAAAGGAGAGGAGTTGCCACTTTATTGTGCAAATAGTGCTAAGTCCATTAACAAGACTCTTTCGTTTAGACTCACATGTTTTCACTGTACTTTGTTTTATTTCTTGTGCTAAGGACAATACCTAAGGGTCCACTCATCCTAAGTATATGGCCTATGGCTACATTGCCACTTCAGCCTATTTAGAGTTAGATAATGAATTTGATGCCAAAACCAAATTAGCGCTAGCTAATGTCCATGTAGTCCTTTTAAAAATTGAGATTTACATATGTAAATTACTCCTGAGAATAGAGGGACGACGGGAGATATTTCTTTAATAAGATTAGACTTAAAGGTTTATGAGCTTACGTTTGCATTAGCCGGCAGGTCATCCATTTGAGCTACATCGTTGCTATGCTTGATGAGTCAACATAGGCATAGATGTAATTGTTAGCAACCAGGCATCCCCACCACCTGCCCCAGGGACCCAGTGGCAGCGGTGTGTGTCATCACTAGCTGCTCATTGCCGTCATATCCTCGCCCTGCGCATGTGTTACGTCCTCTTATAAACAGCCAGTCCCTCCTCTCCCTGCTCTGTTCCTTCCCTCCATCCTTGGCCAGAGGTCGCCTTCGTCTACCTCCTACCCAGTAAACCTCCCAAATGAAATCTGTCACATGGAGTGACTTTGTGGCATCTGTCACTTAGATCGTAATGGTAATGGAGAGTCTCTCTTCTTCTCACATACCTGGCCAGTTCAGTGTCTCTGGTACTTTTCACATTCTCAGTGACATCTCCATCTGTATTGTCTGGATCCTGGGGTTAGGCACTGAGTTGTGGCCATGTACGACCAACCACATGATGAAACAATCAAGCACAGGTTTCAATACTTTCCCTGAGGTTGAAGTCTTTATTCAGCCATGGGCCAGGAAGAAGGTGACTTAATGTCTACATCTCCTTTTGAGTGTAATGGAGTTGAGTGCAGGTGCCCTGCAGCTGGCGGGCCTTCCTAGTTATGTATAAAGCCTCCTTGTTTGCTAATTGGGCATCAAAGCCAATCATTTCCAAATACACATATGTCACCAGTACCATTGTTGTCGAAAAGGTGACAATAACTGGTAACTAGTCTGTTGTGAGTTTCCGAAGCAGTCCCTCTCCAAATCCTTTCTTCCTTCGGCTCCCCATTCTCACTTTCACCCCTTTCTTTCCTTTCTCTCTTGTTATTACCCATACACGCTGCTCACCTTATATTTCTGACCATCCAACAGACCGAATTCATTTTGGAACCAACCACTTTAAAACAAAACAAAACAAAACAAAACAAAACAAAACAAAACAAAACAAAACAAAACAAAACCAAACCAAACCAAACCAAAACCAAAAACCATAAACCAACCAACCAACCAAAAACCAGTAGCCTTCCATTTAAAGAAATAAAGACAAGTAAGACAGTCTGTGAAGCCTTTTGCAAACCACTGCTCCCCCAGGCCTGTTGTTGCCTGTCTGTCTGTCTGTCTTTGAAATTACACCTGCAACAACCTTTCTCTTGTTCCCCGACTAAGTCTCTCCACCCTCTGTTCTCAGTGCCTTTCCAACAAGTTGCTTATCTGCAGGATGTTCTTCCCCTCTTGTTTGCAAACTCAGATTTAAAGATCCACCTCTGGGAAGTCCTCTCTGACAGCCTCAGGCAACCAGTCACTTGCTCACTCCTCTCCGTTTCCTGTTACTCAATAGGGGTTCACTTATATACACATTCTCTAACTAGTCTTGGTAAATATTTAGAAGACAAGACTTTTATATAACCTGTCTTTCAGTCCTCTATGTAATAATACACACACACACACAAACACACACACACACACACACACACACACACACACACACATATACTGATGGAAAGAAGGAAGACTACATAAAGAATGAATAAAACATTCAGTTATCACTTGGGACTCAATATGCTGAAAATAGCAATGTCATAAATATATACGGATTGAGGTTTCCTTTATGCTTGTGGATATTAAATTTTATTGCACATTTATTTCTGACTAGTAGACGAGATCATAGATTGGAGGAGAAAATGGTTTCACATTTGTAGCTATGTTAACTCTCATTACCAGAAATCATGAAATTAAAGGTTTCTTCCTATAGGAGGTAGAAATAAATGTGTGAACTGAGTTGAAAAATGAAATGATTTGGGTTAGGTTCCAGCCCGTTTTCAATAACCAGCAACAACAGGTTTCTGCTTGTACGTTTGTGGAACAGAGAGTACAAATGTCTGTTATCAACAAACTCAAATGGTGCGTAGTTAATTCACCTGGGGCGTGATGCTGGCTTTGACTTGAAGTTCTAACAGCAGCTTGCATTTGGGTGCCTTGAGAAAGCCACAGTGCTTTTGGTGGGAACGAAGGGACAGTGCCACAGTTTTGGGCATGTTGTGTGACCAATGGCTTCTTTCAGTGTTGTGTTTGGGGATCGAGACATCCATATTAACACATTATGCTTGAGCTCCCTTCCTCTCTTGAACCATTGATAGCAAGAGTCCCACAGCCCCACAGAACCAATGTCCTTTTCTCTCCCTATTTTCCACCTTTCATTACAGCCTTGTATTCTGTCAAAGCTTAAGTTCTCAGCATATTTGATGGGTTTAGTGGTCTCCACATTGCATCTTTACCTTTGCCATTTCTTCTAAGCTCCAGGCAGCCTCAACATCTATTTATTATATCACCTCCATTGTTTGTATGGTTTGTATATGCTTGGTCCAGGGAGTGGCACTATTAGGAGGTGTGACCTTGTTGGAATAGGAGTTTCACTGTGGGTGTGGGCTTAGGGCCCTTACCCTAGCTGCCTGGAAGTCAATCTTCCACTAGCAGCCTTCAGATGAAGATGTTGAACTCTCAGTTCTGCCTGCACAAAACTAGCCTGGATGCTGCCATGCTCTTGCCTTGATAATAATGGACTGAACCTGTGAACCCATAAGCCAGTCCCAATTAAATGTTGTCTATATAAAATTTGCCTTGGTCATGGTGTCTGTTCACAGCAGTAAAGCCCTAAGACACCAACTGAACTGATAACTTTATCTTCAATCTTATGTTTTCTCTCGTACCCCTGGAAGAATGGCAGCATATAGTCATTTGAACCCATCTTTCTCTTGACATCTCCCTATGATTTTTCTTTCCCCTACAATATATTAATGTAACCATTTACTCATTTCTGTTTTACTCTTAAGCCTTCTGTTAGACTGTGTAGCCTCAGTCTAACAATCTGCAGTACCCTTGCCAAAAAACCATCACAGGAGCTGCTTGGCTGGCTTGAATCCACTCGGGCTGTTGTTCTCCAAACAGTAGTTACAGGTCTTTATTATTTACTGGACAGGGTCCTACGGTGTGACTCATGCTGCTTTTGAGTGTATGATCATTCTGCCTCAGCCTTCTCACTGTTGGGATTACTGATGTATGCTCCTACATCTTGATCCAGACTAGTCTTTGTAATGTAAAAATCAGATGATATGCCTTTCCTTATTAAGCATAATTATTTTATATTCATAATTATTTTAAAAAAACAATATGGTTGCCTATATCTCTTTGTATGTACATATATACATATATATGCATAATGTTTAAAATTGACTACTATATAGTGGTAATATCACACCAGGCAGTCTTCTGAGCTCTTCATAAGGACTGATTTAATTCTTACAAGTTTGCAAAGTAGCTATTATTAATAATGGGAATATTGGAGTGCCTTTGCGCATGACAAAGTCTTTGTTGCCCTTTGGGTGGGCTCTACTTGAAGTTATGGTGCTAGACAGTCACATAAAACTTCCTTTGAGTCAGAGACATATGATGAAACTCATCGATCACAGATGGTGAGCTTTAGAGAGAAGTTTGCTGTTGTAAATTAATACACTGGGAGGGAAGAAAGAAGGGAGAAAGAGAGAGAGTTGCTATGTTGCAATATAGCATCTCTCTCTCTCTCTCTCTGTCCAGCAGCAACTGCATCAGCGATGCTATATAAAAGAAGGGATCCCAGGAAGTAAGGTACCATTGAGTTGCTAGTCTTTTTAAAGGACTATGGCAGAGTGTGGGGCAAAATAAGATGGTCAGTCCATTAGACCCAACTAGACATCTAGATATCTCTTAGAATCAGTCATTTAGTCACAGAGAGCCTTTTAAGCAGGGATGCTCATTCGGGAGAAAACAAAGACATAGGAAACAACTCTTGGCTGGCATTTTTGGACTCTAGCAAGGACATTCTCAGAATTGCTGCTTTGGGGTCTTTGCCCTATCGGGTCTGCTGAGATCTGCAAATCACACCAATGCCACCTCATCCTACACATTTGGAAACTGGACAATTAAAGAAAATAATTTGCTCCGGGTCTCTCACTGTTACTGTGTGGTGCATAGCCCTGAGCCACCATGCTCCATGGTCCATGTTAACGCTAAAAACATGGACTGGCTTTTTTTTTTTTTGTCCTTGAAAAGAAAGGTGCAGAATTAGCAGGCTGTTTTCTGGGACACGATATCGTCCGATCTCTTAGACTTTCAGCCAGTTTATCTGCCTGCTTTCTGACTCATTTCCAGTTTCACTGACTTGATTTCATCGTCTGGAATGTGCCATCCTGCATGCCAACACAGGGTGTCTGCTCATCTCCCATCTTTTTCTGAACCAAGCTTGGGTTCTTCTCCCAAAGTGAGGCTTCCTGTGTCTCTAGCAGGCACAACATGGGTGCTTTGCGACTCCAGACCATGGTGGCCTTCTGCTTAGATACTGATGCTCCATCAGGGCTTTGGCCTTGAGTTTCCTATTTTCTGCCTGTTGAAATTTTCCACCTTTTGCAAAAGTGTCTGTCATTTAAATAATAGAGTTATATTCTCAAAGGAGTTTGACTGCTTGCCATGTGCAAGAGCATGCTGAGAGTAAGACAGACATCTTTCGTTCTAAAGCATAAAAGTTTTCTGAATGAAAATCAGACATTAGTATAGGAGTTTACTGATGCCTAGCTCTCAGCAATCAAGGTTCGTGACTGAGACATGCATGCAGAAATTAGATGAATAAGAGAAGCACATATAAGCCTTATATAACACAAGGGCCTTCACAGTGAAGGCCTGAAGAAATAAGCTTTACTGGTCTTCGTTCGTTTAATTTATATTTTACTTAGTCTCTTCTCCTTTTTGGAGGCCAGGCCTCAATATGTAGCACAGGCTGTTTTCCAATTTATGATCCTCCTGTCTCAGCTTCTTGATGATATTGGCTTCTTATGTTGTTTGCACTTGGTTTGAAGTGACAGTTGGGAGAAAGCATGAATGGATAAGAAAGTAATGGTCTAAAGGCAGTGAACAAGGGTAGGGGTGAGGAAACAGCAAGGGCGGGCTTGTTGGAATCCTTGGTATCCCTTTGTCTTCAGGGACAGGATGCTCTGTTCTCTGTGTTAGGCTCTATCTCATTGGATGTTCTTAGGGCTGCGTTAGGAAAGGTGAGCCAAGACAGGCGACAGTGAGGACATGTTCGGATATCATGCTCAACTCTGTGAGAAGGAAGAAAGGGAAAGAAGGGGTGGGATGTAGAGGGAGAAGGGGACTGCAAGAAATAACTATAAAGGCCCATTCAGAAAAAAACACTTGATGCTTATAAATAATGCATATTTGTTTATCAAGTTAGTTCAAATTAAGTGAGGTTTTGCTTTTCTCCTTTTAAATCCAGAGTTATCTCCATGTTTCACTTCAAGACAAGTTCTTGCTGAGATGTGCAGCCTTTCTAAAACTTTAACATGACTGAAAACAAACTCCTTTCCTACCAGCTCACCAAATGCCTGGATGGCCCCATTTCACTTAGTGGTGTGGACTGTTCTGCTTGGTCCTTTTGATTCTTCTTGTATGCTTAACATTGTTTGTTTGTTTGTTTACTTACTTACTTAGACAGGTCTCAATATGTTGTGCTGGCTGACCTGGACCTCACTATGAAGCCCTTATGGCTTCAAAACTCACCAATCTTTTCTAACTGCCTCCTGTCTCCCAATACTGGGACTAAAGGCTTATGCGGCTACACCTGGCTCGTCCTCCAGACATGAATTAGAACATGTCTGTCAGTTGTTTTTATAAACAATTCTATCTTACTATTTCTTAATCTTTATGACAAACACGTAAGATATTATCACAATTGTCATGGCTGTAAGGGAAGTGCAACTGGCCGAACTCCATATGTTTATCATTTGACACTTCAGATACTGATATCTGAAATGTATTATACCCGAGAGTGAAGTTTAAACTTATTTTGCTTGCTAGTGAATCTGTTCAGGTTCTGGAATCTTCTTAAGAGCCATTCTAGCTCTTGATCTCTTTTTGAGCTGTTTTTTGTTTGTTTGGTTTTTTTTTTTGTTGTTGTTTTATTTCTTAAGATGTATTTATTTAGGTGAGTGCTCTGTCTGCATGTATGCCTGCACAGCAGAAGAGGGCATCGGATCCCATTACAGATGGTTGTGAGTCACCATGTAGTTGCTGGGAATTTAACTCAGGCCCTCTGCAAAAGCATATGATGCTCTTAACTGCTGAGCCATCTCTCCAGCTCTCCTTGAAGCTTTGAAACAGTTACTTTGATGTGCACGTACATTCAAGCAGCAATATGCCTAGGTACTTGGTATCAGTGGAGTATTTATCAAACCAAGTGGGAAACTCCTAGAAGGCAGAGATTATGTCTTGGACTTTTATCTTTGTTCATGGTCTAGTGAAGTAAAACATTCCTAAAATTTGTCCCTTGAATACAGATTTAAATTTAGAATTGTAGCCACTGTTCTTTCCACTGGGGAAGAGTAAGACCACTACTACAATTTCTTGAGCCAAATTTGAAGCAAGCTGATGGATATGATGGATAACGGCTAGATCAATACCTGAGACTCCCAGATTATGACACACAATTACATTAGTCAGGAGCTAATCAAGGCAAAGCCCCACAAGGCTACATAATTCCCACCTTTGTCCAATCAGGGGCAAGCATACATCCTGATATACTTCCTGCCTGCTTACATGTGATCCAGCACATCCTGTAAAACCTTGGAAACCAAGCTTGTTTACCGAAGTGAAAACTCGTGGCTTGTTATCTTGAATAAACAACCCCCCACTCCACCCCCGCCCCCAGCATTCCAGGAAGTTAGCTGTCCTTGAGTGAGTGGGTCTTACATGTTAGAACCATACTTGTCTGAAGCACAGTAATTTAAACTTAAAACCTATTAGCATTCTTAAAATATCATCCAGGGATAGCTGGAGTTGATTATTTTCTGGATAATGAAAGGTATTTTAGAATATTTCCATCTTTACAGCTATATAATTGAAGACGTGAGAGACTAAATAATTTGTCTAGACTCCTCCATGTAGGACACTAGAACCTAATAAAATAACATTTAAAATGTAGAGGGTGTACATTTTAAAATAAATTTTATTAGTTTAATAAAAAGATAAAAATAAAATGCAGAGGGTTCCGTGGGAATTAAAAAAAAAAATCAAGCCTATGGCATCTTCAACATTTGTGAATTAACAGTGGTGAAGTGGTACATGTGTTCTCTGACACAGACAGCCGCATAAGACATGTATTATGAATCCATTCAAGTGTCCAGGGGAAAACACAGAGACACAGTGACCTGCTCAGAGCCGTGCGCCAAGGACAGATAAATGTTGCTGAACATTTGATATAAAAGCTGGCCAACCTTGAGTCTGGGGCTGCCACAGCCCAAGAAATGGAAAGAAAAACAGAGGTGTAAGAAAGAAGAAAAGGCAACATGAGAAAGACAACAAGGAACAAACAATATATATATATAGATGTATATGTATATATACATATATATGTGTGTGTGTGTATGTATGTATAGTTACATATATACAACTATATGTATATTATATATGAAATATATAGTAAACATATATGAATATATATGAATATATATGTGAAAAGAAAAGATGTAATTATGGAGAGAAAACTGAATGACCACAGCAAATGAGATGTGGAAAGGAAATGGTACCAATGTTTAAAGTTCACAAAAGAAAATATACCTACTTTTAATCGGATCGTCTCCATTTTCCCTTACAGCAATGTTCCATTTGCCTGGGAAGCTCTCTAACTCATTACATATTCCACTCTCTCTGTAAATTTCTTTAAATTATCCCTGGTTTGAATATCTTTTGGAAAAGTTTAGTAAATGGAAATATTTTTTTTCTCAAGTAATATCGGCTATAATTTTAATACATAAAAATTCAACACACTCTTGTTTTATTTTATTTTATTTCTCAAAGTACTTTTGAAACAAGGTGTCCCACTGTAGCTGAAGCTGGCCACAAACTGGCAGTAATCTTATCTTACTAAGTGTAGAGATTACTCATAGGAGCCACTGTATCTGACTGAAACAAAGCAAAGCAAAACAAAGTAACAAAAAACAACAACAAAACACCTCTGCTTTTAATTGCAAATAAGAGATTACAGGATACATAACTATTTTATGGTCATTGCTTTTATTCAGAAGTGAGTGTTGATTGCACCCTCTGTCCTGGGCCTTGCTTCAGAGGTTCAGCTTCTGCCTAGGTTCGTTTCAGTAGCTTTATATGTTATCCACATAAACTGTCAAGAAGCATTTACTAAAATATAATGTTAACAGACTATTCTGCAGTTTTAGATAGACAGAAACGTTGAGAAGATTTTTCACAGAGTCCAGTTTAGGCTTTGCTGTCTCCTTTGCCAATCTTGTCTACTCTTTGGTTGCTTTTGTTATAACGGGGATTCAGTGTTTGCTTATACCATGGATAACTCCCACACTTCCACGTCCCTGGTGTGTCCTTAATGTCCAATTCCCATTTCCATTGTGTTCTTTAGGATAACTAGGTCACAGAGCCATCCTGTCCCTCTTTGGTTGCCTCTTGTGTCTCAGACTTTTCTAGGTTTTAGGGACTGACATTTTTTATGAGTACCAGGTAAGTAGTTTTTGGAAGCTAGAAATGTGTAAGTATCTGTCATTAAAAAAAAAAATCAGCTAACTCAGTGGGTTTCTCCAAATACTCTAACAGGAGCTGTTATGGGCTGAACGCTGAGGTTTCTTTACTCAGAGTTCACAGGTCGAAATCCTGATGCCCATTCTGATATTAAGAGGTGATACTTTCAATAGGTCCCGAGCCCCGAACCTTCATGACTGTATTGGTACCCTTCAAAGTCATACCCCAGACAGTTCTCAAGTGCTTTCTCTACCATGGTGATCTGTGGTTTACAAGGATACCTTCATTACAATAAGATACTGCTTTCACCATGACCCTAGAACTTGGACCTCCATATTTATGAGAAATTTTTGTTTAATCTTATTGAACGCATAGACATTTGTTACAGAAGCCCAAAGTAAGACATGAGATGGATGACACAGTATTTCTGTTATCGACCTTCTGTATTGACCTCCATCAGCTGATTATGGTAACGTGCTATGGCTTATATGGCTTTGCACTTTACCTGACAGGGTGATGAGGGAATAAAGCAAGGACAGTCTTGCGCGCGCTCGACTGGCCAGGAAGAACGACGCTGCAACAGGATCCTTCTGCACACGTTTATTGGGAGAGCTTGATTGTAGAGGCGAAAAGACTTCAGCCCAGAACTGGTGCTGCTTTTATAGGCCTAGGAGGGGCGTGTCTCACACCCGGATTGGTTATGCACTAAGCCTCATTTGCATGTTCCTCATCTGATTGGCTACTCTCTCTCAGTACCTTACAGAACCTCATTATCATACCTCATTTGCATGTCTCACATCTGATTGGTTATACTCTCAGTACCTTACAGAACCTCATTATCATGCCTGGGCCAGGCAGTGTCTTTGCAAAAAACTTTACTGCATATGTACACATTGGTTGTTTGTCCAATCTTATGCGTGGTGGCCAGCAGTAGTCAGTGCCACTCTGCAATGGCACATGTGGCTTCCCACATCTCCCCCTGTTTGTTTTAATAAAATGAGGCTGGACTAGGCCTGTGCAATTATGCCCATCCGCCGTGGCTCCTGTTTTAGGTCGTTCCTCTAATGTCACAGCCTTACCCGTCATAGGGTAACCCTATCGCCACCGGGCCCCATGTCTTAGGTTGGACTGTGCATGAGGAAAGTTGCCCGTCTCTGGATACCGCAGTGCTGTGTGACAATAACTGCTAAATGACCTAGGGCGAACTCTGCAAAAGAGGCCAGCCAAAAAATGAATTAGTGGGGTAATCATGATCACCCTATTGATGAGCAAGGGCTGATCAATGATCGTTGAGTCTCTCTCATCTAATCTCATGCTGACTAATTCTTGAGCATAGATAACCAAATTTCAGGGGAGGAGCCGTTTTCAATAGCTAAAAGTGCCTGAGTTATAATCACCTTGTCACGTTTTTGTTGAGTTCTGAATTTGCATACCAATCAGAGCATGAACACCAGTCCACAGCATATGGCAGCACCAAACAAAATCACTCCCACCCATTCCTTAAAGTAAGAAAAAGCAGAGGTAAGCCAAGAGGTAAAGTCTCCAAGGGTCACTGGTTCCACTCTGGTCCCATTAAGGTTCAGGATCTGCATCTGCAGCCTCGTCTGCAACCTTCCCAGCTCCTGCGACCAGTTCCCCTTCAGGTAATTCGATAGGTCTGTACTTTTAATAAAAGAATTATTAATGTACCTATTGGGAGTAATGCACACATGCAAAGTGGATGCCACACAACTCATTTGTATGACATCCATCATCTGTTCCATGTCATGTTGTAAAATATCCACTCTCTGATTCACTAACATTAACCCTGAGGTGATATGAGAATCCACCCTTTGCAGGGTAAGCAATGCCTCAGACGTTTTTTCTGCTATCTGACTTATAGTGTCAGCAGTATTAATTTGATCTGCCCAATTAGAGATAATCTTTTTCTTAAAAAATATACAGGGTGTAAAAGGTTTATCCACATTATGCACAAAGCATAATGTATAATTTAAATGAAAACTAGTACTCTTATACACCCGTGGCTCTTGAGGAGTTTGTCGTGCATAAGGCACATCCAAAAAACATTCCTTTGCAAAAAACAAAGGCTAGGTAGAAGAATTGGAATGTACCGGTAAAGGTACTGGCCATGATCTTACTATGGCCCATAAAGGTATACTTATCCTGGTTTCAATCATCAGGAGCAGGAGAATCATCTTGGGGTTCATCTTGCTCTTTCACGGTCCTTGTCAGTCGCGTCGGGACCCAAAGTGGATTTTCTTTTTTTTTTTTTTTTCCATTTTTTATTAGGTATTTAACTCATTTACATTTCCAATGCTATACCAAAAGTCCCCCATATCCACCCACCCCCACTCCCCTGCCCACCCACTCCCCCTTTTTGGCCCTGGTATTCCCCTGTACTGGGGCATATAAAGTTTGCAAGTCCGATGGGCCTCTCTTTCCAGTGATGGCCGACTAGGCCATCTTTTGATATATATGCAGCTAGAGTCAAGAGCTCCGGGGTACTGGTTAGCTCATAATGTTGTTCCACCTATAGGGTTGCAGATCCCTTTAGCTCCTTGGCTACTTTCTCTAGCTCCTCCATTGGGAGCCCTATGATCCATCCATTAGCTGACTGTGAGCATCCATTTCACCCTGTGGAAAAACACAAATAGCTCCCCGGGACCTGATTAAGATAGGATCCGGGCCATACCATTTATTATCAAGGACATTTTTCCATTTGACCATTTCATTGGGCGATTGAGGCCATTGTCCATGCCTTTCAGCTGGTGATCTTCCAGCATCATCTAATTTTAGAAAATTAAGAGTAAATATTGCAAGGGATAGAGCCATCTTTGGCGTCATAGCCTCTATTTCCCCTTTCTGTTTTTGCAAATATTGTTTCAGAGTGCGGTGGGCTCTCTCAATGATGCCTTGGCCCTGTGGATTATAGGGCAATCCAGTAATATGTTTTACTTGCATTTGTTTGCAAAATTGGCTAAATTTAGAAGAAGTATATGCAGGACCATTATCTGTCTTTAACACTAGGGGCTTGCCCCATGCAGCCCAAGCCTCTAAGCAGTGAGATATGACATGAACTGCTTTTTCCCCTGTCAAGGGAGAGGCATGTAGGACACCAGAACTGGTATCGATAGATACATGTACATATTGTAATTTCCCAAAAGATGGGATATGCGTGACGTCCATTTGCCAAACATCTAGGGGTCGCAATCCGCGAGGATTAACACCCACGGAAGGTGCATTAATAAATTCTACACATTTACCACACTGTAGGACAATATCTCGGGCTTCTGTTCGTGTGAGCTTAAATTTTTGTCATAATGTAGAAGCAGGGACATGATAAAGCTGATGAAAATTCTTAGCACTTTCTATAGAACTTTGTGATAGGAAAACCATGTCTCTGGTGGCTGAGTCAGCAATTGCATTTCCCTTAACCATAGGTCCAGGTAATGATGTATGTGCTCTAATATGTTGAATATAAAAGGGATGCTCACGCATCAAAATACAATTTTGTATTTTCCTCAAAATTTCAGATACTGGACTAGACTGCTTAAAAATTCCAGCAGTCTCTAATGCTAGAACCGCATTAACTACATAAACAGAATCAGAGATAATATTTATGGGCATAGGAAATCTTTTAAAAACTTCTAAAACCACCAAACATTCTACCAATTGAGGGGCTCCTGGTGTAAATTGCAACCTTACAGCCTTTTCATTGATTACATAACTTCCAATTCCTGTTTTTGATCCATCTGTATAAATATCAATGGCTCCCTTTATAGGGGTATTAGCCGTTACCTTTGGAAATATTACTGGATGTAATAACATAAAATGTAATAACGGATGTTTAGGATAATGATTATCAATTAAACCAGAAAAACTGCATCTAAGAATGGCCCATTCATCTATAGTAGCACACAGTATTTGCATTTGTGCGACAGTATAAGGGACAATTATGCTATCAGGCATTTTTCCAAAGTGAGTAATTGAAGTTTTTATCCCTTTGTGTGCCATGTTTGCTACCATGGTGGGATAATGCTCTATAGTCTTATTAGGGGATATATGTGGATGTATCCATACTAAAGGACCATTTTGCCATAACACAGCAGTTGGCAAATTGATGGTGCGTAATATGCATAGGAACAAAGGTTCTTGCTCATTTATACGAGTTAACTGTGCTGTTTGGATCGCCTTTTCCACTTTCCTAAGAACATCAGAAGCCTCAGGTGTTAATTGTCTCAATGAGGTAATATGTGATTCTCCTTCTAAAATTTGAAATAAAGGTTTTAATTCCGAAGTAGGGATCCTTAAATAAGGTCTAATCCAATTTATATCTCCTAATAATTTTTGAAAATCATTTAATGTCTTTAGATGATCTTTTCTTATACTAATCTTTTGTGGGGTGACACATCGTAAAGTAATAGTGGCTCCTAAAAAATGACTAACATTAGACTGCTGTACTTTTTCTGGTGCAATAATCAAGCCATTATTTTTTAAAGTTTCATTAAGCAAGCCATAAGCTTGCTGTATACTTTCTTCTTCAGGTCCACAAATCACTATATCGTCCATATAATGACAAATTTTTAAGGAGGGGAAACCATCCCTAACCGGTTGCAAAGCTTTTCCTACATATAACTGACATATTGTAGGGCTATTTGCCATTCCTTGGGGTAATACCCGCCATTGGTACCTTTTATCAGGCTCCATATGATTAATAGAAGGCAAGGTGAATGCAAATCTAGGTTTATCTTTCTTATTTAATGGAATGGAAAAGAAACAATCCTTAATATCTACTACTATAATTCTCCAATCCTTAGGTAGAGCTGAGAGTAGGGGGAGTCCTCTTTGTACAGGACCCATAACTTGCATTTGTGCATTAATGGCTCTTAGGTCATGTAACAATCTCCATTTACCTGACTTCTTCTTTACAACGAAAATAGGGGTGTTCCAGGGTGATTGAGTGGGTTCCACATGTCCCAGGTCTAATTGTTTTTGTACTAATTCTTTAGCTGCTTTTAACTTCTCAGAGGGTAAAGGCCACTGAGGCACCCACACCGTGTCCTCCGTACGCCATGGAATGGGCAAAGGCTCCTCAGTGGCCCCTAGAAAAAACTCAGCCCTTTCTTATCTACTTTTTCTGTGGCTTTAACTGGTGAAATTCTACCTTGTAAGTTTTTTCCAAGACCTAGTCCAGGTATATATCCCATTCCTTTCATCATTTCCTTGCTTTTCTGAGAGTAATCATTAGTCAATATAAAGTTCATGGCTGACAACACATCTCTTCCCCATAAGTTTACAGGTAAAGGGAGTACATAAGGTTGAAAAAGCCCTGTTCTTCCTTCTTTATCTTTCCATTATAAGGATTTTGCACTTATAGTTGGGGTAGCCTCATATCCTAATCCTTGTAAGCTATGTGACGATTGATTAACAGGCCAAGAAGCGGGCCACCAATTACTGGATATAATGCTTTTATCTGCTCCTGTATCCATTATACCTTGAAAGGTTTTTCCTTCTATTTGTAATTGTAAAGTGGGACGATTATCCAAATCTAAAGATATGTAGGCCACATTAGTTCCTGTAGAACCGAGTCCCTTATCTCCTCGGGAATCCTGGCTACTAGGGAACATGTTATGCAAACTAGGAAGAATCAGTAATTGAGCAATGCGATCTCCAGGAGAAATGGCTACAATACCTCGGGGTGCAGAACACATAATCTTAACTTGTCCCTCATAATCTGAGTCTATAACTCCGGGATGTATCATCAATCCTTTCAAAGCAGAAGAGGACCTACCCAACAGTAGGCCCACTGTATCCTTTGGTAAGGGACCTCTAAAATCTGATGAAATAGGTTGGCACCCCATTTGAGGTGTAAGAATTACTCTGGAGGTGGCACAGATGTCCAATCCTGCTGAACCCGGAGTGGCTCTCCTTGGTCTCTGGGTGGCCTCATGGACACTGTGGTCTGAAATGCCCCATACATTTGGGGGCCCTGGGGATGGGGGCCCCTCACCCCGTTTTTTGGCTGTTGCACTTTAAACTGAGGTATTGGCCTTCCTTTTATATCTCTGACTGATCTACATTCATTTGCCCAATGTCTTCCTTTCCCACATTTTGGGCAAGTACCTGGTTCTGTCTTTTCAAACCTATTCTTTCTACCCTTTGTACACTGCTTTTGCATATGACCTGTTTGTCCACAATTATAGCAGGTTATTTCTTTTGCTTGCGCCATCAAAACTGCGGCAGCCAGCCCTGCATTTGAAAGTGGTCCTCCTATTTCTCTACAGGCTTTCATCCATGCTTGTAGCCCTTTCCCTTTCCATGGTGTGATAGCATTTCTACATTCTTTGGTACATTGCTCATAAACTAATTGTTCAATTAATTGCATTGCGGCCTCAGCATCACCAAATATACGTCCTGCCGCTTCCATCATGCGAGCCACAAATTCAGAGAATGGCTCATTAGTTCCCTGAATAATTTTTGTCAAGTTACCAGATACCTCTCCTCTATTAGGCAATGCTTTCCAAGCTTTCACTGCTGCCTGATTAATTTGATCATAGACCTGCACTGGGTATCCTAATTGATTGTTTGTCCATATACCCTGACCTGTAAGCATTTCAAAGCTTCATGCTTGTTGCCCTGCAGTAGCATTAGCACGGGCCTGACTCAAACACAGATCATGCCATATAGACTTCCAATCTAGATACTGTCCCATCGTAAGACATGCCTTTACCACACTCATCCAATCAAAAGGAGTCATGGCATTGTGAGCCAATCTATCAATTTGGGACTGAGTAAATGAGGCATTAACTCCATAGGTCCTTACTGACTCTGCTAGCTCTTTTACTTGTTTATGCGATATTGGTTCATAATATCGCTGTTGAGCATGATCCTGAAAAACAGGAAAAGCCTGACATATTTTTTGCAACCCTTTAGGAGTGCAAAAAGAGTGACCATTGCCAATTGCTTTCTTATCTGCATAAGGCGGAGTAGGTGGGGGAGCACTGAAACTCCTCCCTATTGGACCAGATCTTTCTGCCTCATACTCCACAGCAGCCTCCTTCAAATCTTCCTCCTCTCCTGTTGATAATTCGGAATCCTCTGAGCTAGACAATTCTAACGACTCAGAGTCCTCGAGAGGAGGGTAAATTGACTTAATTTTCTGCTTTTTACTATTTTTTATACTATTTTTTGTATTTTTACATTTTGGGAGTTGACAATTAAAGCCATGATATAAAATCAAGGCAAGAAAGATAGCAACCCCAGCAACAATTATCAGATCTATTTCGTAGGAGAGCATGCCTCTCACATTAATTTTTTTCTACTTACCGGTACCGCTGTTCCTCAGCTGAAGAGTTCTGAATCCACTCCGGATCCTTCTCAGCAGTCTGTTTTGCAGGAACACTTCATTACCACCGTTCCCCAGCTGAAGAGTTCTGAATCCATGCTGGATCCTTCTCAGCAGTCTGTTTTGCGGGAACCTTTATTAACTGCTCCTTCCCCGTGATGCAGTTCTGAATCCTCCCTGTAGCAGGGGGTCTTCGCTCGTGCCTGAAGATGTTTCTTGTCCCGGGTTTTCGGCACCACTTCTTGCGCGCGCTCGACTGGCCAGGAAGAACGACGCTGCAACAGGATCCTTCTGCACACGTTTATTGGGAGAGCTTGATTGTAGAGGCGAAAAGACTTCAGCCCAGAACTGGTGCTGCTTTTATAGGCCTAGGAGGGGCGTGTCTCACACCCGGATTGGTTATGCACTAAGCCTCATTTGCATGTTCCTCATCTGATTGGCTACTCTCTCTCAGTACCTTACAGAACCTCATTATCATACCTCATTTGCATGTCTCACATCTGATTGGTTATACTCTCAGTACCTTACAGAACCTCATTATCATGCCTGGGCCAGGCAGTGTCTTTGCAAAAAACTTTACTGCATATGTACACATTGGTTGTTTGTCCAATCTTATGCGTGGTGGCCAGCAGTAGTCAGTGCCACTCTGCAACGGCACATGTGGCTTCCCACAGGACAGCTGCATGCACAGGAAACCTGGAGTCAGGTAGACCATGAGCTGACAGAGATGTGCTAGTCACCTGGAATTATTTGCCATTGAGCAAGGAGGTAGGTTTATTCCGTACAGCTGAAGGAGGAGATAGATATACCCCAGATGGTCCTCAAGCAGTTTCACTACCATGTATGATAGACAGTTAAGCCGGGAAGAAAGGGCTTAGCTAATCTTTGTCGGGGGTAGCTGTAGGTGAGCAGTTTCAGGTTGCAGCCATCCAAGCCAAGGAAGCTGTGGTTGATAGTTTCTGCATATACTTATTTTAGCTAAATGTCAATCAATTCTCTACCTAGACCTGAGGAAGGAAGGCTTTGCCCTTCCTATGGGTCTGAAGCACTGTGGTCTTTGATGTGTATACATCAATGATCTCAACAATGCACATTCATTGGTCTCCTCATCCTCTCCCCGTAGCTATGCTTGTAGGCTTCTTCTCTGCTCTAAAGTTAATATCTTTATTAAATACTGTATTGGCGTGACACTACACCCCGAGACCAGAGTGACTTAGAGAAGGTGCTTATTAGAGTTTACAGTGCCTGAGGATGAATACACGGGCATTGCAGCAGGAAGCATGGCAGCACAGCAGGCAGGAAGCATGCCACCGGAACAGTAGGGAAGCAAGCTATTGCTGTGAACAAAGTGACCATGATGTATTTGGAGAAATGAGCAAGACTCTGAGGCTTTGGGCTAGGGAAGCAGTTGAATGCTGTAAGAATGGCTGAATGGGGCCTGGAGAGATGGCTCAGTGGTTAAGAGCACTGACTGCTCTTCCAAAGGTGCTGAGTTCAATTCCCGGCAACCACATAGTGGCTCACAACCATCTATTGTATGACCTGATGCCCTCTTCTGGTGTGTCTGAAGACAGCTACAATGTATTCATATAAACAAATCTTAAAAAAAAAATGGCTGAATGGGCCATCTTAGCAGGATCTTGGAAGACAGTAGCTAGATACCTTACAAGCTTTGGACACTGGAAACTTCTAAACTGGGTTGTGTGTTTCATCTTTTACATTTTAAAAACAGGGTCTTACTGTGTAGTCAAAGCTGGTCTGTGACTCACAATGGAATCGAAGGCATGGACTTCACATCTTACTCTGCTCCTGTGTTCTCTGAAATGACCCAACATTTTTTTTTTAACATTCTGTTTTGGAACTATTGGATGCTGTAGGCTCACCTATCATAGTTCTCCCTATAGCTCTAGAATTAATCAGTTTTTCATTGAGCATTGACTCCCGTGGCTCAAGATTGGTATTGGAAAGACAAGGAAACAGACATCGGTGTGATGCTCAAAAGACTCTAGCTCTGTTTTTGGATGATATCCTTTCCAAGGACAAGACTGGCTTTGAAATAGAAGTAAAGCAAAGAGATTTTTTTCTCTCTCCCTCTATTGCCAAATGCTCTTAAGATAATTTAAGGACAAGTTTCTTCCTGAACAGTAAGCAGAGAATTAATAAAATGTTTGGTTAGATGTTCAAAGGGAATATTACTTATTATTTGAACAATTTAGAAAGATCAGTGGGAAAACTTTTGTTAATGTATTAGTCTTCCCAAAAGAAATCTTTGCAAATTCAAACCACATTTGAATCTTCAGAATTACTACAATCTTTACCGTCATCCATTCTCCTAACTTCTGAATGGAATAAAGAATAAAGTAAAGATGGGGAAAAAAATCTCTGTCATGTGGTTTCCATTTGTAAATTATTTATTAGATCTGCCAATATTTTAAACATTGAAATAATAAATGGACTTGCCACTTATTGTGTACTATTCACTCGCCTAATTACTTTACACATTCATTCTTACATTTTTGAAGGCATTATAAGAAATGGGCCTGGATATGCAACATATTTATAATTCAATAAGCCAAACCCGTGTGCAGAAATGACAGCAAAAGCAATAGCAAAGCCTTCACTTCTGCCCCATCCCAACTAGTTAAAAGCAAAAGGCACATGCCAGATATACTCCTGTTGGGTTTGAGAAGGATGTTCATTTAAGGAAGAGTATATAGTAGAGGAGTGTTTAGACCAAAATACAATTGTAGTGTAAAGCTTAGAAGTGTTTCCATCTGAAGAGAGGCTGGAATTCTGAAGTTAGAGAGCTTTCCCACATCACCTCATTGCCTAGTGACAGGATGAGACTGGAACTTTGAGATCCCAGGTTCCTGTCTACTGTGCTTCTTCAAGTTTTCTGAGGCAATCCTTAAGGTCAGTAGCATATAGAGATGAAGTGGAAATATTACAAGACAGCAAATGCCAACAAAGGAAACCTAAATCCTGAAGACCCAGTAGACAGATTGATGGGACCTTCTCCAGGCTGTGCCAAGCCAACACTGTTTCTAACAAGGATGGGCAACACTGCGAGTCAGGGTGAAGGGAATGGTTTCCTTTCTACCTATGCCCTTTATCTCATCTGCTTCCCTTTCCTCTTCCCCCTCCTGTTCTTCCTTTTCTTGCTTTTGTTCTTATTGGGACATAAGGACATAGTTGGGAAGAACAAACTAAAATTACAAGATTGGTAAGAAATTTTCATCAATTCCTCCCCTTTCTGACCTGTGTGTGTGTGTGTGTGTGTGTGTGTGTGTGTAACAGTGCATTCTTGCTCACATACCTCTTGGATCAATAAAATAATGGTCATTTATTTTAAAAGGACTTTAAATATGGCAGTAAATATTGAGGCCCTGGGTGATTGATAGGGCCTAAATACAGTGTTGTGATAAAGAAATCATGATCCTTTAAAATGATAACCCTGATTACAGCTATGTTAGGATGGTGGTTTTAGAAAATAAACACATGTGAACCTCACTTGATGTCAAACAGGCTAGAAGTCTGATCACTGTAATTAAAGATTCACCCCTTTGTCCACTCAACAAACACAGTAGCCTATGCATTTCGGATGCATTGGCTGTCAGGGGTGCTTGCCTTCCTGTGCTAAGTCATTTCTTGGTTTCAGAAGGAAGAATGTTAATACTGTTGTCTATAAGAAGTAATTCAATCTGATTGAATTGACCTACTAATAGATACTAATGCATTTGTTCAACATAAGGATTGATTAAGTCCACTTACAGATCAGGGTTTGAGTCAGTGGGGCATGTAGCTCAGTGGCATCGTTTGACACATCAGGTCTGAGTTTCAATCCCCAGCAGCAGGGAGGGGGTGGTGAGATGAGGGTTTGACTTTAAAAGCACTAATTAGCAGCAGGATTTCCCTCAGTACCTGATCAATTCACGAAGAGAATTCTGAAGTGGTGAAGTGGGTCACTCCACCCAACAAATCATATAAATTGCGACCTGAAGTTCCCTGGTTATGAGAGGAAAGGTCTTCCTATAACTGAGTGCTGAGGTACAAACCACGCCACTGATCTGTATGTCACTGCAGTTATACAGTTGGATCCTAACATGTTTACCTCCTTAACCACAGCACTCGCATGATAAGCCAGGCTCATTTCTAAGTCTCCATCTGTCATATGACTCTTAGACTTAACCCCTGATGGGACAAGGAAGGGGTTGGGATCTAATGTCGCAGTTAGGTTCCGTGGACTCTTTTCTGGAGACTTGTACATAGGACTTGGGAGTTCCTGTATACTGCCCAAGGATGCTATGACCCATGGGATAAAGTTATACTTGCTCTTTCTTTCATTCTTGAGAATATGCTCAAAGTAGATCTTTTCCTGGCAGTCAGGGTCACACATTTCTTGGCTAGTTGCTAGGTTTATATATCTACTGATACCAGCAAGGCATAAAAACATAATGATTCAAGCATAGATTTTACAAGAGAAATTAAAGTTAGAATATGCCAGTTTAGAGCACATTTGAGAAGGCTATGAATGTGGTCCCACTTATGAGAGCAGAGGAACCAAGAACGCATTCTGCAGCTATAATCTGGATAGATAATCAACTCACCTTCTCTTTAGGGCAATCAGTAAGTGTTGCCTAATTTTACTGGTGAATGATTTGGAAAAAAAAACCAATGGGATTACTAATCTCCTTTCCCCATTCTAATAGTGGGACAATTATTAAGAAATTACTATGTCAGAACCATAGCTCTGCACTGAGGACACAAATATACTTCTCAAGTGAATAATGTCAGCTGAGGACACATAAAGATTAATTGCACCCCACCCCCATTTGTGTGTTGAAATCATAATCTTCAGTGTGATCTGATTAGGAGATGGAGCCTTTGGGAGGTAATTAGGTCATGAGGGTTAAGCACTCACTAATGAGATTAGTGTCTTTATAAAAGGAAGCCCAGAGAAGACTCTAGTTATCTGTCTTCTATACGAGGATAAATGAAAAGTCTTTATTCTGCAACCACTCTGAGAACCCAACCATGTTGTCATCCTGATCTCAGATATTTGGATTCCAGAGCTATGAGAAATAGATTTCTGTTGTTTGGGAACTTCCTAGCCCATGGGATGTATTATTACAGCTCTGCATGACCGGAGACCAATAGGGGATCTATGCTATGAGGCACAGTGTGTGGAAGCACAGAGAAAGAGATGCCAAATACTGTTTGAGGAAAGTTTGAGGAGACTTCATAGAAATGGTATTTGTGATGTGCTTAAAGTGACTGTGTCTACAGAATATTTGTGAACACCTCATTCCGGACCCTGTCAGCTGCACTTGGTTATGATACATCTGGTTGTGTTTGACTCATGACACTTTCCTTGAAACCTGGATTCTACATATGGTTCCCTTGACATTTGCAAAGGAAACGTCTTGAGACTTTCCAGAATCCCTAAGTTCACAAGGACTAAGTTGCAGAGGCTAAATATCAGGCCTGCTTACTCACTGGCTGAGTAACACACAAGCCACATAGCAGCACACACTTCTGTGCTCACTCTCACAGGTAGAAAGTAAAAAAAAAAAATGTCACTTTAACAAGTCCTTTCCTAGATACGTAACAGCACCTTGTCAGTGGTCTAGGAAGATAGTGATTATCTGTAGCAGGCGAGAGAGTCACGGTCTCCCAGGAATATGAGTAAGGCCTCGTGGAAGATCTTACTGAACACTTGGCTACTTGGAAGACAACTTAGAAGATTTGAAGACTCATGTCTATTTTCACAAGATATGACGTAATGAGTGACCACAGGTCTTAGTGATTTCCTGCAGCTGGTAAGAATTAATCAGCATGTATCATATGCTATTGCCGATCGATCGAGTGCTAAGGAAATCACAAGTGCATGTATGCTTCCTTTCTCCCAAGCCTTTGCGGATTGATTAGGCATTAAGCTTTCTCCATGTCCGACACGTTCTTCCGCACTGTTACAGGACGGTGTGGCTATGACAGGAATTACCCATATCAGGGCCGGATATGTTGCTGGAAATTGATTATACCAGGAAAGCAGATTTGCATAGTTTAAATAGAAGCAAAGGAACTGGAAGTAAGATGCAACACTCTAATCTGTGGCTGAATCACACCTCAGAACTCAGCCTCCCAATTTCCTTCCTCATATTGCAAATGTCTGCCAGTGAGTCACCTTTTCTAAAGCCTTATTCCCTTGTATTTTTTTCTTATCTTGCTATTTTCTCCAACACTAACATCTTTTAATTTTCTAGCGGGTTCTTATTGATTATAAAAATTATCAAAATAAAGTAGGAGATCCAGATTTGCAGAAATAAATATTATCTAATCCAAGTTGTTCAACAAAGGCATATTTTATAATCTAATAACTGATGCCAGTGAGAACATTATCTACATAATTTAATTCAACATTTTTAAGAGTTTAATTTTTGCCTGGAACTTGGTTAAGTGTTGGAGATAGCAAAATAAATAAGATACAATTTTTTTCCTAAGGATTAAAACTTTAATGGGTAAAGCTGAGACTTTAAAAGAAAATGCTACCACAAGATGATATTATGATAATAATATGTACATCTTACTGTGAAGGAATTATAGTCCAGCAGTTTGTCTGCTCTGTCTAGGGATCACATCCAAAGACCGTCTGGGTCTATGTGATCAGGCAGGAATCCTGACATGCCTTGATTACAGTATGATCTGGTTAGAATACAGACACACCCTTAGTTCACACCTTTAATCTCAAACAATGAGGGTAAAGTTAGTTTGTAGAAGGAATCAGCCATGTTTGAAAATGACATTTCAATGAGATGCAAAGTGACAAATCAGAGAAAGATTTGACAGACTGTGTCAGAGAAAGGATATGCCCAACTCTCATGAGAGCAGACAAGAAAGAAAGACTACTTAAGAGATAGATAGATAGATAGATAGATAGATAGACGGAGGCAGTTTTATAAAGACAGTTTACAGAGAGAACAAGCGAGACACAGGTGAAGACAGAGAAAGCCAGAGAATAAGAATGAGCCAGAAGATTAGCATAGATTGCTAGAGTTAGTTTGGAGCCAAGAAGAGCAATTCAGTCAGAAGCCAAGAGAAGCCAATTTGAGTCAGATTAAAAAAAAGAGTTTGGACCAGAACAGCTGAGTTGAACCATCCAACCAGAGTTCAGAAAGAGCTAGATAAGGTGAGTTTATTCAGCAGTAAGCCTCTGAGATGACATTTACATCTGATAAATAAAAGTTACTTTTACAAAATGTTTGAAAAAAAAGTTGACATCTGAGCTCACAGGTTAATATTGAATATTATTGAATATGAACTATTTGAGAGAAAATAGAGAGGTAAGAAGGGAAGAGGGATTTCAAACTCAGAGAACCCAGTATATGAATAAAAGTACAAAAGCACGGATGAGCGGAGCGTGTGAGAACTGTAGGCAGGGACATGTTGCCAGATGTTAGAAGTTTGAGATGGTAAAAAGCTGGGCAGCCAGTCAGTAGCATGTGCAAGATAAAGGACTGCTACATCTGCAAGGGGGTAGTAGGATAGTGGCCTGAAAACATCCTGCTCACATAATATTTGCATTTCTGAATTGTCACACTCTGTGAAAACTCAAGTTACTAGGGTAGATCTTGCTGGCTTTAGCTGCTTGGAAATGGGGGTGGGGGTGGGGTGGATTATTGCACAACAACTTACAGTGAGAAGATGAAAGACAAAATCTTTTTTTGTTGTTGTTTTCAATTCTTTTGGTTTTTTTTTTCCTCTTCCATCTTCCTAAGTGCATTTTGTTTTTAAAAAAATACATTTGTGTGACTATTTTGAGAATTTAATACAATGCATGGTGATCATACTTACCCCTTACTCTTCCCCTACCTCCTCACAGATTTCCTCCTGCCTTCTCACCCTGTTCTACCCCAAGGTTTAGTCTTATTTGGGAGTTTTTCTTCTATTTTTCATCTGTGCACACATATTTGTATCTCACATGCACACACATGACATATATGCACATATTTGTATCTCACATGCATACATATGACATATGTGCACATATTTGTATCTCACATGCACACACATGACATATGTGCACATATTTGTATCTCACATGCACACACATGACATATGTGCTCAAGAGTGTCTCTGAGTATGCAGAGTGTCTGATGCTCATTCGGGGTGGCATCCTGAATGCCAGGCTGAATTAATACCAGACAAAGGCAGATTGTCTATAATTTCACCAAAAACATTTTGTGAATGAGCAGGAGACTCTGAATAAATGTCTTTTTTAAAAGTTTTTTTTTTCTCATTTTCTAAGATAAGACACAGCTATTGACACAAAGGCATCATCTCTCAGTAAACTGTAGCTATCTGCACATAAGATCATCTTGAGCAATAATAAGTCAAGAAAAGGAAAGGGTCTCCCAAGGCCCTGTCAGTTATCTCTAAGTTACATGCTGCTGAGAAGTACTCAGTACCACTTACTTGCTTCTAGAAGAGGGAAATCACTGTTATTAGTTACATAGAAGTACTCAGTACCGCTTACTTGCTTCTAGAAGAGGGAAATCACTGTTATTAGTTACATAGCCACTGTTGCGCCTACCAGGCTTCAGTGGATAGTTCCAAACTCATGGACACATGGAAAGCCCTGGTTAATCTCAGTGGGTCACAAAACAAAATTAATAAACATGAACATGATAGAAATTTGTGGAGGAGAAAGCAGGGCACATGGATGATAGGGAAGTGGGTGATAAGAGCAGTCAGTATGTATTCTACATGTGTGAGATTGTATAAAACAAATTAATAAGACACAAAAATTTTAAGAAAGGATTATAGCCAGGCTTGGTGATATATACTTCCAGCAAGCAGTAGGGCAGTAGAGGTAGACAGATCTCTGAGTTCCAGGCTAGCCAGGGCTGTATAGCTCCGAGTGTCAAGTAGTGCAAGGAGCTTCCAGTCTCCTGTGTGAGTCCCTGAGAAGAGTTGCTCCCACTTCTTATTGCACGGAGTTTACCAAATCCTCCCACAAAGATATCACAGACTCTCTAGCTCATGCTTAAAGCAGTGCCCTCGGCATCTTCAGTGGAGCTCTCTGTTGGAGGAAAAGCCGGATGGCCATTCATCTCAACAGGCAGGTAAGAACAGCTGTGAGCTGCCATAGGTTCTGTGTGCACGGATTTATACAGTTCCAGAGTGGCCAGAGATTGATTTAGTTGTTTCCCTATCCAACAAAAAAATTGTGATCTTGGGGTGACATAAAAATGATTTGGAGTGAATGCTGCATGTGTGTGTGTGTGAGTGTGTGTTCGTGTGTGATCATTTTAAGATAATATGATAGGCCGAGATATTATGTAGCCATTTGGGAACTATAAGCTTAAAAGTCATTTTAAAATGCTATCAAAAACCCAAATACTGTCATTCAGTTGAAGATGCTGTTAGTATTTCATCAACATGAAGTGTTAATGAACTCTCTTCAGGAACAACCCACTTTCCAAAGAATATCCTAATCTAAGAGAGTTGAAAACAAATGGCTCAGCCCCACCCATGTCAGGTGCCATTCATTTGCTGATGGACATAGCCTCACTGCCTTCTTGTCCTTATGCGTTGTACTCACGCGAGCTGTATTAGGCATTGGCTATTGGTTGATGTTCGCTCTGAGGCTCATAATTTTTTCCTGCTGAGAATGAAATCTGCTCTCAGAAGAAGTACATCCTACTCTTCCTTAGCTGATGGACTATAAAGTCTGTAATCAGGTGTTTTTGGAAAACTGAATGTTTTTTGTTTCCACTTGTGGTCTTTCTCCAAATCTATTTCACACCCCACACCCCATGAGTCTAGGACCCCTTTCAAATGAACTGGAGCAGGACAAGCACAAGGAAAAGGTCTCTACGGCCCCCGCACCTTTTGGACCTCTGAGTCAGGGTGGTAAGTGTCAAGGGAGACTCCCTGCTTTACAAAAAAAAAAAAAAAGGCTGACCTGCAGAAATACCTGAATTTAATTTGCTGTACAAATGGAAACCTTTTCTTCTCTAGATTGGATGCAGAGGTTTTTTTTTCAATGTTTATAATTTAATAATTGCTCAGAGCCTTTCATCTGTAAGCAATTTATGTACGTTGGCCTCAATTATCCTAACATGCTTAAAGCTTACCAGTACTTTTCCTCTCCACCCTGAGTGTATTTGTCTTCTTGGATAGGGTCCTCATACCCACAACAAACCTCACAGTTAATCATAGGGATGTTGGATGGATTAGAATACGTGAAGAGTTTGCTTATTAATGAAGTAAATGACAGTGTTTTCATATATTACTGCAAAACTGAAAGTTTTAGGCTTGGAGCTATTCGGGCAGAAGAGCTCCTGAGTGATGAAGCCACCGGGGCTTTATTTTAAAGAGGGTGATGTGGGTCACTTGATGTGTGCTCTGCATACATTGTCTTAACCTTGTCCCAGAGCTGTGTCTGTCTGCCCATCTGCTACGGCCATGTATGGCCGACTCACACTATTCGCTAAAGACATATTTGTTTGCTGTGGGTCAGGAACTGTGCTAAGACTGAAGAGAAGACTGGGAAAGAGTAAGAGAAGTCTCTTCTAGGAAGTTTAAAATGGATTTGTTTTTGTTTTTGTTTAATGTCAGAATGTGAGAAGTTTATATGACTTGGGGTTTCCAAATTGGAGTGTGGCGGTGCATTTCTTTACCTCCATCTCACAGGAGGCAGAGACAGGCAGATCTCTATGAGAGTTTGAGGCTGGGTTTAGTATTAACATTCATGACCATAATTTTCTGTTGCCTGAAAATGCTATTTAAACTACAAATGAAAAAACATTTCATTATTGAAAGATTGAAATCATTTTGACTTTTGTAGCCAACTTCTCTCTCTCTCTCTTTTTTTTTTTCAGTTGAGACAGGGTTTAACTATGTAGCTCTGGCTGGCCTGGAGTTCCTGATGTAGACCAGGCTGGCCTTCAGCTCATAAAGTCTGCCTGTCTCAGCATTTCTTACTTCATAATAAATCACATTTCTTACAAATACATGAAAATAATTTTTTTGGTGATAGAAAACTCCAAGGTCATACACATACACACACACACACACACACACACACACACAGAGCCTTTGTAAAAAGAAGTTCATACAAGTATCTATGTCAGCACCCTGGGTTATGGTACTCCTTTGGCACATGTACTGAGGTCCCTTCGACATAGACTTGTGCTTATAAATCGAGAAAAGGATATATGCAGTGATTGTGCTAATCTCAATAGAGCTATTGTTCAGACAGAAAAGCATCTCACGGAGGCATTGCCTGGGGTGTGAGGTTTGATCTCTTATTTGCTCTTTGACTACTGAACTTTACAGGAATATCAATTTGTTTCTTCCAGATTTGGAAATATTCTCAAGTTACATTTCTTCAAAGCCTACAATTAAGAAAATGTTGTGCTGACTCAGAAGCCTCCTTCCTGAGAGCCAGCATTCGTAATATCAGAAGGTGCTATGCAAGTTGCCAAGAGAGGAAAGTAACCAACAGTCTATGTCCAGTGTAAACCACAACAACGACTCCCACAACAACGACTGGTCTGGCAAGGCATCGCCAGTGCTGCATGACTGCTACTTTTACCTGAAAGGTAACCAACACTTGTTGAACTAGACTTAAGCCCACTCCTTAGGAGACGAAGTCAAGACTCTTACTATAAACTGAGCAAACTCTCTATGGCTGAAGAGAACAAAGACCCTGGGAAAGAACCTATTGCCATCATTTTTCTAAACCATTATAATTTTAACTGTATTTTAAATAGTTATTCTTATACCCATACATAAGTATAGCTCCTTCCCTGCCCCATCAAGTAGCTTTGTTTTTTTTTTTTTGTTTTTGTTTTTGTTTTTTTTTTTTTAACAAAGGGAGACTATTACAGAGATTCATAACTGGTAACGATGTAAAAACTAAATGTGTGGGAAGTACCCAATCCCAACTGATACATCTACAATACACCCCTTACTCTTAAGGCTTGGAGAAAAGGAAGACTGTAGGAAGACTGTAAGAGCTAGAGAAAGAGACAGGATTCCTGATGTGAGATGGTATCTTCTAGAATGTGATAGGGACTTTGGACCCATGAAATCTCAATGACATGGTCACCTACACCAGTCCTGCATTTTGACATCACCAATTGAAATGCCAATATGGATAAAAGAAATTCACATGGCCACACACACACCTAGACGAAGAAATGTAGACAATTCATAACGGCAACTGATGAAAAAGGATAATCACTTTTCTTTGAGGACAATCCCCTAATAGGTTATCCAGTTCCAGGTTCGGGCATAAACACATGTATATATGAACAATGTTAAATAGGCTCAGTAGGGTGTGTGTGTGTGTGTGTGTGTGTGTGTGTGTGTGTGTGTGTGTTCATAATTGAATAAATTGTCAATTTGAGAGAGAATGTGGGCATAAGGGAGTAGACTGGAGGGGTAGAAATGATGTAAGTACAATACTCGTGTATTAAATTTTCAAAAAATTAAAAGAAATTAAAGAAAATGGTCTAAGTGGGTGTGTCTGTAATTTTCAACAATGGTTCCCTTAGAGACCTAAAATGACACTCCAGTTTCATGACCTTCCAGGCATCTAGAAGAAAGTAGAGAGTAGAGCAGCACATATTGGTAAAACCCACAGATGGGACCCATTAAGTCTATTTGCAAATTGTTGGCCAAACTCAGGCATACAGCTAAGTATGTACACAACTAATAGAGTAGATTAGGCATATTTCTAGCTACATGGTAAGCTGGAAAATGTACTATGGCAGAGGCCCCTTTAATCTGGAAGAAGGAAGAAAAATAGAGATTAGAGAGCAGGCAAGGAATTCGATGCAGCTCTGCAGAGATCTGACAGTCAGTTACTTCCAGGTGAAACTATTTCTACAATCCAAATATACTAACTATGTTGACACCAAGCTTATGGTTCCCCATCTTATACAAATATATAATCAAGGGGAAAAAGACAATTTCATTCCCTCTTTTGTCCAATCATTAAATGCTGAGTTCACAATTCCTCAGAAGGGACTTTTGTCCAAAGAGGAGGACATTGTGTAAGGGTAGGCAGAGTCAGTGCTGCAGAGGAAGGCCAGGAAAATGGACTCAAAGGAAAATAAAACACACAAGGTAACAACAAGCCAAAAAGGTTTCAAGGTAGGTTAAAATGGATGCCAGCTTCTGACTTTAAATGCACTTGTGTAAACAAAGAAAAACTGTGGTAACTTTGAAAACAAGAGAATGACATTATCTGAATGTGAGTTTGGAAGACTTTCCTGGCAACAGTGCAAATATTTGCTGCTCAGTAGAACTGAGTTCAATCGGGGATTCATAGAGTTACAGTAGTGTAGGTGGAAAATCATAAGAAGTTTCATTTGAGAAGGGACAGGCAAATGGAGGAGTCACAAATGAAGAAATTAGCAATGTCCTGTATCAAAGGACAGAGAAGACGAAGTGCATTAGAGCGTCTAACCTGCAGGACTCAGGGTCTGGTAATAATATGTCGGGAAGGTTGGAAATGACAGGACAACGTGAGGAGGAGAAAATAAGTAGTTAGTTTCTACCTTGAGATCTCCTCTGAGTGAGAGCAGCAGTAACTATGACATGTAAAAAAACAAAAGTGAGTGCTTGCTCTGCGTAACAGTTTGTGCTGTGGATATTCTCACACTGTTCTGGGAAACTCTCCCAACTCAACATTTGGCTGAAGTCATTGTAAGCCCTTGAGAGTCATTCAGGAAATTCCATGTTCCTTATGACTCTATTCTAAAAGTACACAGCCAAGAAAAGACACAAATTATGATGCACTTTCTAGGGCCAAGGCTGTACTATGTTGACGATAGGCTTGTAGAAGCCTGAAACTCTCAAAGGGTTTACTCTAGGCAAAACCACATGTGGGCATATATTTCATGGGTGAATAGATTTGAAACTTATACCCAACAATGACAAGCAGTTAGAAAGTGAGGGACAGAGAGAACAAGAGAGGGAAGCTCACTAATTGTAGGCTGTTACATTTCTATAGTTTGGGGCTGTTTATTATAGTCCTCGAAACTTTACCTTAACTTAACATTACTTGGCCCATCCCAAATTATCAATCTAGAGAATGAATAGAGCTGTAATGAGACTCCCTAGGCCACCTACCTTGTTATTTTTTTCAATTCTGGGAAAATTAAATAAGAAAACCAGTAACAACAAGAACAAGAACAACATAACACAGTATTATAGACCTGGCACACAATAAACAGTTAACAAATTAATGAGTAAATAAATATTTAAAATAATTGTACAATATTTAAATTTTTATACTTAAAAGATGAATTGTTATAAATGAACACAGTGGGTAGTTATTTTAAATTGATAATCATATTTATTAATGATTATTTTATAATAAAATTGGGACACATCTGGAGAGTCTATATAAAAAATTCTTAATGCTAGCCCAACACTGCAGTTAAAGGAGGGCAAACAGAGGTCCCCATTCTTAAGCCATAAGTAGACAAACTCGGTTTGTCAAGCTTCAAAACTGTACCTAGGACTGCTCTCGACCACTTTGTCCCCCTTCTCCCTCCTTAAACCAGGGTGGAAAATTGTAAGCTTTACAAGGGAGACAAATATATAATGATGTAATAAGCAAAACTTAAAAATCTATCAAGCACTTAAAAGTCTATCAGGTAGCAATTAAAAGAAATGCAATATAAGGACCTAAGTATTAAATCAAAGTCGCATTAAAACAGAAAGCTGGAGGACCCCGACACATACATATACAGCAGAGGACTGCTGGTCTGGCCTCAGTGAGAGAAGATGCAACTAACCATTGAGAGAGAATCGAGGCCCCAGGGAGTGGAGGGGCCTGGTGGGGTGGGAGGTGGGGTATGGGAACATTCTCTTGGAGACCTGGGGGAAGGGTGCGGGGAGATATGGAATGGGGAGCAGTTGGGGGAACCTTCTGGGAGGGGAATGAAGAATGGACTGTAAAAAATGATTAAAGAAAACAAACAAACAAACAAACAAACAAACCCAGAGAGCTCGGGGAGGGGTGAGCCTACAGGATGACTTCAGAGGTGTATCAGGCCTTTTGGAAGGAGAAAGCTTTTTTCTATCACACAGAAGAGTTGTAGATGCAGTCCTTGTTGCTGTTCTGCAGACCTATGCCTTTCATCACCTCTCTCCTCTGGCACAGGCAATAGAGTTCAGAGAATTACTGTTCTTCGGCGTCCATCTGCAGAGCTAGGTGGT
Source organism: Mus musculus (assembly GCF_000001635.26). Classification (NCBI taxonomy): domain Eukaryota; kingdom Metazoa; phylum Chordata; class Mammalia; order Rodentia; family Muridae; genus Mus; species Mus musculus. The sequence goes on along the minus strand of NC_000080.6, from coordinate 105,742,804 downwards.
ATTCATCTGATCTCACCCCGAGTCTACGAAAAGTCGGCATGCTTCCTGGAAAGACAGAAACCTCCAAACTGGCCAGCTAGGAAATAAACAGAACCTGACTCTGTTGTAACATGGGAACCTGGGCCTTAAGCGTTGACATTTCCACAGTTGAAAAATGGACCGGGAACCCTTATTCGGGCCCACATGGATCTTTGGTGAGCTCTTATGGAATCATTCTGACAAGAGGTTTTTGAACTTGTGACCAGAATATTCTTAGACCATCTCGCTGAATTTAGAATCTATAGATTAAAGATGAAAGGATGAGAATTAATAAATGATGTGTTCTGCTCAGGACTAAAACTACACCTTTCCTTCAGCTGCCAGAATTCCTGGAATTATTCTGAACTTGCACTTTTCTGTTTATAATTATAACATCTCCCTCTGGAAACCATGTTACTGTTCTTCTTGGGGCTTGTAAAGTCTTACCCATCTTCTGATTAAATTATCAGTAATGATTTGCTCTGCCTCAGTGATAAAGGGACTTGCAAGATTTCCTTTACCAGTGACAGTGGAAGAAAAGGCAGCAGCAGAGACTCGCTGATTGGCTCCACTGGCAAGCCAACTTCTAGACCCCTGACCTTTGCTAGCTCCATTACCCTGGCCTTAGCTCACCCCTCCGTTCTAGCTGTTTGTTCCTTTCTCATTGTTACAAAATGCTCGACACAACCCAGAGCAGTAATTATTTATCTTGAGTCATGGTTTCTAGGACCACTTGGCTTCAAACACTTCAGTGGAGCATGATGGTAATGAGAAAGTATGGCTGAGGGGTTCTCTGCTTTATGAACAGGGACCAGAGAGGGGGCAGGAAGGATCCAGAGCCAAGTGTTCCCCCAAGGCACACTGTAGTGACCTTCATCAAGGCGTCGCCTCCTAAAGTTTCCAGAATACCCTAAACTAGTGCCCCGAGCCAGAAGCAAGGATTTTAGCATATGAGATTGGAGGAGACAGTTCACACATCATAAAGCATTGTGTTAGATGTGGTAGATGGACTGTTCAATGAAGAATCAGACTCAGTTTCCATGTTCAAAGGAGTACAGTCTTGTGAGGGTAGAGAAGAAGGCCATCCTTCACGAGGTAGCACAACTGAGAGGTGACACAGCTACTAAATCTACAGAGGCACAGGCACACAGCTGCCACATGATCTTGTGCAGACTCTAGAGAAGTCCCTCAGAAAATGGAATGGGGTTACCAGAGTGTACCAGAGTGGGTAATGGGGATCCAGAGATGTGGGGCAAACTCATGGGATCCCTGTGCCTTGCATTGTCCCTAGCCTATAGGCATATAGATGTACAGACCTTGGATTTGCAGTCTCTCGGTGACGGACTGTTACCTGCATGCATTTTAATTCAGATCTTCCATTTCTCAGGCTCAGCGCAGGCCTAGAACTGCTTCTGTTCCTGGCGTTGGTGCACGAATCCCTTGTTGCAATAGAGAATCTAGGCTGTCTAGATTTAACACCCAGTCCGTGTCCCTCTCTTTGGGCACCGAGTTTTGCTCTCTTTCTGCTTTTGGTAGGGGTTGGCCTTAACACCTGCTGCACAGCCTACCCTGATATTTCTCTGGGCTTCTGCCCACGTGGCTTCCGCACTCTGGTTCATTCTCCAGCGCCGTTGGCAACTTTCACCTATTTTGGGCTCCAGGGATTTCCAGCTGTCTCCTAGTTCTGCTGAAAATGGAGTTTGCAAATTTTCGTTTCCCGTCCTCTTTGTTGCTTTTGGATGCGCTCCAGGTGGAGAAGGAGCTGTACAAACTGCTTGGGCCAAGTTCACACCATGAGTTGCCTCCCTCACGGTTCTCTACGTCTATAATTTTTCCACAGTTGAAGACTGTAAATTCAGTTAGGAGACCTCGGATGAGGATGACTAATAACAGGATTAGGAAAGTTCTCATGAATGAAACGCTATTGGAAAGATAATGGAAGAGAGTACTAACGCTAAGAGCCTCATTTGACTAGGCATGTCCAGCTAGACTGTGAGAACACTTTTCCTTCTCTTTGCCTCGTCGAATGTGAGGTGAGGAGTGTGTTGTCCACTTCCTCCATTAGACAACAAATGAATGTAACTCAGTACTCCTAACCCTCTTGCCCTGATTTAATCCATCCAAGCTCATACACATTGTCTATCTCACATGTATAATTCTGTATTACAGAATGCTATTTATTTTTCACATCTATTTATTTATTGTATGTGCTGGATGTGTGGGTGTGTGTTTGGCACAGTGCATTTGTGTAAGTTAGAGGACAGCTTGTAGGAGTCGGTTCTCTCCCACCACGTGGGTCCCAGCCACTGAACTCTCTCCACTGAGACATCTCCCCCAAGTATGGGTCATTCTAAAGTTATTTATTGTATTCCTGAATTTCTAAAGAAAACTGTCTATCCTTGCCATTGTAATAAGATATGCAACAACGTTGAAAGAAAGAGTAATAAAAAGATGCTCCAAATTAATAATTGCACCCACATTTATTTTAATGAAATTCATTTCATTTCGCTGTCAACATTTTTGGATATTGACCCTTTTCACAGCGGTTCTACTGTGGAAGTTAATATTACCTTCTACTTCAGGTTGTACTTTTCTAAGAGAAACAGTGAAAGTTTCTGAAATTCTCTCGAATCACTCAGATTGCAAAGAGACACGCATGTGGCTGCCTAACCTGTTCTCCTGAGCGTGGGACACGAAACCTACCTGCTGGTTTCTAGGTAAACATGGTATGCATGTCTACACCTGGACATTATTTTAAAATTTATATCAGTTCCTTCCTATGTTTAATCTTATTTGGATGATAGATATGTTCTAATATTCTACTTCTCTTTTCATTAAATTGCGACTTCAGAAGCTAAGGGTTGGAGGCAGGAAAGAACCATTTTGAATGATGTTAAATGATATTGATATTGAACTTTAACAGCCTTCACCTCTCAATCCCCCATAATTCGTCTCATGCCTTAATTATGGCTGGTCCGACCTATAATTTGGCTATAATTTGCTTCTCTGAAAAAAGTTTAAGAAATGAGTCATTTGTTTTTAATCCTTATTAGTAGATACCCCCTCCCCCCATTCATTTTCCCACCTTCTAATTTTTGAATACAAAACGGTGAATCATGAAGTCACTGGGATTTTCCTAAGCATGTTTGGCAACCTCTTCCCACCTCTGGCCTGTGAAGAAGTCTAATTTGGGATTTTTATTGCAGGAAGAAGTCATTTATTGTCTGGACAAAATTGTGTTGTTGAAATGTTGAGAAGGATATGCTTACGACGCAAGGAAAAGTTCATATTGTCATTTTGCAGAGTTTTGGGTAACATCTTATCTTGTGGACAATGCAGTAACTTCATTCTAAAGTATATCTAAATTAAGGCTTAAGAACAACCTAAAACAATCCTTGCTATGGCCAGCTTCAAAATTACCTGTTACATGATTGCCCAGGTTAATAGGAGAGCAGGTAAGTGCATTTTTCTAAGGTGGTGTTTTGAGCTTTGATTGAAGAATAGGTATTCAGTGTTGCATGATCTAGTGAGCAAATGAATGAAGTGTTACAATCTAGAGAAAGTGGGACGCTCACCTGTCCAGTTTGCCCAGGGTGGGATGCTAACCAGTCCAGTTTGCCCAGGCTTGCTCTGCTATTAAAACTTGAACTCCTTTTCCTATGAATCCCTTCAGATTCTGTGGCCTGAACTGTTGATTATGTAGACAACAGCAGATCTCCTTTCGCTCTTTGTAGACTTGTTTCTGTCAGCCTGAATGCTGCTGACACTTGGCCCAGGTTTGTAAGATTATCCCCCATCTCTGTATTATCTGTGGTTTTTTCACATTGCAACAGAATTGTGTAGTTGCAACAGTGTATGCGGCCTACCGAGTTGGAATTTGTTTTAAAGATCTGTAGTTTTATAGTTTAATATGAAGTAATACATTTTACTTAACTACAAAAGTGCTTAACACTTTTGAAAATTTTCTTAGGTGTGTGACATGGCTCAGTTGGTAAGTGCTTGTTGTGAGTCATTCGGACTACGTCAAGCTGCAGGTGCTGGAATGTACTTGTGGTCCTGGTGCTGGAGAGGTGAAGATGGGAGATCCAGCCTGGTCCTAATCAGCAGTCCTCAGTTCTCGGTGAGAAAGACCCTGTCTCCAAATCCAGGGTGAAGTGTTGCTGAGGAATTACAGCTGAAGCTGACTTCTGGGTTTCATACATACATGTGTGCAGGTACACCTGCATGAACATGCTCCCCTCTCCATGAATATGCCAAAACAAAAGCTATCTTTGAAAATGTGTAGTTCAATTCAGGTTTATCCTAGATATCACTAACAATTTATGATTTTTTTTTATTTAATGCACTGACACGCTATGGTTATCCATAATATACATGCCACTGTAGTAAGTTTTAGAAATAAATACAAAAACAAAAAGGACACTCTCTGCACCTTTACGGGAGTTTGTTCCTGTAGGTAATACTGGTAAAATATAAGTAAAATGTGCAACTGTTTAGAAGTGAAACGTTTAGGTCAGGTAGGTCAATGAACTAAGAAAGTGATCAGGTTTTAAACATTAACCTTTCTCTTCTTTCTTCCATTTCTGCTGTCAGTCAGGATAAAGCAAAAAGGAGGGGAAAAAACAATTCTTGGTTTCTTAATTCAGTGATTTGAGATGGAGACTTGTATCTGCCACTTAGATAAACTCGAGAGATGTGGCTAACCTTCCTTCTCATTCTTATTGGCTTTTAAATTAGTGCTTCCATGGTAAAATTAACCAAGTGACTGACACAGAAGAGAGTTTAGGTTTAGACTTCACTTGAACAAGTAGCACCTTGGAATCAGAGCTCCTAAGGTCTTAGAGGACATCATTAAGGAAAACAACCTAAGGAGAGAAAGGGAAAGGATTGGGGAAGAGGGGGGGGGGGAGAGACAGGGAGAGGGAAAGGGAGACAGAGAGAGAGAGGGAGGAAGGGAGAGGGAGAATGAGATTGGGGAGAAGAAGAAGAAGAAGAAGAAGAAGAAGAAGAAGAAGAAGAAGAAGAAGAAGAAGAAGAAGAAGAAGAAGAAGAAGAAGAAGAAGAAGAAGCAATGATCCAGCTTACATAAATAACTCTGACAATTGTTAAGGATAATAGCAGATTATTAAAGTAATACTAGAGGCTGGAGAGATGACTCAGTGGTTAATGGGTTGGGTCCCTAGCACCACATGGTGGCTCAGAACTACTAATACCAGTTCCAGAGGATCCAACACCCTCTTCTGCACTCTGCAGGCATAATGCAGGCATGTAGTGCACATATACATACGCAGGCAAGACACTCATAGACATAAAAATAAATCTTTGAAAAAAGCAAAACCATACTATGTGCTGTTGTTTACGTTATGGAATGAGCTATCAAACTCCACTCTTGGGCATTTCAGCAATGGGAAGCTTTAAAATCTCCTTTCTCATGTATTCCAATTTCAGTTCAAGTTTCTAATCACTTGTAACTGATAAAATCTCAACCAATATGTAGTACAAAAGTCACTGGAGATAGCAGAGAAAAACAAAATTGTATCTGTGATGACTTCAGTACGGATCTTAGAATTCCAACGTGTGTATAAGACTTCTTTTAAGTATCTGTTTTCATTTCAAAATTACTGGGAATTTTTTTTTGTCATTCTTTACATTGTTTCTTCCATCAAAAAAAAATACCACATGAATGATTCAGAAAGAAACTGAAAGTGGAAGTTTACATGTGCACAGCATTGGTTCAAGAGTTTAACCCAAATTATTAAAGTTCCAGAGAACTAGTATAATCTGAAGTATTATTCCCATTCAATAGACAAAGGTTATGAAATTTGGTACAATTAAGCTATGCATTGAAGGTTATAATACTATAGATTAAACAGACAACGTTCAAATCTAGGTTCAATTTAAATCAAATGTAAGCCTAGTTTCCATAATACGCATGTGGATTTGGAAGGACCCAGAGCCTGGGAGCATCATAGTCTAGATGGGAAAGACTAATTTTAAAGAAAGGAACATAAGGTTAAATGAAAGAATAACTACAACGAGCCTCTGCAAATAGGGGAGGGGAGTACACATTAAGTATTATGAACTTAAAAAAGCAGAAGGAGAAAGCTGGAAGCCCCAGGAAGGAACTACCAAGCTAAACACGTAATCTAAGCTTGTGCAGGAAATGAACTCCAGCTGTATATAGTTTATATTCCCAAGGGACCCTGGGATTCCAGCGAGCCTTGTATTGCCACTGAAACCTTTGGTAAATTGAGCTGCAGAAACAGTCTGGCGTGATGGGTAGCACAAGAGAGCTGAGGAAGCTAATTGGGAAGTAGAGGGCACTGTCTTGGGAGACTACTGAATCCAGTCTTTCGCTGGGAAACGTGTAATCATAGGAAGTACTGTCATAGACTCTGACCACAGATATTTTTCTGTTCAGTTTCATAGTTATTGAAGCCTTGGTTATTCTTCTGTCTTGCAGCCTGTGACGGGTTATCCGAGGGTCAGTTAGAAGTGTTATGAGAATTGTTTTAGATAGAGGAATATGTTTTAAAGTTACGTTGAAAATAAATCATGTGAACACGATGCAGGATTTCTTTTTTTAAAAAAAGTACCTTTAATATGAGTTAATATACTAATGTTATGCATATACATTCCACAATCAAGCAGTGACCATTCAAGGTGAGGGGGACAGGCTCATTAGTTCCCCTTTGTAACTGAGGGGCTTTGCAGTGATAGCTTCAGGGGCAGAAGAAGTGAGTTTCCTTATGGATGTGGCTTCTGGTACACCAACCACTCTCTAGTGGATGATCTGCACCCAACCGTATATGAACAGCAAACACCGGGGCTCAGGGGTTAGTATCATTTTCATATTAAACTCTCAAAGAATTAATAAGAATATTAAGTTAATACCCAAGTGTCTATGTGGTAAAGAGAAACTCGAAGTTAGTTATTACTCATTTAATAATCTGTAATTGATATAAGGCATGAAACTCAAGTTCTAGAGTGATTTATTCCTATTTTGTGGAAGGAGAAGGAGCAGCTGCCTTAATATCTTGCTCATCCAATAACAACAAACACTTATGTGGCACTTTGCAGTTTGTAACTCTGTCATCTATGTTACCATATTTGAATATTTGAGTTTTCAGTTAGTGTCTCTCTCTCCGTGCACGCTTTTGGAATAGAGGGTGCATTGGATGGCTGGACTCGATTGTGTTTTAGCCTTCAGGTGTGGGCTTGTGTCTAAGAACAGCTACATAAAACTAGGGGCAACTGTGTTCCTTATCCTCTTTCATCGTCTGAGAATAGAACTGACCATCACCATAGATGTGGATTAAAGTGACCATCATCATAGATGTGGGTTAAAGTGCCAATATAACCCCACAGGAAACCGGTGTGTTCCCTAAGCACTCAAAACCTCCCATACATGCAAGTGTATGGAAATTAGAACAGTAATGGCCATGTCTCTTGATCAGCTGTAATAATCCTGTAATGTGCCTCAATTCCCACTGGGAAGCCAGAAAGACCTGGCTACAATTGTACCCCTTTAAATAAACCAAAATCAAGCTCCAGGGATTTAGAGAGCCCACTAGAAAGCATATTGCTAGCAAAGGTTAAAGTTACAGCTAAACGCCAGCTCTGTGACCAACTCCAGTTCTTTTGCTATCACCTCTCCTCACTTAATAAGGTACCAGGGTTAATGGACTGGACTGACTTTCAACCAAGCCAAGATGCTGCAGTGAATGGAATCACTGATGTTATATAGCGAGATGGTGGGACTGCCGGACATTTGTGTACCTGCTTCCACTTGAATATCTCGCAGTGGTGAGCAGGTTCCAGCTCCTCTGAGTTCCTGACGACACTGGTCGTGTTGTACTGTGCCATTCGGTAATGGTCATCTGAGCAAATGTGAGATCTCATTGTGGTTTTGACTTGCATCTCCCAAGTGACACATACGTGGATACCTGAAGACACAGAAGAAGTTTCATAGAAGGAGACTCTGTGATATTGAGCAGCATCCTTTGTTACAGATGGACCACTTGTATATCTTCTTCTGAGAAATGTTTCTCAAGTCCTTTCTCTCAAGTTTTAATTTTGTTTTTTTTTTTTGATATTGCTAGTAGGATTTGTTCACGCACTTTGAATAAAATCTGTTATCAGATATATATCTGCCTCCACCAATATGACCTTTGACTTGTTGTTCACTGTAGTTACAAAGTGCAAACAATTTCCATGGAATGTTCTCCTATGAAAGGAAGTATTGTGACACCCTGTAATATGGATGAAACTTGAAGACGTTATGCTACCTATAATAAGCTATCACACAAGGACAAATACTGCCTGCTTATATTTGAGGTAACTCATTGTTTTAATGTTAGCGTTGCTAGTGCTGTGACGAAACACCACGGCCAAAGCAACTTGGTGAGGAAGGGTTGGTTTTGGCCTACACTTCCCGATCGATCACTGTTTATCATTGAAAACAGAGACAGGAACTCTAACAGGGCAGGAACCTTGAGGAAGACTGGAGAAGTGGCTCAGAGGTGGAGTGCTTGCCTAAGATGTGAGGGTCTGGGTTCAATCCCTAACTTCAAAATAGGAAAGGCAGGAAAGAAAATATGCCTAAGAGGAGAGATATTTCATCCTTTTTAAAGCTCAATTTTAAAATCGTAAAAACACAAAGAATGAGAAAACTAATAATAAAATCTATTCAACATATTAAATATAGTTATATTTTGATATATATATATTTCAGATAATTACAATTCTAGTCATCACTTGGCCAAGTTTTGTTCCATTGGCAGGGTCTTGGGGAAAGGCTACCTGCAGAGATCTAAAAGAAACCAGAGGTGGAACCCTGAGCCATGCCCCTTCACATGATGGAAAAGGTCTCTCCAGGCTGTGTTCCCAGTACAGGTCCCTCTTTATGTGCCCTCCCACAGGCCTTAGCTGGCCCAAATTCTCCTCTTTTATGAGCATGGAAGGAGCTTGCATGGGTGTTCTGTTGTGACCTTGAAACAAGTTGAGAGTAAAACGTCTTTGCTTTGCTCCACTTTGCTTTGTTTTTCTTTTTCTCCTGCCTGATCGTCAGGGAGCTCTCTGGGTTAGAAGTGTATAAACTTGGTTACATTTTCAGCTACAAACGGCTGGCTGTTTTAGGAGGTACTGACAGCTGGGCTGCAAGGCTGGAGGACTGTGGAAATTCTGATGGGGAAGGTGAAGGCCTGGCAAATGGAAAGCATTTTGGTGGGTCTAATGATTTTGGGAAAAATCTCTGCAAGGCTGGAACATTTTGCCACACGTAAGTGGCTATTTCCTTAGCCTCTTCTGCATTCACTGAGAACTCCGTGTAGCTGACCAGAGACTGAAAGAGCTGCAAAAACAGTCCCAGTGTGGGTTTGTCAAGAGAGATATTCCATTTAGGTTTTCCAAATGTGTTGCATGTAACAAAAGCCTGTATTTCTTTTCATTCCAAAAGAGATCTGCCTCATTCTGGTTCATTTAATTCTTGGAAACATAGTTTTATATGTCCAGAGAGCCCTTTGAGCCTTTGAGAGAGCAAGCAAAGGCTTCCACCCCCCACCCCGCCCCCCTTCTCTGGAAGCAGGAAATAAGTCCTGCCAAATGCAAATGAGCTCAGACTCTAACAGGCAAAGCGTCAAAGCACCGAATGCTACGACATTTTAAGCATTTTGAGAACGCACACGCTTTACACAGCTGACGTTTTGGGGGTCTGGAGAACTACAGGAAGTCACACCGACCTATCTAAAGTTGTCATTTCAGGAATACTAATGTGTCTAGAACGGCCTTAGATTTATGTTAGGAAGTCAGAAGCCCTGCCCTTCCTTTTTTTTAAATGGTGGTTTCAGAATCCTAGGGGACTTTTATCAAAGTCTTCTGCCTCTGGAGTTGTCCGTGTGGTTTTGGAACTACACAGTCTCCCTCTTTGAGTCACAAATCCTAATTGGTCTGACATAATGCTGACCAACTGAAAGATGGCGTGGGCTGTCCTTCCAAGGGTTAACAGAGCTGGTTCCAAAGGAGTGAGGCAACCACAGAAACAGGATAATAAATGTGACACTCTCAGACTATCACCAGCAAATATTTGAGCTTATCAAATAACGGAGGAAGTAGTTTAGTTACAAATAAACCAATCTCTCATAAAACAAGTTTTCACACAGGGTCATTTCATTGAGCTGGAGACAGCTAGAGGCCACTCTAGGCAGAACTCCCACTCTGTGTACACTTCGTAACAGCCTCTCATGATTAATGGACAGCAAGGGGGGGAGGCTGGGCCCCAGAGCTCGCTGGAGCTGGGCTTCCTATCAGCCAAACAGCCATAAACAGCAGGTCAGGATTACTGCATGGGAAGTGCCTGTCCGCTGGGAATGTAGCTGGGTTTGTGTTCACTTCCCCTGCCTGCCTTCTCTCTCACAGCGCGCTCTCTCTTTTTCTCCCTGTATAGCAGAGAGCACCGTGTCCTAGAAACTGTAGTAGATGTCACTGCTTGGCACTTTCTGTGCAAAGAGGACAAGTATGTGGGCTCAGGGGGGTGGCGGAACGCTACTCTTAAAGCCACAGCGACTGCGTTGGCTAGGGGCTGGAGGAGGCTGTTTTTCTGGAGCCTTTGAAATCAGCATTGGCTAAAGCATCTCATTTGGATTCCAGAAAAAAAAGCACAGGCACTGTTTGGGGGTAAGGGAGGGGGGGGGCAGGGAGCCTCTTGTTTCAAAGAGAAATTCTCATCGCGTTTAAGAAGAAATATCAAAAAATATCCTGGCATAATTACAGCAATTCAGCAAGTAAAAAATGAAGCCTGCGAAGCTGCTAGAGTTTTGGATTGTGAATGTTCATTTCTGGTGAAATAGAAATATGTCCATTTCTGAATTTTAATTTGTAGAAAATTTGTTTCATTCCCCTAAAGGATAATAAAAAAATGTGAATTAGATGACACATATGCATAGAAGTATAAAAATAGAAACATTCAGACACAGCACTGCCATTCAGAGAAGGCATTTAATATGTTTTCTACCCATCTTTCCAAAATCTGTTAAAAATAGAATGTTGAGACCTTCACCATATGGGGAATTTTGTACTATTTTTCGATCAGATTCTAGCATAGTCATGGCCCTACAGTGTTAGCCAATGTTTTTGCATATATAGTTTTGGAGTTGAAAAATACTAATTTTTACAGCTTAGATCTCCATAGGGAAGCGTTTGAGAGCCCTTGCCGGTGGGTTCCTGCTACAGAGCAGCGTGTGCTTGCTTTGCTTTTCAGGTGTGTCATTTACCCCAAGTCTATGTGATGAGTTTTGAATAAAACTTGGAGAGGAGAAGGCAGATCTATTATCCTCATAGCTGTCTCATTAGATTTTATATTTAAAACAAACTCTCTGGTGATTGCATTTTCCATGGAGCTGGGAGAGATTCAGAGCTCAAAGTCTCTTGGCTTTATGAAGTACTTAGCTCTGCTAATGCTCTTTCCAAATGCACAAGCCCTGCCTGATACAGTCTCGTTCCTTTAAGGAATGATAATTGCATTGGCCGGCTCCCCTACTTGCCACCTGTGATACCAGCACTTAGATGCACTTTGTTTATATTGGGCATCTTCAACTACTTTTCATAACCATTATCTCTTCTGAGCCCTGGACCTGGATCTATGTTTAGTCATTGTGCCCTTGAGTCAGGATTCACTACAGCCAGTAATTTCTCTGTACCTTACCAACGGTGTTTCTGCTGTCCTCTTACCTAACCCAGACAAAACTTATGTTGGGAATGTGCAAAGAAACAAGAAACATAACGCTCTTATACCTTCTGGAATACTGTGTGATAGTGCCCACTAAGGGTTAAAGCATAGCTGTAGCTGGTGTGTGTGGGTGGAGCTAAGCGGCCTGTGGCTGAAGCCTGGGGCAAGCAGCCTATTTCCAAACAGAGTTCTTTCAGCACTGACTCGCCCTGTCTGGCTGTGTACCTGTAGACTAAAGCCCCCTTTCTATTAGTTTCTTCCCCACTCAGGTTGCTCAACATGTTAACTGTACTTAACAATAAATTGTATTAAAAAAATAGCCAAGGGAGCGTATGGGGGACTTTTGGAATAGCATTTGAAATGTAAATGAAGAAAAGACCTAATTTTAAAAAAATGGCAAAAAAAAAAAAAAAAGAGAAAGAAACACGTCATAGCCTAAACATACAAAACTTATATAATTTTCTAGCACTTTACATTAGTCTTAGGCTGGCATATCTGCTTACCATTCACTCATGTAGGTCTCTTTTATTCCTGTAAGTACTGTTGATGGTAGTTGATTTATACAAGTATACCTCTCTTTTGCCTTTATAGACTTATACAATAACTTTTGCCTATTTTCATGTAATTGTATGCATATGTCTATATCATTGTGTTAAATGTTTTCTATAGTTTTACTAAAATGGTATGCTATGCTGGTTGTTGACCAAGTAAAAATAAGCTAAGCCATATAAAAAAAATAGCCAAAAGAGAGGATTTTAAATGTTCTTACCAACAAACGAATGATAAATATGAGAGGTAAATGGATATTCAAATTAGCTCAAATTGTACACACAAAACATCACCTTATATCCTATATGTAGATGCAGTTACTTGTCAATGAAAAATAAAATCGAAATTAAAATATTTTCTTTAAAGTGACTTTTATTTTGATCATTATATGACTTGTGTTAAAGGGAAGAAAAGAGTTCGAGTCACATCCTGCCGGGTGTGTGTGTGTGTGGGGGGGGGGGGCTGTTGGTTGTGCATGGCTTTAATCCTAGCACTTGGGAGGCAGGGGCAGGTGGATTTGTGAGTTTTCGGCCAGCCTGGTCTACAGAGTGAGTTCCAGGACAGCCAGGGCTACACAGAGAAACCCTGTCTCAAAACCAAAAAAAAAAAAAAAAGGAGTCACATCCTGGTAGACCTAAATTATTATTTTCTTCTTGTCCCTATAGAGAGATAGAACACTTTGTGTGTTCAAAAGCTGGTGCTTTTGTGTGAGGTCTAAATTGCACATCACTGGGCTTCCAAACATCACAGGGAGCTACTTCCAAAGGCACATCTCAACCATGGAGGGAGTGGATATTAATTATAAATTAACACTTTAGCTTGATGGCTTCGAGGTTTTCTTTAGGTGAATGGAAACTCTTTAAGCATGTCTGTGAGAGAAAACAACTATTCAAACTACAGACATGAGGAGATATTAATATTCATTTACTTTGTCTTACTTGTTACTTTCAGAATATTTTCAAATATGCAACACCGAAGACTTACACTGAAAAAAATACTGAGTGAAGCTATACTAAACATTTGTAGAGCACTGTGGGCACACGGGCCTTCACGAATATTTAATTTAAAGTGTCTCAGTGCATCACAAGGCTGCCCGTGCTCTAGGGTAGGCTGTGAGTGCAGTCCCAAACAAAACTGCAAACTGACTTGAAACATTGTGGTTGTTTAATTGTATGATTTTCTTTTGAAGTCTCTGTGTGTTTTGTACACAGACATGCATGAGCATTGGTGAGCACTCCTCTTACATATGTATGCACATGTGTATGCTACATGTGTATGTACATATGTGCGGAGACCAAAGATTGTCCTTGGATGTTTTCCCTGATCACTATGCACCTTACACTCTGAGGCACAGTCTCTCCCTTGAACCCAGAGCTTGACTATCGGGTTAGCCCGTTGCTCTGGGGACTGCTTGTCTTTGCCTCCTGTATGCTAGGGTTACAGGTGGGCTACAGTGCCTGCCTGGCATTTAGATTGGTACTGAGGACCCAAATTCTGCTACTCACACTTGTGCAACAAGTATTTTATCCAATGAGCCATTTTCCAAGTGGCCCGATATTTTTGTTGCCTTTTGCTTTTTGTTTTTAAGTATTACTTGATTGGATGGGTCTTAGACATGAACTTTGTAGGGGGCAACAATACGTTGCAATGTCAAAAGCACACACCTTTGCCAGCAACAACAGTCTTTTGGAAATGTGTTACTGTATTATTCTTCTAAGCTAATTAATTAGCCTTGTAAATCAGAAAATCTAGTCATTTTGACCAAAGACAAAAGAGAGTCCTGCACTAAGCACACCATACAATACTAAAATGTAAAATAAGAAAAGAATTCCAATCATGGAGAGTGCTGAAGGCCAAGTCATTAAAGCCAATATTATTTTCCTTTCCTGGAATTCAAGTTTTCACTCTCCAAGATCTGTGGACTGAGGTAATAATTAATCTGTGTTGCTGAGGAACACGGATGGAGATATTTTCAGTCCCACAACCCGAGCCATCTTCTTTTCTTCTTCTGACCAGCTCATTCTGACCATTTTTCAATAACCTGTTCACTGTCCTCACTCCTTGCTATATTCTTTCTGTCGAGCTGAGCCTGTCTTCATCATTGGAGCGAGTCCATACAGAAAAAGCCAAACAAAACACGGAGACAACAAGAGTGCGGGGTGATTCCTAACAGCTGCAAGGTAAAGAACCCAACAATTTCCACTCCAGATGTGAGGAGATACCTGTGGCAAAGCTGCTGTAAGTACCTCAGCTAATTTTCTCTCCAGGGAAACCATGCAGGGTTTTAAGCATTCCATTGCTTTGATTTCTTGGAGGAGCTGAGAAAATCAAAGGTTTAACAACTAACAAAGATAACATCCAAGGCCGGGTGTGGCGGCGTACTCCTTTAATCCCAGCACTCGGAGACAGAGGCAGGCAGATTTCTGAGTTCGAGGCCAGCCTGGTCTACAAAGTGAGTTCCAGGACAGCCAGAGCTATACAGAGAAACCCTGTCTTGAACCCCCCCCCCCAAAAAATATAACATCCAGGAAGCACACACTCGACAAAAAAAAAGTATTAACCTTAGATCTGCCTGTTTACTTTAACAAGTGATCATGCTGTTTTCTCACAGTTGTGACTTCTTAGAACTTTTGTGTATCATACTTCTGAAGAAGACAGTGATAAACATAAAAACTACAAAGAGCCTCAAAGAATCGGGTCTTTTGTGTGTCAAAGGGCCCAAGGTTTTCTAATGAAGTTGCATGTTTCTTTTGCTCTAGGTTTTGAGCATGATCTGAGAGGTTGTGTTTATTTGTACATGTGTGTGCACACATGCATGCGGATGTACCTGCTTGGGTATGAACATGCGTGTGGAAACCAGTGGCTGATATTAGGTGTTTATGTCTGTTGTTTTCCACCCTACTTTCTTTTAAAAGATTGATTTATTTTTATTTATATGTATGTTTTGTCTGCATGTTCATAAGTACACTAGACACACACTTGGTGCCTATAGAGTCAACAAAAGGGTGCTGGACCCCCTGAATCTCGAGTTATAGAGACAGTGGTAAGCTGCCATGTGGACACTGGGAAGTAAACAAAGGTCCTTTTTGAGACATGGTTTCTCACTGAACTTGGAATTTATTCACTCAACTAGAATGAAGGGCTAAAGCTTGGCATTGCAGAGCACACATTTAATTCCACATTGGAGACTCAAAGGCAGGCAGAGCTTTGTGAGTTCAAGACCAGTCTAGACTACTTGGGAGTATTCTAGGCCATCTGGGGCTACATGGTAAGATCCTGTCTCAAGAAGAAGGAGGAGGAGGAGGAGGAGAAGAAGAAGAGAAAAAGAAGAAAAGGAAGAAAAAGAAGGGGAGAAATGGAGAGAGCCTCTCTGTTTTGACTGTGAGAAAACCAAGGTCTATGAGACCTTTCTCAGATTCTTGTGGCATCCGGGATCCTATTTTTTCGATACTGATTTTTATTTCTAGCTGAATAGTCCATTAAGTAGAACTAGCACAGTTCTTTGAAGGAACAAAAAAGGTGTCTGGTGAAATTGAATATGTAATCCTTTACATCATCCCATTTCTCCAAAGTTTCACAATGAGCAGTGTATTAAAACGGGCAAAGGAGAAGAATAACGTAAGAGTTCACAATGGGCAGACAAATGCGTGCTCCCATTGGACTGGACCCGCTGACTTCACCTTTCAGGGAGGGTTGAGCCAGCTGATAGATGGCCTTTACATCCTGTTCTGATTCACTAACCAGACTCTGGGACAATCAGGAGTCAGCACTAAGTGTTTGGTTTCAGGTCAGAGCTGCATCTGTTCCTGAGTACCCTAGTCCTTTCTAGGATTGAGGTTGAAAATAAATGCCTGCCTATATTTCTTGAATTAACCCACAGAGACCAATTAAACTCACATCTTCAGGGATTGAGGCACGCCGCCACGAGAACTGATGGAAATCATGCTGGGTTAATTAGAATATGCAGGTACAGTGGAGGGTGACTTTAATAGTGGCAAGTTGCCATTATCATAAGGAAGCAAGCAGTTTTCACTTCTAGGTCTCCCGTCTAAGTTGGTGGCACCTAGGTTTCTACTTCTCCTCACCTAAAAACACACAGTTTTAAGCGTGGAAGCAGATTTCGTCTACAGAAGGATGCAGTGCCCACTTTTGAATCTTCTCTAAAGATGTTGATTGTGATAGGAGCACTAGTTGAGATATTCCAGAACATCACAAAACCAGCATTGTATTTAGCCCACATTTTGTTCTGATATTTGGAAGGAAGGGGGAAACACAGGAGTTCTCAAATGTGATCTTCCTGTGCTGAATCATGTTTCGTGGGGTGAAGCACCACTGGGCGCTGTAAGGTGTTCAGAATCACGCAAGACTTTCACTTGCTTGACACCGGTGGCACTCCCCTTTCCATTGTGACAACCAAATCCAGACAAAAGAACATCACGGTGTCCCAGACATTTCTTTCAAAGGGAGAGGTAGCAAGAGACAAAAGTAGGCAAACAATAATCCCGGAGGTTAATCCATTAGAGTCAAAACCGCTGTCAAGAGAAGTAAAATTTCCAGTCTAGTCACCCTTGACAGCTGCTTCCTCTTGAAAAGCTTTTCTTTCTCGTCATGACTGTCACCGGTTTTAAGGAATGCAACTGTCTGTAACTCAAGAAAACTGGGGTGTCAAGTTAGGAGTTGTTTAGATCTCTGGGTATGGCCCGGGAAGAAGACAGGAAGATAAGTGGAATTACCACAAGCTTTAGGTTTTGTAATCTCTCACGACCTCTTTTTCACTCCCTCTCACTTGCCCTGTTTTTTGATGCCAGGCTTGTGTGCGGTTCAGACGAATCCAGCTTTAGTCCATTCCGTGATTAATCCCTTTAGGAAAGATGACTAAAATCAATCTGGGTATAATATCCCGCCAAGGTGAATAGAGTCTTGGGACTCTGTGAAGACAGTGCCTTTTCAGTTCGGACGGTCTCTGTCTTGGGCTACTAGAATTTTGAATAGAAAAATCTAACACAATCTTTAAAACAATTATCCAGAACAGCTACAATGAAACGAAATGTGGAAATGTGGGGGTGATAGAGGCACTTTGGGAAGTCACCTGGTCCAAACGTGGTTAAAGCCCTAAATTTAATCATGGTTGGAGAATCCATGATTATTATTGTGAACTTACAAACTGCTACCTAGTGTTTGAGGTGGACAACTTGGACTTTGGCTGTGTACCCCGTGATGCTCAAATCCAGTCTTCCACTTAGCAGCTTTCTATGCACAGAGTACTGATATTTCTGCTACTAATGTTGTTCACCTGTGAAGCATGTCTCTCATTGGGATACTGTAGAGATCTAATGTCTCTCACTATTTGAAGAAATTCAAATGAGCTTTGAAACTGTAAAAAAATATTAACATATGGGCTGGAGAGATGGTTCAGCATTTAAGAGCACTGACTGCTCTTCTGAAGGTCCTGAGTTCAAATTCCAGCAACCACATGGTGGCTCACAACCATCTGAAATGAGATCTGACGCCCTCTTCTGGTGTGTCTGAAGACAGCTATAATAAATAATAATAGATACAATAATAAATAAATCTTTGGTTTGAGCAAGCAGGGCAGACCAGAGTGAGCAGAGGTCCCGAATTTAATTCGCAGCAACCATATGATGGCTCACCCATCTGAACAGCTACAATGTACTCACATACATAAAAATAAATAAATCTTTAAAAAATATTAACATATAACTTGGTTTTGAATATCTTAAAGCTTTAGGAATTAAAAAAATAAAAACTACCTTTTCTCAAGTAACTTAGAGGA
This sequence comes from Mus musculus, assembly GCF_000001635.26. Classification (NCBI taxonomy): domain Eukaryota; kingdom Metazoa; phylum Chordata; class Mammalia; order Rodentia; family Muridae; genus Mus; species Mus musculus. The sequence goes on along the minus strand of NC_000080.6, from coordinate 105,724,718 downwards.
ATCTCCTGGCTTTCAGTAAGATCTTCAACAGGCATGATAAAAAAGGACTATTCCACAGTGATTTGTTTGTTTCTTGGGGGTGTCATTCTACCTACACCTTTGTTCTGTGTTAACTACATCAATCTGCTCACCATCTAAGCTCCCTAAGGAACGTTGGCGTCTACCTGGGCCTTGCATGAGCTTGGAACTCACTAATTTCCTCTCCTTTCCAGGATGAGCATCATAGACAAGCCCAACAACACAGAAGGGAAGGTTTTAGAAAAGAGAGTGGGAATTCAATTCTGAATCTACGTAAATAAATCCTTGTAAACATGATTTTATATGTTTTTGCCTTATAAAGTCAACATGTCACTATTTACAGATACTGGAAAAACTTTTGGTTTTTCATGCTTAAACATTTCTCTATGTACAGGTTTGTAGCTTGTTGCCTTAAAAAGCAATGTGTCATTGCTGGGCGTGGTGGCACACTCCTTTAATCCCAGTACTCGGGAGGCAGAGGAAGACGGATTTCTGAGTTCGAGGCCAGCCTGGTCTACAAAGTGAGTTCCAGGACAGCCAGGGCTATACAGAGAAACCCTGTCTAGAAAAACAAACCAAAAAAAAAAAAAAAAAAAAAAAAAAAACCCTCAAAAAAACAAAACAAAACAAAACAACAACAAAAAAGGCAATGTGTCTTTGAAGCAAAATGTCTTTAAAAAGCAAAATGTCTCCTTGACACATTATCTTAGAGTCATTATCTAAAGTCATGCAATGACTAAGTACAAAAAAGCAATAATTTAAACAAATCCAACTCAATATAATTTTATCATGTCTCTAAAATTCAAATCTAATACTTAGTTTTAAGATATTTAACTCTGATTTTTATGCTAGTTTTGTTTTAAGGCAGTTTTGATTTTCTACTTATAAAGCTTTCAGATTCCCTCATTGAGAGCAAAGGGTCTCATATAGGAGGACATTCAAAGATGATTGACGGATCAGGCAAACCTTAGCAGGGCCCTTGACATTCCAGGAATAGTCTACCCGGAATCCCAGTAGCCAAAATTCCCAAGGCTGCCATGCTTGGGATTTTTGGATCCTAGATATCTACTGAGTCACCGTTCATCCACATCAGATACATCACAAATGGCAATGCCTACTTGCATGTACCAGATTTTTGTCTTTGAACTGATGTCATTCCAACTGGAAGGCCAAAGAACAGCTTTGAAGTAGGGATCTGAGGTTTAAGCTATAGCTGTTATGTTCTGGATAGCCATATGACACATTGAACTTGGACCTTAGCATCAGACCAGGTAGGGTAGAGAGTAGGCCATAAATGTTGCTTACAAACAGTGGGGTTCATTATTATTAATATCTATAAAGAAAAAGAGGCCTCTGCAAAACACGAGGCCAGTGCTTTTAGATACAAAGAGAACCATTTTCCTGTTCCTGTTGTAGGAAAAGGTTTAAACCTGTGGATGGTGACACCATTATAGTCAAATTCAAATTTCAGGAAAGAGGGATATGACTCCAGGAATCTCGTCCCACCCATGACTGACTGGTGAGAGGCTTACATAGACCTATTGCAGGCAGCCATAGCTGCTGTGAGCATAAGACTGTATTGGCTAGGCTAAGCTCAGGACACAGCCTTTTCCCATGTCTTCAGGCTCTCACACACTTCCTGTCCCACCTCCCACATGGCACTGAGCCTTTGAAGTCCGCTACCAGTATTCCCCTTAGGGCTAAACATTAACTACTCCTTATTCCAAATCTTGAGCTTTTTGCTCTTGATTTAATTTAGAACAGTAATTTGAAGATATGAATGGAATTTTATTTCTGTCTTGGGAACACTGCAGCTCTAAAATTAAAACAGATACTAAAAATTAATTAAAAGTGTCTTCTATTGGACTTTAAACAGCACAAAATTAGGATTTGAATCGCATGCAGTTTCATTTGAAGAACGATTAAAAACAAAGAACACGTGATCTTGAAATTTCTCGCTGCTTCTGCCTGCTGTTATGATAAAATGAAGGAAAGAGTGGAGAATAATTTAGTGTCATTTAGACACACAAAATTTCGTGTGCTCGTGGTGTGTGATTGGCACACTTACATCAAAACATTTCTTACTGTGTCGAGGGACTGTTTTGGAAATATTATAAGAAAAATATCAGTCAAGTACCTATGAACACTGAGCATCTATGATTACTCATGTTCTTCCAAACTCATAGAACACTTCCCTGTGCATTTGGTTTGATGATTTTCTTCCTCCTTCTGTTGCTATTTATGCCATCCTAGATCCCATAGACATTTTGGGAGAATGATATCTACTCCAACCACGTATAACGCCCATCATACCTACACTAGAAATTAATAAGTGGGAATGACAACCTGATCTTCATATCAGTTTTCCAGAATTATCACCCACCAATAAACTCACACTATCAGGACACAGATCTTGGAAACCAAATTCTGTGTATGTGGAAGTCCAAAAGAATGACATACAGTCTTGCCCCAGGAGGGCGAACGTGTGACTTCAAAGCCACCAACGGAGCTTTTGCTTTATCTGGGATCAAGGATCCTGTATGGATAAAAGGCAAAGGAAGTCATTCACCTTGAACAAAAATATTTTCCTAAAATAGAGTCTTGCTATCTAAAGCTTCTTTAATTCCTTGGGTTTTGCCCTATGAAATCATTTTCCTTGAAGTTAAATCATTTCAAATCCCATAATAACAATTTGAGGGAGAGCTAGATTGCCATAGAAAACATAAGAGTATGGTGGAGTTCTAAGTCTAGCATTAAGGAGATTTGACCTGGTTAGGAAATCCATTCATGAAAGCAGTGTGGTTAGAGTTGGTGGGGAGCCATCCTGCTGAAGGAGCTAAGAGCACACAGGGAGAGCAGTTTTCTACAGCTCTGTGCTGCTGTAACTGGGGGACCAGCAGCTATCATACCTGGTTTACTTTAGCTGAAGCACGCTTTTCACATGTGCAAATCTCATGTTTCTGCTTGTATGTTTGTCTTTAGGAAGGAAAGCAGAGTCTGTGGGAGGAAGTATCAAAACTGGTCTACACACGCGTTCCTCAGTGGGGGAGAACCCTGTAATATAACAGAGTGGGACTCAGTTGCTGATTTATGTAATGTCTACAGAATTTCTTACTGCCCTGACCTTCTCTCATTCTTTGCCTCAGACTCCACAGCTCTAACAGGGATTGTGGTTTCTGTGAAGAAAAAAAAAAAAAAGATTAAAAAATGTAAATATATCTACAAATGTAAAACTTCAGAATTTCAAAATGTGATAAGATATTTTGTCACCCTATAGGTTTGATTTGATTTATTTAAAAGCTTCACCATTCTCTTGATAGTAGCTGACAGATCCATTCCTATTCCCATATGCTTTCTGCTATTTTAAAAGAAACAGTACACAATTGCCTCAGAGAAGCACCATGTGTTTCCCAAGTGTAGATCTGAAAACTATCCATCTGGCCACGCTGGCGTCTTTCTGAATTGTATGTGACTGAAAAAAAAATGTCTTCAACATTTTGAGACTCTTTGGCTAGATAAAGATGAGAATAAGACGACTTCCCTCCTGCCAGTTCCAGAAAATCAAATCTGGTCCTATAGCTTAGAGTTCATCGCCCACCTACCACTTGGGAGCTCCCCAGTCACCTGCCAGGGCACACCACACCCCTAGTGAATTCCTGGGCAGTGCAGTCTCTATGTCTGGCACTAGACTCTGTTTATACTGGTTTGATTAAAGCAGTGTTTTAAGGTTGGCTCTCCTATGATCTGTGAGATCCTAAGATGGAGACAAATGACCCACAATGCAATTCAGCTCTGCAAAGTGTTACGCAGTGTTAGAGAGACTAACCCAGGAGCAGCAGAGATATTCCCAGTTAAGAAGAGAGAGGATTTACTCTGTCGTCTCAGTGGGAAGATAGAAACTGAACAATCAAGATGCAAAGATGATGCCGGTGAGGAGAGAAGATAGCAGTGTCTGAAAACTCACGCAGACAAAACCAAGTTTGGAAATACAAAGTGCCTTAAATATTGGTCTTATAGAACATAAATATTCAAAATCATTTTCTAGATTTTTGAAATTATTATTCAAATGTCTTTAGAACTTCAAAAACACATTTATTTATTTATTTATTCATTCATTCATTCATTCATTCATTCATTCATGTGTTGGCATGAATGTGCTAGGGGGAGCATGTGTATGTATGAGGCAAACTTGTGGGAGTTGGCTTTCTCCATTTACCATGTTGGATACAGGCCATCAAGCTTGGCAGTGAGTGCCTTTACCCACTGAGCTATCTTGTCATCTTGCTGGCCCCAACATGTACATTCTTATGAGAATAATACTCACTTATGAGAGAGTAATTCTTAAATTATGGGCTAGGTACAATGCTATGGATCTCTCCCTCCCCAACTTCTCTCAGCTACCATTTATTATCGCTATACAGTCATCTATCCTTCTATACCTTCTTTGTTATTATTTTTTTACAGCAAAATGTTACTTGAATTAATCCTATAAATAAAAGCTTTTTCTCCCCTCAAAATTTTTTTGGAAATAGATAATAACATTAAATAGATATAGCTTCAAACAGGTTACATCAAACCACTAATCAAACAGTACTAACAACTTCATGGCTTACTGAGAGATTTAGGTATTTCTCCAGAAAATATTAAGGATAGAGTGCTTTCCCATATGTTGGCTGTGTTAAAGATACAAAGTCCAAGATCAAGGAGATGCAGACTATGTGTGTGGTGAGTGCTCTCTTGATGTTTACAGATTGTCATCTTCTCCTTGTATCCTCACATGTCGGAAAGCAGAAGGAGAACGAAACTCTCCCGTGTTTTCATAAAGATAATAATCATACGAACCCCACCCTTTTAAGCTAACTCCTCTTGACGGTCTCACCTCCTAGCCTATCACATTGTGGGGGAGGGGTTAAATTTTTTCAACATTTGAATTTTGGAGGGACACAAATATTCATCCCACACCAGAATACATAACTGAATTAATGGCTAAAATAATAAATCTGTTTAGAAAAAAATCACTACACATTATATTCTAGACAAATTATCATAGACTGGTTCACGGGTGACAGGTCATTTCAGTTATGTATTCTGTGGGATACTTTTATCACGACATCTATTAGAAGCCAAACTCCCAGGGAACCAGAACCATCTCCATGTCCCTAGAACCTCATCATAGTATCCAAGTGACTCACTTTTCTCATTCAGTGTCAAATAAGTTACTAGTACAGACATTAAGCCGCAGAGTTATCATCTGCTATCTGAACTGGTTCCTGTAATGGAAATATTGTTATCTAAACTAGATAGAACTGATATGAAGCTCTGACTGGCCTTTGGACTAGGGAAGCTTTCAAAAACATGGATTTCAGGCACTTTTTTGGAGAGCTGGTATTTCTTAGAGCCCTGTTTGTAGGAAGAAACTGTGTATTCATAAGCAGGGATGAAAGAGATGGGGTGTTGTTACAGACTCAGCCCGGAACCAGCTTGAAAGATGTGTTGGAAGGGAGAAAGAGTGGTAAAAATACCAGCTAGAGAGCAGTGTTAGTGAAACAATGTTTTCCTTTCTTGCCAAAAGGACATGTTTACTTTTTAAAAGTGGTTTTTTTTTTCATGTTGTATTTAAGAAATAAATTTGAAATCCAAATTATTGCCCAACAATATCGAGTGTAGTTGACACGCTGTCCAGTTTGGAGAAAGCTCTGCTCAAAGTTGCATGATCCAAATTTGTGTAAGAAAAAAAAATCCTTGACAGTCTTCTACTCTGTCGTGCCCAGGCTGAGGGCAGATGACTCACGGTATGAATTCAAGTTAAATCACTTAACCTTTTTCTCTTATTCAACCCATCTGGGAAGCTGAATCCAAGCGCTTCACTATGGAACAGATGGTGTGCCAAAGCTAAATTTTCCCAGATTAAAAAAGAGGAAAAATGTGTTATAAGCTCTGAAAGAACCAAATATGGAAAAAGACCAAGGATTAAAAGGAAAAGAGCTATAAATTGGATCAGACCTTTTCCCCTGTATTTTTTTTTTAAATAATGTAATGCTTAAAAAATAAGTTGTGTGAGATGATTTGGAGACAAAGTTAGAAGAATGTTTCATAAACTCCATATGTGCAGAGGTGGCCATGAAGGGCAGCATCAATGGTGAGGGCATGCTCTCTGCTGGCTCCATCACCAGTAACTCTCATGAAGCAGAGTCATCCCGATGTGTCTTTTGATTACATACTTGATACCTGTGAAACTGAGCACGCATAAAAACGATTTCTTAAGAATGTTTATGGAACTACCCGAATTGCAGCTTAATGAAACTTAATACTAGCTGACAGATTAAGATTATTCTAATACATTCTAGGATAAACATGATTCCTAACTGTCCTTAAAAACAAGTGTATTCACTGCTTTAAGGAAAGACACATTATTGACCTTCCTACGATGGTATGATTTTAATCTTACTGTGCATAAAAATGTTCTAATGTATATACATCTCTCATATTTTATGGAAGGAGAAATGTCCTATGGTCATAGATAAAACAAACATTTGGATGAACACAGTTGAAAGTAATAGGGAAAGCCTGCACCCTTTTGTTTCCTGACTGGTTCTGATAAGTATACAGGAAGTTAGCTTAGCATTTAAAAGATGCAGTTTATGGGTGAGGCTAGAACTGAAACCCGAGATAGTCACATTATAGACTTCCAGATGCCACACATAAAAATCCAGACGGGACTTTGGTCTAAGGAAGTACTCAGGAGGCTTCACTCTGGTTGAGGCAATGGATCCCTCACTACCAATGCAAACTTCTTTAGTTGATTTTCAAAATCATATTGTTTCAAAAATAAAAGTATGGGCATTTTTCTCAAGTAATCACTTTATTATTGAACTCTGATCACACTCCTGATAGGAGGGACTCCAGATGAGGTATAGATAAGTGAATAAGAAGAAACAAAGAGCAAGAAACAAATATTGCTTTTCTTAAGTAGAGTTTCATGTGTCCTTTACTCTAATTTCCTTCTAGGAAAACAATTGAAACCAGTTGGAATTACGACTTTTAATGCCAATAGCAATGAACACCCAGATAATGATTAATATCCAATGTAACATAGTCCTTGTTCAATATGGCAAATATATTCTTGGGAATGTGCCTTAGTCGCTGCTCTACTCCTGTGGAGAAACACCATAACCAAGGCAATTCAAACAAAAGAAAGCATTCAATTGGAGGCTTGATTAGAGTTTCAGAGGGTAAGTCATGATCCTTATGTCAGGGATCATGGTGGCAAGCAAGACGCTGGGACAGTAGCCAGGAACTGCATCCTGATCTGTGGGCAGAGAAAGCAAGACTGAGTCTAGCATGGGTTTTTGGGATATCAAAGCCCAGCTCTCCATAATACACTTTCTCCAAGAGGCCACACCTCCTAGTCCTTATAATCCTTTCAAACAGTTCGACTCCCAGGCATTCAAATATAAGAGTCTATGGGGGACATTCTTATTCAAACCACCACAGAATGCTTATGTAAATAAGTCTGATAGAAACTAATTAAATGTCTTGATACTTCTTAACTAATATGTATATGCATGCCCATGTATATGCAAATATTTTTATATATTCAAATTACATTTTCACTGCTCACAAAGTTTCACTAAAAACAAAGGCAAAAAACACTTGGTATGCCAAATTAAACTGCTTGAATCAAATTCTTGATATTCAATTAGGAGGCATGAAGCTTATATATTAATTTCAAAGAACCCTTTTCAGACAGGCCTCTTAAGGATTTTACTTGCTCCCTGGCCTGTGTGAGGTTGCCAGAATAGAGCTACAGCTAAAGATTCTGAGTTGAATCTTTCAGCAGGATTTTGAAGGCATATCCAGAATGTACAGGACCACCTTACTCACTCTGATGCATCAAATCCATGTGTATCCAAGGCAGTGTGACGGGGCCACCAACAGAGAGACGTCAGTTCTCTTAGATGATACAGTTCACTATTTCCTTTACTACTCACAGCACTATGCCTTCACAAAGTGCTTGATCTTCATCTTAAATATACATCCCTTAGTAATTCATGCTGAACCCCTCCCCCTACACGCACACGCACACACACACACACACACACACACACACACACACACAAGCACACGCACACGTTAAGTTCCCTGAACTTAACCTAAGATGGCATGATACTGGTTTCCATGAAGGTTGGGAGTCATTTCCAATCCCAACACAATACAGTCCTTGGCCAGAAATAGCTAAGTAGTCAGCCTTCCTTAAAAACACTTCATTCCCATGGAATATGCATAAAATAATCTTCATACAAATACTTTCAAAATTTTACTCTCTATCAGCCTAGAATAAAAGCATTCTTTTCGTTGTGCGATGATTAACATAAAAAAAACCTTACTAGAATTTTATAGAATCACAGCCCCAAAGTGGCCATACTATGCACATATGTTTCAAGCTTCACCTATTTCATGCTCACTCAAAATAGTTGTGCTTTCATGATTATAAGTCTCCAAATAGGTGGTGAGTTGGAAAGGAAAAATGAGACATTTCCATTTGAATGAACATTTTCTAGCTTGTTTTCTAAGCTCAAATTCGGTATGGCACCACTTAAAATTTTTGGTGACTCTATTAGATAAGGAACTGCCTTTTTGTAGCTATCAGGACAATTTTAGGGAGTATAGACTTAACACTTCAGAAAAAAGCTAAAGGAAATATATTTTTTAAATTTATCTTCTATTTTCATAGCACTATGGTAGCTTTTACATCATTATTACACTCAATCTTTCAACCTATTCTAGGGGTCAGTTGTTCTAGATGTTTTTGTGTGTCAACTTGACACAATCTGGAGTTATTACAGAAAAAGAAGGCTTCCTTGAGGAAATGTTTCCATGAGATCCAGCTGTAAGGCATTTTCTCAATTAATGATCAAGGCTGGGTGGGCCCATTGTAGGTGGTGCCATCCCTGGGCTGTTAGTCCTGGGTTCTATAAGAAAGCAAGCTGAGCAAGCCACAGAAGCAATCCAGTAAGCAGCATCCCTCCATGTATTCTGCATCAGCTTCTACCTCCAAGTTCCTGCCCTGTGTGAGTTCCAGTCCTAACTTCCTTTGGTGACGATTAGTGATGTGGAAGTGTAAGGAGAATAAACCCTTGCCTCCCCAACTTGCTTCTTGGTCATGATGTTTTGTGCAGGAATACAAACCTTGACTAAGACAGACATATACTTAATTTTCTTTTTTGTTTATGGGCTTTATTATGCCATTTTGATATACACTTATTGCTGTATGGTGATGCATTTGTTCAGTCTCCCAGTATACATTCCCTGTTCTCCTCTGGTTGGTTCCATTCCTACCCAGATAACATCTTTTGCTGCTTATGTGTCACATGTATTTCCATTACCATCTTTTTCCCCACCTCTCTTTTGATGTCTTCCTACTTTCTCATGGAACCATTTATACTTCCATGAGCTACACACAGAAATAAGTACATGCATGCATACAAACATACACATATACAAAATTTTAAATCTAGGTTCTCTCAAGTGTGGTTTTTTTTTTTTTTTTTTTTTTTTTTGCTTGACCTAATTATTTATAAGTCCGTCAATTTTCCTGAAAATGTTATTACTTATTTTTTTTAATGATTGAACAAAATTTCCTTGTGTATCTGTGCTACATTTTCTATGTCTAGTCATCTGTTGATGGACATCTAGGCTGGGTCCGTTTCCTGATATTATGAAAAATGAAGCAATAAACATGAATGCACAAACATCTCTGTGACATATTAACTAAGACTCTTTCAGGTGTAAATCCCAGATGGTATAGGAGGGCCATGTAGCAATTATATTGTTCTGCTCTTTGAGAAGTATCAATACTGATTTCCATAGTGACTGAATGAGTTTCTATTTCTACCACAGTAAATAAGAGTTCCTCTTTCCCCACATACTTGTCTGCATCTGTAAACAGTTTTCTTGGATACTGGGCTTCTGACTAAGGTGACACAGAATCTCTTTTTCCCAATTAATTAATTGCTTTACATACAGATCACAGCTTCCTCTCTCTCCTCTCTTCGAAGTCCTTCCCTTCCCCCCCCCCCACCCCCTTCCTTTGTCCTCAGAGAAGAGGAGGCCTCCCATGGATATCAACCCACATTGACCATTCAAGTTGCAGTAGAACTAGGTGCATCTTCTTCTGTTGAGGCTAGATAAGGCAGCCCAGTTAAGGGAAAGAGATCCAAAGGCAGTCAACAGAGTCAGAGAACCCCTGCTCCTGTAGTTAGGGGTCCCACTAACCTGCACATCTTTTACATATGTGTAGGGGACCTAGGTCTATCCCATGCGTGCTCTCTGGTTGGGTAGTCCAGTCTCAGTGAGCCTCTGTGGGCCCAGGTTAGTTGATTCTGAATGTTTTCTTGTGGTGTCCTTTACCTCTCCGGCTCCCTATAATCCTTCCTCCCACTCATCCACAAGAGTCTCTGAACTCCATCTAATGTTTGGCTGTGGGTCTCTGCATCTGTTTCCATCAGCTGCTGGGTGAAGCCTTTCAGATGTCAGTTATGCTAGGCTCCTGTCTGCAAAGCATAGCAGACTATCAATAATGTCATGAGTGGTCTCTCTCTCATGGCATGGGTCTCAGCCTAGGACAGTCATTGGTAGGCCGTTCCCAAAATTTTCTGCTCTCCTTTTATCCCTGCACATCTTGTAGGCAGGAAAAATTGTGAGTCAAAGGTTTTGTGACTGGGTTGAGTAATTCCGAATTTTAAAGCATTTTTAATTTGTATTTCCTAATAGCTAAGGAAGTTAAACACTGACATATTTATTAGCTATTTATGAAGTATGTTATATGTTCATTAGCCCATTTATTGATTAATGTGGGATTTTGGTATTTACCTTTTTTTTTTTGGTTTTTGAGAGAGGGTTTCTCTGTGTAGCCTTGGCTGTCCTGGAACTCACTCTGTAGACCAGGCTGGCCTCAAACTCAGAGATCTGCCACCATGCCTGGCTAATTTTCTCCTTTCTTTAAATCTGAAGATAGCCAGCCCCCAGTGCTCTAAAGACATCAATATCCTTTCTCTATTCCTGCAAGGTTCTCCGAGAGAGAGCTGGAATTCCCAGGATGGTACTTAGGAGCTAAGGGATTCTCTATAATCTTTCACAATTAGAAGGATTTCTCTGTGTCACTAGCCAGGTGCTTTCACCAACTATTGTGTAGAGAGTGATGGAATGTTTGAAATAGCCAACTTGTCCACCAATTTGTTTTATAGATGAAAAAGAAATAAGACACATAGAGATGTATAATTCAACAACAAAGACTAAAGGCAAAAGCTTTTAACTTAATCTAGTTTAAATTTCCTTAGGAGGAAAGTCAGTTTTGTTAGATGGCATTTTCCAGCAGTGCCTGATTAAGTATTTTTGGTTTTGATTTTTAAATATCATTGTGTTTTTAGGTCAATGTGAACACCTCTGTATCACTATTCTCTATTTCAAGCATGAAGAATTCTTTAAAAAGCCCTCCACCCTCCCCACCTCTCTGAACCATTTATTATCTGACCAATGAGACTTAGGCTACATGAATCTAACAAACCATAACTGGTCTTGTCTCCACCCTTCCCTGAACCTGGCTCCAAAGATCCCAAGTCTATTACAAATGCAGAAAGCTTTGTGGCTACTAAGGGTCTTAAATTTCCCTAATTTTGTGCTCACTTTTACAAAGATGGAGGGCCGAGTTCTGACCTGCTGTCCCTTTACTTTATGATTAAAGCACTATGCTGATTTGCGGTATAAGTATTTTGTTCACTTTAAAAAATTCATTGTAGTAACTTTACAGAGTTCCAAAAATACCACTAGCAGTCCATCTGTTTTTCACTATGCACCTTTGAGAATAGTTTTTAAAAAGTACTAACAATACCGGAGCTGGCAAGGATGTAGAAAAATGTATCCCTCATAAATTATTATTCAGAGTGTAGAATAGTACAGTCATTCTACAAGTTTGGCAGTGTCTAAGAAAATCAAACATGCATTTCAAGCACACGACCCGGCAATCACATTTCTGGATTTTTATTCCAAATATAAAAATTTATGTTCAACCAAATGCTTATAGATAATGTTCATAATGGTTTTATCAGGGACCCCAATCTAAAATAGCTTATTCCCAGTCTCTTCACGAGAAATGGGTGAATACAGCTTTGTGACCCGTACCATAAAACACTATTCAGCTATGAGGAAAACAAACTGCTGGTAGACACGCATAGAACTCAAGTTGCCGAAATAAAAAGAGAAAACCCAACTCAAAATGGTTTCTATCATATTATTCTTGAACTGACAAATCCAAGCAATGGAGGAAGACAGAAGCTACCAGTGTCCTGTGATGGTGCTTCTTCATTTTGACAGAATACTTCTGCATGTATGCTAAATGTTTTCTATAAAGCTACCGATGAAGAATAGGTTTCCCAGAACACATGCTAATGCAATAAAGTGAAATTCTAAGGTACATACCCTATTGCTAACATTGAGTATCTTTGATAGAATACTACCATGACCATTTAACTTACTACACCATGAAAGGATAAAACCAACCAACCAACAAACCAAAACCAAAACCCCACTCCTTATAATAATAAGTGGGATATATTTCAAAGATATCTAGAAATCATTTCAAGGTTGGTGCTTCCCATTCAGCCAAAGAATAAAGGCCAGGATTGGACCTACAAGACACCAGTGATCCTTGAAAGGCCAAAATGCTTCTATGTGTATGTCCTGTAAGCTGAATCACGGAAAAAATAACAATCGTCTTCCCATTGCTTTGTTGTATTTGCATCCACATAGGCTAGAATTTACCACAAATCCAGTTTCAGTCATAATTTGGTACTGACTTTTTATGTTAAATCATCTTACTTTGAAATAAATACGTATTTTGTATCTGATAACATGAATCTCAAGGGAACATTGTATCTATTGCATCTATAAGAAGGCAATCACATGCTATGTGCAGCATACATATCACCTTGAGTAATTTTGTTACACCCAGTAAAATCAAGTTTATTTTCACCTCCTTTGAAGATGTGCCTGAAGCAATCTTGGCTCTCATGATTGTAGCAGACAAAATATAGTTGATATGTGATTTAATAAGAGTAATAATGACTTCGGAAAGCAGTTACCAGCTGTGCAACTAGCAATACGCCTTTACGAATCTCCTCTAGTTCTTAGTTTCCTTGCTTGTGAAATGGCATTACTACTACTACATAGGTGCCTATATTTGAATGAAAGACATATATGTTGTTGTTTTAGAAAATGGTGCTTAAATACAGAGAGCAAAGGTCTATGACAGGTCTCCAAGATCTTTTAATAAACTATATTTTTTTCAGAAGTTCTCTTGATGAGCTAAGAAGATGATGTATTAGAAGCAGGTAAAAGAAGGAAAGTAGGAGATGCATTCGAATGATGTATGTCATTGAGAGAAAGTAATAAATCTAAAGGAATAGAACAAGGATGAAAATGGATTCTGACCCATAAAGGGCAGTCGGGGTGGCATCTCTGAGGAAGAGTGAACATTTGAGACAGGGTGGTTTAAGTAAAGGAGAAGAGAGAGTACTGTAGATCACTGGCATAGACACCAAAGATAACAAAGGATACAGAACTATAAATGTAAAGAATGCCCAAGTGGAGATATCTGCAGATAGACTGGGTATGTTATTGTTAAGGACAGAGAGACACGCTAAAATCTGAATGAATGCGTAATCTCAGAGAGCAGTTGTTTGAACAATTAGATACATTTTAAAAATATATATAATCTGATGTTTAAAATATAGAAAGGACTTCAGTTATTTTTCCCAAGTAGATGCTCAGGTGGCCAAGTGCTATTAGACATGGACTGCCTGGTATCACTCTTCAGCCCGGAATTGTACTTAATTCGTAGGAGATAATGTTCACTGTCTTTAAGATGGCTGTTACTATCAGGTTAGTAGGTAACAAACATTTGTCAGAGCAGGAAAAAAAAAACCAACAAACAAAAAACCAACGAACCAACAAACACCTAGAACTCCATGCACACTGTTGGTGAAAACGTAAATTGGCATGGCCATTGTGAAAAACAGTATGAATATTTCTCAAAAAATTAAAAAGGAAATTCTCAATGATTCTCAATCCACTCCTGAAATATATCTCAGAAAAAAAAAACCCAAACGATAATGGCAAACAAACAAACAAAACAATAACCCAAAGTACAAAAAACAAAAAACAAAACCAAGAATTGGTATTTCAGCAGAGGAGACAGGTTGCTGTAAGTGAGTTGTCCGCCTGTAAGCAGAGTTTGGGACCCCAATACACACATAAAAGCCCAGCTCAGTGGCTGGTGTTTGTGCCCCTAGTTTTGGAGGGTGGAGACAGAGATATGTCGGGGCTCACTGCCTAGCCAGCTCAGTCAAAACTGTGTGCTTCAGATTCAGTGAGAGACACTGCCTCAAAAGACAAGAGAAGGAGTTGGTTAGAGAAAGACACCTCAACATTAGGTCCAAGCTCACATAGGTGAGCACACGCAAGCACACATGTGAGCTAACCACTCCCAGACACGCACACATTCACATATACAACCCCCTTTTTAAAATCAGCATCTGAAAAACTTCTTCCCCCTTCTGTTTGCCACTGCACAATATACCATAGTCAAGATATTGAAATACTCTATGTGCTCATCACAAACGAATGAAGAAAATGTGATATATGATATGTACATACATGTGAGGCACAAGTCAGAGATAGGAATTTATAATTTTGAAATGTAGCACATAAAAAATATTTATTCAACCTTTAAGTTCTGTAACTTAAAAGTAAAATGAGTAGACAATGCATGAATTGTTAAATGTCATTTTGAGGCTATTTCTATTTGGAAGACCAGGCTGTACCCTGACTTACAGTTAATCTTCAGCCTTTATCACCTCAATGTTGGAATGCCAGGAGTGTACTGCCAGACCCAGCCACAAAAAAAAAAAACTGTAAATTAGAAACTGAGAACTTATGTTAGAAACCACAGAGACATTGATGTAGCCTTATGGATCAGGCACAAAATTGACTACTCCCTGTCACTATTGTGTATGTAATTAATTGCTTAAAACAATTTCGTCTGTAATCTCCTTATCTTTGTCATAACTCAGAGACCAATTGCATGCTGCTCCTTTTGCCTGACACAGGGCCTGCTAATGACTCACTGACTTTTCAGTTCTACAGGAGGAAAAGCCATGTGGCCATTTCCTGGGCACCTCAGGCAAATGATGCCCACCACTTTTAAGTTGTTTGGACTTTATGTAATTTGATGATCTGCAATCAGGATGCTAAAACACTTAGAGAGCTTGGGTTTGCATGCACACACTCTGTGAAAATGTCACTATTTGCACGTCTGAATTTATTGAGCCAGACGTACCAGTGGCAGCTTAGGGACTTTATTATTCAGACAGGCTTGTCTTGCCCTGTACTGATTTCAAATGGGAAGGAATTGCTTATATATTTGTCTGTCTGTGGGGCATTATGCTCAGTATATCAATGTTTATGTTACTTGGATGAGAAAATACAGAGTGGTCCCCAAGGGAGCTCGCATATCCCTACATCCACTACCTTAGACCACTTGGCAACGTTACCAGTCTGCCTCTCACACATCCCTAAAATGACTGTGTCAACCTCCTGAGGCAGTTCAGAGATCATTTTTCTATTACAACCACAGTGCATTTCTAGTCACAATAGCATTAGGGAAAAATAATTATCCTCTCTTTGCATTTTAACAAAAGAATTTAAAATGACAAAATAGTTTACTCAAAATAGCAGTTGAGAGGTCTGTTATAATTCTATTGTTGCTTCCAGAGCAGATGCCACGCCACATGCAAAATGCCAAGACCACAGAGAAAATATTTTTAGCTCGGTAAAAATATGTGACATTTAAGAAAGAAATGGTAGTGTCTTGATTCATTTGTTAATTAAGCCCTTCAACATTTTCTATACACAGTTGTTGGAAGGTTATAGGATGTAAGGAGAATACAGCCTTTGCCTCCGTGGGATGTGTATTTTTAGATGATTATGATAAACTGTTCCTCATAATTCATAATATGTGGGAGGAAGAAAGAAAAAGGCAAATGATAAATCAAATGTATTCTTGGTTTCATGAAAAAGAGCCCCTGACATTGTCTTTCATGGGACAAAGGATGATTGTGTGGGCAAGGTGCAGAGGAGGAAAGTCTCTTTAATGAACAAATGATTTGCACGTCCAGAGGTTCAAGTTGGAGAGCAACACTGTAGGCCTTGAGAGAGCTCAGGTGGGTCTCAGAGGACTTAGACAGGGCCTCGGAGGAGCAGAGGGGTAGAAGTTATGATAACTACTTGTTGAGCTCTTTCTAGATATTTAAGGTGAAGACTAGAAGAACACATGGCAGTTTCAATGCCTAAGCCTGAACAGGGACAACTAAGACAAATACATGACAATCTAGAAGGACACTCTTGGAAAATATGTTTATATTTAGGTGTCAGAACTTTGAGCAGTAAGATTAGCTTGGTACCCAGTACTCTGAGAGACAGGACCTCACAATGAAGGGTACCATCACTGTTATGTTGTAAGCTGCTTTCTAACATCTAAAATAGAAACAAAATTGGCATTGGAGCAGAGTTTCCCTTGCTCTGTTACAAAGAAAGTAACAATGGGAGCGGGCATGTTGGGGTACTTATACGCACAGGCACCTCTCCCATCTATGGGAAGAACTGGGTGTAAGGTATTACACCAAAGCTACCAAAGGTACAATAAGCACAGTCGCTACTTGCTCAGTTTACTAAGGAAAACTAGGAACGCTGTTAGGGATGGCAGGGCTCAAAGAGTTTTACTTCTAACAGACAAGTTTCTTTCTCTAAGACTTTTAACATGAACATTTTGTATTATGATTTTACAGAGTACCTGTATGTACCTTTGCCTAAATAGCTGCCCACACGTGATGGATGAAAACTCTGAAATCTGAGCCAGGGGCAGAGGTGGGGTTGAGGAGGAGAAGGGGACATTAAGGTCTGATGATAGCTCCTGCATTTTATGATCTTGTATTAGTTACTTTCCTCGAGGCTGCTACTGTAGAGAGAATCTCTGTGTACTGTATGGGCCAAGGAGCTGAGGCAGGAAATAGGATGTGGGAGTTCTGTGTGGAGATATGAACTCTGGACTAGAGTCAGGCCTGGGAAGAGATCCACCCTAAACCCTAAGGAGATAAATGCATGAAGCTAAGAAGAGGTAACAAGTCATGTGGCAGTCATAGAATTAACTGGTAAAGTGAGTTACAAGCTGGCCAGTGAATAAGCCAAAGCTTGTGGCCTAGGCATATATTCATATATAATTAAGTTTCAGAGTCGTTATTTCAGGAACTGGGACATTGGTAGAAAGGCCCAGGGTTAGATGGCACCCAACATATGTGCTCTTTGAATCTAAGTATAGAGCCTGAAAAAACAAAACAAAACAAAACAAAACACCCCAAAAAACAAAACCAAAAAACCACCTTGCTGGAACGTGGGAAACACACATTTCCCAGAGCAGTTTCCTAGCAGGTGGAAGGCTAAATCTCTTGGGGGGTGTGGGGGGACAGGGGCGTGGAGACAGAGACAGTACCGGAGGTTCTCAGAGACTGAACCGCTAACCAAAGAACATACACTGGCTGGACCTAGGCCTCTGCGCTCAAAGGTGATGGATGTACAGCTGGGTCTTCATGTGGGTCCCGAACAACTGGAGGAAGGTGGCTATCCCAACGGCTTTCGCCTGTACATGGGCTATATTCTTCTAGCTGAGGTGCCTTATCTGGCCTCAGTGGAAGAAGATGTGCCTAGTCTTGTAGAGTTGGTGTGCCAAGGTCAGGGATACTCAGAGGGGGCCTCCACCTTCTCAGAAGAGAAAGGGAAGGGGTACATGGGAAGGATTATAAAAGGGGGTGGCCAGTGAGCAGGATGTAACATGAATAAGTAAGTAAGTTAAATAAATAAATAAATAAATAAATAAATAAATAGAGTTGGTTGCAAGTTGCTAATGGTTTTGATTAAGGAGGAAACAAGATATAGCAGGTTATACTCAGGGATTTTTTTTCTTCTATTCTTTTTTCTTTCTCATACTAAAGGAAAAAGAAGAAAAGGGTTGAAAAGAGAAAAAAGAAGAGGGGTATAGAAATAATATAGGAATGTTATAGAAATAAAGAGTAGGTTATTGAATCTATACTTAAACTATAGAGCTACTACTGGCCAAGAATCTTACATTGGTATAGATCTTTGTGTAGTGATAAAAAATTAAGGTTATATTTGGTTATAATGCACTATGTCTTAACTCTTCTTAAGGTATTATACCTGTGTAGTTATTAACACTTCAATGTTAAATTCTAGTCCTTTTAAAAGCTGCTATTATGAACTGCTTAGAATAGTTAAGACATGCAAGTTAGTGGTCCAAAAATCAAACTTATGGTTACATACTAATTTAGTTAATTACAGAAAAATACTTCTTAAGTTTAACAGACAATAAATAGCTAGAAACAAACAATTCAGATATACTATAGATAGGTAGGAAGTCTTCAAAAACCTCAGAGATGTAAAGAATATGGCATTTAAATATGTTTTGTTAATAAAAGACTTTTTATTCGTACAATGAGATCAGTCTGCTCCTGATAGCACCCCCATTCTACTTCAAAGACTATGATAAACATCAGAGAATCTCCTTATGGAGTGTACTCCAGCTTATGTCAAGTTGACACACAAAACCAGAGTTATCACAGAGAAACAAGCCTTCCTTGAAGAAATACCTCCATGAGATCCAGCTGTAAGGCATTTTCTCAATTAGTGATCAAGGAGGGAGGGCCCAGCTCATTGTAAGTGGTGCCATTCCTGGGCTGGTGGTCCTGGGTTCTATAGAAAGCAAGCTGAGCAAGTCAGGGGAAGCAATTCAGTAAGCAGCATCCCTCCAAGGCCTCTGCATCAGCTCCTGCTTCCCAGTTTCTGCCCTGTGTGAGTTCCTGTCCTGACTCCCTTTGGTAATGAACAGCAATGTGGAAGTATAAGCTTAATAAACCCTTTCCTCCCCAACTTGCTTCTTGGTCATGATTTTTGTGTGTGTGTGTGTGTGTGTGTGTGTGTGTGCAGGAATAGAAACCCTGACTAAGACATGGAGTTTGCTTTCTATGTGGCAAGCTAGCCACTGGACAAGAAACTGCCCTCACCTCAACTAATGACAGCATGCTTTCCAAACTGGACAAATGTGATGCTGGGAAGTTGACTACTGAGTTTTGCCAAGACAGGTAAGCTGTCCTTCATATTTCCTGTTTCAGTTTGTGAGATATACAAACTGAAGATGAGCCGAAGATGATGCTCTAATGACTCAGACATTTTGGGGTACTGTCTAGGAAGCCAACTCTCTCTCTGTCATGTTTTTGGAGACTGCTTGCCTGCACTTCCTGTATATTCAGGCAGTATTTACTCCTTCTCAGGTCTCTGATGGAGTTGAAGACTAGATAGTTACAGTCTCACAATTAAGCTTAAGCCTTTTAGGATTTAGGAAAACGTTTTAAGGTCTAAGAAGACGTTCTTAGCTTGGTAATTCAAGTTATGATAGAAATTGAGCTAGGTAGAAAACTCTAAACTCTCAAAGATTGCCATATACATATAGACTGGATGTATAATATAATCTTACCTGAGAGTTTTCATAATTGCAATCATTGTTTATAGCTTATTATTGAAAGAGAAAGAACCTTTTATTGGACTTAAAGGGGGAAATGTAAACAAAATCTCTGTGTACTGAGTAGAAGCACTACCTGTCAATAAAAATCTGATTGCGCAACGAGCTGAGGCAGGAAATGGGAAGATGGAGTTCCAGTAGGGAGATAGGAACTCTGAAATAGTCAGGTGCAGGAATAGTTTTGCCTAAACTCGGAGGAGACAGATGCACGAAGCTGAGGAGAGGTAACCAGCCATGTAGCACTCATAGAATAGAATAACTGGGTTAATTAAGCTGAAAGCTAATTGGAGAACAAGCCGAAGCTATGGCCTAGGCATTTATTCACATATAATTAAATCTCAGAGTCATTATTTCAGGAACTGAGAGTGGGTGGAAAAGCCCGCAGTTATGGCCACAGAATACCTGAGCAAAGCAACGTAAGGCAGGAAAGGTGTATTGTGGCTTATATTTTAAGAGGAAACCTGTCATGGTGAGAAGGCATGGCCACATGGCATCTATAACCAGGAGAATGATGTCTCCAAAGATGACTTAGTCCGATTATTCGTCCTGTGACTCCAGTCCATGAAACAGTTTGTTATCATGTGAAGTGGGCTTCCCACTTCAGTTCATCTAGAGAGAGCCCTTCCTAGGCCTGGCGATGGCTTGTTGCTTAGGTGAATCTAGATCCTATGACTTTGATGCAGCCTATCTTAGACAGCACTAGAGAAATTCCACATACAAGGTTGGTTAAGGAGGGTAATCTAGAACTTGGTAAACACATACTAATGATAAATAATTACATTCTTATGTTATTTAAGAACAATAACAACCCTGGTGACTAAAGTTTGTGTCACTGTGGGAGACAGTATAGCTACCCAAGATGCCTATAATTCAAATCCCAGAATTTGGAAATATATTTCATTTTGTGGCAAGGAAGAGTTAAAGTTGCAGATGAAATTAAAGGCATTAATAACATCAAGGAGATTTTTCAAATGGTCCCTGGGAAATTACAAGGGGTCTTTAAATATGGAAAGAAGCTGAAGGTTCAGAGAAAATATGATAATGGAGGTAGCTTGAGATTAATTAAATGTGGGAAAGGACTCAATCAGCCATTTGTGTTTTGAAGATGAATGAAGAGAACTCCTTTCAAGAAGTGTAGGAAGGTTCCAAAGGCCAACGCAGGCAGGAAATGGACTTCTTGCTAGAGTGTCCAGAAAGAATAACAAGAAAACCTTGATTTTTGGCCGTTAGACCTGTTTTGATTGTCTAATCTTCATAACTAAAACATGTATTTGTAGGTGTTTTAAGCCATCAAGATGTTTGCTTGTTTGTTTGTTTGTTTGTTAAAACAGTAGTTGCAAGTAAATACTGTTTAAACACAGAGTGTTCTGATATCAATAGAGAGAGTCAAACAAGAGCTAAAAGGATTTAGGAGACACATCTAAGATTATAAATTTCTTCTCTCTGGTCGCCAGAGCCTTTGTCTTAGATTCTATAGCATAGAGATAACTGACACATATTGTACAGTGAAGACCAAACCCTGCTTCAGACTTAGGTCCAGAAGGATGCAAAGAAGTAGTGTGGAAAAGGACTTCAAGCCACAATCAGCATAGGCATGTGAAAGTTCCTATTGTCACTGGGAAATCTGCAGTCGAGTTGTCTTAATCACAGTGAAGTAATCTCTGTGCCATTAGACACTTAAGTAAGCTTGCTAACAAGAGTCCAGTTGTGTTCATCTTTTTCCTCAGGAACAGAATGCTCAGGTAGAGATGGTCTTCAAAGATAATAAGCCAAACTGATATTGTAAGAAGACCGTGATTATTATAAAAAAAATGACTCAGGGGCATTATGAGAATTTTTTTAGTCTTCACTAAGAGCTGAGATTAGCAGGAGGGTCTTTATGTGGGGGTCATCCTCAGATTAATAATTTGGGTTCTAGCAATAAATACAAGATTACTGACAGACTGTAAGAACTAAACACATTAAGGAAAAAATTTATAACCTTATTTGAATTTTTAAAAAAAAATTTGGAAAAACAAAAAAGAGAAACCAGAAATAGAAAAAACTGTAACAGTGAAGCAGGCAAGCAATCAATCCAAACAAAGCAGCTACAGATCACCAAATGGGAAATGAGTAAGTAGCAATTCCGAATTGTATAGTGAATGTTGGTAGTTGTAGCTGATAGATTGTGCAGAAGCATATCCAGTTATATAGCACACTTGGTATGCGACAAATAGGTACTAGTACTCATTGAGAATTTAAATAAAATAACAAGGGGAAACAAAGACAAGAAGATTCCAATGAGAGTCAGAAGGAAGCGCTTCAGCAGGGACTCAAGGGATAGGTATTTGTTGTGAATGAACTTCATCCTGGTGGCATCTCTCTTAACCAATGTTCACCAAAGAGGAATTACTCCAGTGCTAATATTAGAACACCACCACCATGATTCGTCCTAATAACCGAACGTAAGTGTTGGTGGGCAGTCCTGACTTCATGAGCAGTCCATCATCTACTCATTTGTCTTTATAAGCCCTGCCATGTTACTCAGGAAAGCTCACACTCTTGGGAAAAAAAAATATTATTACTAGAACACATATTGACGAGCAAAAGATAAACAGAAAAGTACAATTCATGGGATAAGCAAAACAAGCGGGTCACTCAATGCAGCCACAACACTGAATGGTATCGGAGTCACCAACACAGTCTGAGAGAATTAGAGATGGCACAAAAGTCAAGGAGACAGATGGAGAGAACAGCCCCACACTCCAACTATATGATCTTTACAAAAAGAGAGAAAGCAAGTGGAGGGCAGTAGGCATCCAGGGTAACCAGCCCACTTCTGTTGAAAACGCAAAGTACTGCAGAGTTTCACACTAATATATGTCATCCTCTGAAACTCTAGTGTTCTAAATCCATGTTGCTTAATGTATTTCCACATCGGAAGCTCTTGCTCTGCAAACTATTTTAGAGAGATGGAGGTGTGTGAGTGTGTGTGTGTGTGTGTGTGTGTGTGTGTGTGTGTGTGTGTGTGTAAAGCGGCAGATAAATGGAGAAAGGGAAGAGGTAAGAGGGAAATGATACTGGAAGAAGTATACAGAGGAAATCCCCAACATTTTCATAGTATCTTCTTTATCCATTAGACATTTTGTTTATTTATATAATTTATTGTGTCCATCCATCATTATTTCTCTCCAACTCCAACCTTACCATATTTCCCACCCAAGGTCGTGGCCGTCATTTTTGTCTTTGTTTTTGTTATAAAAGCCCGCTGAGTTCAGCGAGTGCTGTCCATATGCCCTTGGGTGTGGGGTCATCCACTGAGATATGGATAACTCACTAGCAGCTATGTCCCCATAGGAGATTGACTCTCCCTCCCTCAGTAAATAACTAGTGTCAATAGCTCTTTGCCAAGGGTGGGACCTTGGAGGCCCCTCCCCAGTTCATGTTGGGATTTTGACTGGCATGATATCATGCAGGTCTTCTGCAGCTAACTGTGTCTGCTTGTGAGCTGATGTGTGCATTTCATAGAAATCTTCCTTCTCTTCTGGCTCATACGTTCTTTTTCTTACTCTTCTGCTGTATTCCCTAAGAAACTTTTAACACTGTAGGGTTTGCACAGAGGTGAAATACTTAGAGGCCCGAGGTTCAGTTGTCATGTTCTTCTAAAAATGGTTGCAAACTACTAGGAACTTGAAGTTAACTTATAGTTAACAGTGTAGATACAATGGCAACATAGAAGGCAGTTCTAGACAGCCAAGAATTGTTCAGAATGTAATGAGTTTATATTACTGTATTATGCAGGGCAAAGGTTCAGAGCTATTTGGGCTCAACTTTGAACTCCAAGGTACATAGAAACAGAGTGAAAATGACAAGTTATTATTCTTTTGATAGTCCTCAATAAAAAAAGCTACTCTGTAAAAAAGCTAATGGCAAATTTTTAAAGCTAATCTCATTGTAGGTAGGTAGTTGGTGAATTCCTCTGCAACACTAACATAAAGAGATCTGATTTATCTTCTAAATCTATTATGGTAAATGAAGAACCAAATAAACTAAAGAAAATTATTTTGCTATGCCGCTAACATTGCTCAGATGTTGGAGATGATGTGATATCACTCATGGTGCTAACATATTATGACATTCACTAGGAAGCTGCTTAAGGCCTGCTTATGTATGGAGGACAAGTATGAACAAGTATACATTTGGATATGTGAACCAAGAATTGTGTTTCTCATCAAGATCTAAGATATTTGCTTCTACCACAGGAAAGGTCACTGTTTCAAGTGGTAGATTGAAGTCACACTTTATTTTGGAGGTTATTCTTGAGATTTTGGCTGATGCTGTGGCTGTTGTTTTGGCTGATGTGATGTTGATAGAGCATGTCAAAAGCATCCTGACGTTCTAATTTCTAATACCTCAGAATGTGAGTGTGACGTTCTAATTTCTAGTACTTCAGAGAGTGTTTGTAGATGGAGTGATCAAAGAAATAACTAAAACTGAGATCACTGTGGTAGATCTTAATCTAATGTGGCCTGCGTAGGAAACATAGATCAAAGTACAGATGGCTATAAATGGAAGATCACATATGATGCAGAGAAAAGATGGGGACTTGAAGGCCACGGAGGGAAGCCTGAGAATGTCACCTGTGTCACATCTTGACCTTCAGAGAGTTGGAAAAGATATTTCCATGATAAGGCAGGAGTTCTTAAACTTTTACAAATCATGACCCTTTTCCTAAAACAAATTTACATGAACTTCATGTATGAAATATACAAAATAAACATTTAATTATAACAAATTTATTTTAAGACAACTCTTTAGTATACGTATGATTTTACAATTCATTGAAGATGAGCACAAGCCTGGTGTAGCTGAGAAAAGTGTGCTTCTTTCTTTCTATATAAGTAATTAGATGTTTTGATGGTTGAATATTTGATACTGGCTACTGGACATTGATATTTTGATTTTATAATCATCAATGTTGAAAATGTCACCCTATAAACAAACAAACCAACAAACAAACAAACCAATATGTATAAGTATGCAGTACAAAATGGCAAAAGTGTGTGTAAGATCATTCAGAAGTTGATGGAAATTCTGTACTAATCCCAAGCAAAAGCTCAAATTTGATGAATTTTTCCAGAAATCAGGTCAACTCAATAGCAGTTATTAGAATAAAACAGAATCATGTGATTCATTCCAAAGACTTATAATTTGATACTTCTATGCTGAGGAATGAAGGCAGGAAAGTAGCAAACATCTGTCTAGTGTAGCAAAGCCATTACACTTCCTAAGAAGCTGAGGCTTAACCAATACAGTGTATGGTGCATTGAGGAAGTCCAGCAAACTAGTATAGCATCCATCACCTTACTTTTCCTAATTTATGAGTGTCTACTAAAACTAACAACACAACACAAAGGCAAAGTCAGTGTGGCCATTCATGCAGCTTTGCTTAATGTGAATCTTTCTGGAAAGATAAATTCCTGCAGGACTATTTGATGTTCCAATCAATAAGTTCTGCTATACTGTGAGGCCTAGAAAAACTATGGTGAGAGGCTTTGTCTCACGGTGTCTTTCTACATGAGAGTGAAGAAGCAATTAGGGTAAATTGTTCTGGGTAACTGAGATGATTTGTAGGGCATAATATGTAACTGAAAACAGCAAAGGGGAAATAAAAATCCCAGTAATAAAAGATGAATATTCAAGACAAAGAAGAACATAAAACTGTAATAATAAGGATTCATGAGTGCATTCTCCAACTGAGGCATCTATTTAATATTCATTGCTTCCAACATCATTGACCAATGGATGGAGATTTACCAGAAAACTTTTGACCACAACAATTAAATTCTACAACATAATTCTCACATTAGAAACCATGCTACTGACCACAAAACTACACAGAAGACATAATCTGTTTTGCTTTTAATTCTTAAAAGCAAGAGTTGACTTTCTACTATAAAACTCCCCATCCCAGCAACTTTGCCTCCTCTTCTCATTGTCTCTTTGCCTTCTGGTTTCTACTCCTCCCCCAGCCCCTCCTGCTAGCTCTCATTCTAAATTACTCTGGTCTCCTGGCATTGTTCTGACATTTGCCTGGCAGAACATAAAACAACAAACATGTTCAATTTGAGTGGTTTCCTGCAATGTTATTCTATCAAACTGGCAATTTCCAAAAGGATTTAGAAGGCAGCATACAATTCCTCAGACACAAGAAGGCCTGACAGGACCTGCCAGAGCAGCCAAGGCTTCTCACAGGCTTGCTTTCTGCACGTATGAAAGTGATCCTTTCTCTCAGCTTGCTTTTTTTTTCTTCTTTGTATTCAGATTTCAGATACTTTCTAGGGGCCACAAAACAACTGTGTGCAGTACTTTGAAACTTGATGTTTATGGTATTTGGGTCTGCATGGTACATGGACCTAAAACTATTTTTCTCCAGCAGACAAAGTAAGAAAAGGTTCATCAAGATGTATAAGTTGCAGTTAATGGATGGGTAGCCTCACATAAGGGTCAGATGGAAAATTCACTAAAGTGGACTGTATTTATCCCTTGTATAGCTGTTTCTTGCTTCTCTGCCCGCATATGGCATTTCCAAGATGGTGGCAGCTTTAGAAATTTTATGATTTGATTGTGGTTTGGCTTGAATTCAAATTATAGGGTCTGAAATTGATCAAATTAGACATCTATATTGCCTCAGGCAGGAACAGTATGTGGCAATGCCAATGGTACTGTAACAGTAAGTTACCACAGAGGGCTGTGAACACAGTGGCTTCTAAATATGCAAGGTCTCTGCCACTCACTTCAGGGCCACAAAATATTAAGGTTTTTGAGACCATAAGGGGTTAGTGTACCCTGATGGCATCATTGCAGCTCTGAAAAGGTCAATACAGCAGGAAGGGCTTCTTGTGAGCCATTTTATGCAGATAGCAACCAAATCCTTCATGTTCATTTGTCTGCCGTAATGTCGTGCTTGAAGACTAGCTGCAGCACACCTGTGTGATCTGATTTCTCCCCCAGTTATTGCATTCATTCTTATATTTCATGTCATATCTTGACATTGGGTTAAAAGATGTTTCAATATTTCATTCTAAAATAAGAGAAATGAGTTGATGGACCATGAGTCGGGGGTGATTTGAATAAACAAGCCTTTGCTGTATTTTTTTGATACAGTGATACCAGCCTTTCTCATTTTACTTCCCTTATACATGCTGTCTCATATCCTGTAATCCAGCAAGCAGAAATGACTTCCAAAACAACCTTTGGGCTTCATGCCGTGTGACAACATGGCCTTTTTGGCAAAGCAACTTGGCATCAGGCAGTGTCCTCGATAATGCATTGTAAACAGTCGTGAAACCCTCTCCTCTGGAAGGGGTCCCGCAAGTCTATCCTCTTCTAAATCCGAAGCTTACTGGCTATTAGAGCAAAGAAAGGCGACTTCCGTGGTCCTTATGTTCATCGATCTCTCATCTGCTGCTTCTGCCTGTCTCTGAAGCACATCATTTCTTGGGAAGGAGAAGGAGCAGAGCGTGCTGGTGGAGGAGGAAGTTACAGACTAGCACTCCGTCACCTGGCAATGCTGTCTGCTTGGCAACCAACTTCGTGCCCTTGAGCGAGTCACGCTACCTCTAGAGTTCAATTTATTCAACTGCTCACCAAAGAAACTGCAGCCATGCCTTATTAACAGCAATGGTCATTGAAATCTCATGATGAAACTTTTTTTTTTTAAACTGAGTTAATACTGTAAGTATCATTAAAACGATGGCATGGGTGTCTGTAAATCTTCTCTTGTAGACATAGGTGCTGCCTTGCATTCTTGACAGTTTTACAGTCATTGCTTTATTATATGAGTGTGAATCAAAAGATTATTTGGGGAGTTTGGTACTTTATATTGTAATTGGATATGCACTAGATCTCAAATAACGCTATGAACCGAAGAAGTGCTCTGAGCCCGGCTTTTTTAAAATGTGCAAACTAAGAAGGGACTGGCGTGATGATCTTTCACATGTCCTCCTGGATGTTGTTCTGTAAATAATTTCTCTCCTCAGCCTGGCAATTTTGGGAAACTCAATAAAAGTAAATGCAGACGCATTCACAGCTGAATTCAGGCCTTTGCATGGCCACTTGCTTGCCTTAAACCTGGACATAGAACCCTAGGAAATTTCAGAAATGGATAGCAGGGAAGTTAGTTAGTGTAGGTTTGACTTTTCATTATTGGAGGTTTGGAAAAGTATATCCGTTTTTTTTTTTTTTTCCATCATGTTAGTGGTTATGTTTTTCTTAGGTAACTTTAGTTGCCTTGCTTCTCACTAGATCCTAAAGCCTTTGGTCTTCTAAGAATGCCTCCTGGGTACTAACCACCCAACTTTCCTCAGTACTATCTGAGCTGCCTTGGGTGTGGCCAGGGTTTCTGGTGTTGGTAGGGTTCTTCTTAGTTAAAGAGAAGACTATAGTACCACTTAGCTGTAACATACTATGTGTTGCTCTAAAACCCCTTCCCAAAGGATTGACCTTCTTTTGGCCCATTGCAGATAGCTATCAAATCAAGTGAACAGTCACACTCAGTTCAGAAATCATCACCCTGAAGGGATGGAGGCTGAGGACAAGTAGTTTTATCAGATCTCCAAGCCTGTGCTGTTCCAACTGTATCTCTGGCTTGTGTTTTGCTCATCTTAAATCCATCCCAAAAATTTAATAAGAGAAACATGCTTCTATTAAAACAATATTGAAGTTGTCTTTCTTTTCACATGTTTATTTTCTCAGTCTCTAAGTTTATTTAAATTTTGTAAATAATATTTGTTTTATGGTTGTAGAAAAAGAAAACTAAAATACACACAGAGATAGACATGATCCCTGAAGTACAAAATGAGCCATACTTCTAAATAAATTCATTTCAGAAAAAGATTTAAGACAGAGCATTGAGGTGAGGAATGCTCAGAGGAAATATTTTTAAATACTGTATTTCAAATATCTGTCTGTCTCTCTGTCTCTCTATTCATCTATCTGACTATATGTTTGTTTGTCTGACTGTCGATACACTCACACACAATTTATATATACAACTTACATATGTTGGTATGTCTTGTTTTCAATAAATAATCTAACTCTTCTAATCACTTCAGGTAACTGGAATTATAATTACCAGTTTCTCACAAATTGCCTTTTATCCAGGAGATTAGACTTTTTACTATGGCATTTTATTAAATCTTTGAGAATTTAAATGCAATATTTTTTTACATATTTGATGTAAACTCCTCCCAGGTCTACCTCCAATATTTCCACTAAACATTTTTAAAAAGCTTTTCTGTTTGTCAAGAGACTTGCTTAAAACTAAATTGATAAGGCATGGCATGACAGCTTGGGTCCACAATTCCAGAACTCAGGAGGCTGAGGCAAAGAGTATCATCACAAGTTCAAGGCCACCCTTGACCACAGAGCAAAATCTTATCTCAAAAGCCTTCTCCCAATATATATAAATTGAATATATGTATTTCTGTGATTAACTATCGCTTTTTGTGTCATAAAGTTTGTAAGCAATATAGATGGTGCTAATTCATGAAGTAAATAATTAAAATGAACATTTATTGAATTCTATATACCTTTTCTATATATTTTAAGTATCTAGGATAATTTGATAAGTGATGATATATGTTCAGTGACTATAACATAGACAATTGCCAACAGTGCTCTTAGGCAGATTTATTGTTTCATATTTTATAGTTTATACACATTATTAGCCATGATCTCCAGAAAGGACAAAAATCACTAGCATATAAGACACCATTTTTTTCCTAATTGTCTCTATGATATGAAGTATTTGGTTCAGGAATGTCATATGACTTCTGACTCATCACTGCTTGAGCAATCTCTGGCAACTAATCTTGTCCTAAAACCTAATTTTCTGTACTTTGCACATCCTGGAGAGCAGTAAAATATAAGTACTTAGATATCCATGAGATGGCACAAGGGAGATACAGAGGCAAATACACTACTTTTGAAAATGACTATAAAGAAATAAACAATTTTTGAGGCACATGACTTTTTTTTTTTTTTTTTTTGAGACAGCGTTTCTCTATGTATTCTTTACTAGGTTGGAACTCACTATGTAGACCAGGCTGGTCTTGAACTCACAGAGGATGCACCGATCTTTGCCTCCCAAGTGCTGTGATTAGAGGAGTGTTCTACTATGCCAAGATAACATGACTGGTTTTTTTTTTAAAGATGAAGAAAGCAACATGTTGCTCATCCTAGGCACTTATTCCATTTTTTTTCTGGAGACTGACACATAGGAATCCTTCCATTTAACAAGGTAGCTCTAAACATGGGTGGGATTTTTGTTCACAAAACCATCCAGTGGGTCTGATGTCCTTTTCTGGCCTCCTCAGGCACCAGGCTTACACAAGGTGTGCATGCATGCATGCAGGTAAACACTCTTACACATAAAATAATTCTAACAGAAAAATCTAAATAGATTCAGATAAAGTACTAATTTGACTAAGCGATGTGTGACAGACTGTTGTACAAGCACTTTCTTTCCCTCCAGAATGGTACCTTTGAACCATCTTTGAACCGATTAAAACCCTCCACATCCCTTTGACCATTGTTCTGTCAAAGCCTGAGTGTGAACTGGGACACATTGATGCCATCTCTGGCCAATGCCGGGGCTCTCAGAGAGCTGGGTCTGAAGTTCTGGCTTGATAGGAGGCAGACTTTACATTTTCTGTCTCATTCTAAGGGAAGTCACTGGGAAAAATTCTGACCACATGGGACCTACATTTATGAGAGTCCAAGCTAGTCATGATAAGAGGTCTTATGCAGACAGAGAAGCGTAACTAGCCTCTGCCTGCTCAAGGCATTCCATCTTAGGAACCAAAACATGACAGAAGACATCTTCAGGGGGTGTCTAGATCCAGCTACCGTCTCACTGCAATGATCCAAGAACTCCCAGTTTGGCTCATTAATCTCCCAAATCTTCGAGCTGATAATGAACTATTGTCCTCAGCACTGAGTTTGGGGATTGTTCCCCACTAGGACCTCTCTTCTCTTGTCTCTTTTAAGTTACCCAAGCAGCTTCAGCTGTTTCTAAGCAACATGTCTGTCTGCTCCTTCCACTGCGTAACAACTTCCTTCTCCAAACCTCAAAACGCCATGTGGTCATTACATCTTCTGATTCAACCTTTCCTTTACAAGTTGGCATGCTAGTACAGATATTTATATGTCAACCAGACACCTCTATATCAAATGCAAAGGCACTTCAAGGTTGCTATATGCTTACTCCTCTTCCCCTGCTTTACAGATGAGAAAGTAGAGATGAGGAAACGAAGACCAAAGGAATGGTAACTAGAAGAGCTGTAGGCTCAATCTCATAAATCTGAGCTCCCGAGTTGGGAGAACCTTCATGGTTTGCCTCTACCTAACACATCTTTCCTCATTCATGAGAGAGCTCCTTGTAGGTATGAGCAGTTCTTTGCCTGCTCTCAGCCCTGTAGGTAGCTCCTCAAAAAACTAACTAGGCCCAGATCAACTGAATCAGATAGCTTGTCTCCACTTAGTACCCACACAGGTCAAAATTTATCTGCCCTGTTTTATTTTGGGTATAATATGTACAGATGTTGAAAACAATGTTGTTGTTGTTGTTTTTAATGTGTTCTTTCAAAAATGTATTAAATGTTTTTAAATTTTCCATTATTTTTCTTTTATTGACAATAGATATTTTCTATAAAATATATTGATTAATTTCCCCTCCCCAACTCCTTTGAGATCTTATCCTTCACAATAGTCCCAAGAGCTTGAGTTGTGCCTCATACATAAACATAGAGAGTACTGAGTAGTTCTTGAATGAATGAGCAAATCCTGATCTAGACTGATCTTGGTGGATAGTTAGATTCATGACCACTTAGGAATAGTACAGGGACAATGTTCAGGTCGTGGCAACAGAGATTGGTACCTCTCAATCTTGCATAGTTATGAGTACCTGAATCTACCCCAGCTCCTGAAAACATACTATAACTAAGAAGGAGAGTACTTTCAATAATTGCCTCAGGAAGACATAGAAGTGCTAGATGTTTGTATGGTCTTGGTATGAGCTTAGTTTCAAAAACTAATAGTATTAGAATTCAGATGGCAGGTTTCTAGTGGCTGAGATTAGTTTTTAAAATATTTAATTGATTTTTATTTTTGTAATTTCACAACATACACCCCAGTCCCCCTCATCTCCCTGACCCTCCATATGCAACCTCTTGCAACCTCTCCCCAAAAGAAAACTAAGTTAAAAAAAAATCTCATTGGGGAAGATATAGTGTGTCACAGTGTGCCAGAGATTATCTCTTTTGCCTAAACAGCTTTTCTTGAGCCATTTAGTTCAAGGTTCCTGGCTTCTGCTACCCTCTCAGTACTGGATCCTTGCTGGGACTCACCTTGGATAGTCTGTTGTGGCTCTGTGTTGTGGAGATTTTACAGCTTTGGATCTATAGGATGGGCCCCTTCACATGCTCCAGAATGTCACACATGGGGTAATGTTGGTTAGGCCAATTCAAAGTCCTAGATAGTAGCTGAGTTGGCTAGCCTGACAGCTCTACTTCACTCACACCACCAGTGTGAGCTTTCCAACACTGTCCTGCCTAGCAAACCCAGTGCTACAGCTGGCAAGGGACAGGGTCTGCTCTCCTGAGTGCTGTAGGTGGTGAAGAGTTGGGCCAGCTCTCTTGTTCTCATGCCCTTAGAGCCAGCTCACCCACAATGTCTAGGCAAGGGGTAGGGCCAGGTCTCCAGAGTGCTGCAACTGGTGAGGAGCGGGCCAGTTCTATGCAGCCATCAAACATCAACAAGTTTCGATGGAGCAGTCGAGACCAGGGATGTTTGCATGGCTTTTGGTGGTAACAGACCTTTACTGCTGCAGAGCCATTGGCCCAGGCGTGGTCCATGGTAGCAACACATGCCAAGATCTCACCATAGCTTCGGGTGGCATCACTGGCTGCCCACATCAGGGCATACCTTTCTACCCTCAAGTCTTCACTTCTACTTCTTTTCATTGAATACACACCATTCCGCTTTTCTTTCTCTTCCACATCTCTACCACTTGCCTGTTCATCTTATTGATCGAACTTGGTGACTCCTCATTTTTAGGGGTTGTCTCAGGTGTGGGGACTCCTAGTGTCTAGGGGTTGTCTCAGGTGTGCTCTCCAGGCCTGTGCTGTATGACACTGGCAAGCCAAGTGTTTTTAACAGTTGCTGGGTTTGCTTTTGTGGTCAAATACTTAACAAAAAGCAGCACGAGGGGAAAGGGGTTGTTTGGTTTAACAAAATAAAATACAATAGGATTAAACAAACAAACAAACAAACAAACAAAACCACGTCACCTTGAAGTTGGACGAGGCAAACCAATAGAATGAAAAAAAAAAACAAAAAAACAAACAAACAAAAAAAAAAAACAGAGAAGTCACAAGCCGCAGAGGATCTGGGACAGACCCATGTCAGCCCCATGCTTGCTACTGCAGTCTTCAGATGAGCTTTACTCTCTGATTTAGAGGATCTTGTTTGCCTGACGTCCTCCATCCCCTCTGGTTACACTCTTTCTACCAGCTCTTCTGGGGGGATTCCCTGAGCCCCGAGGGGAAGGGATTTGATACATCTCATTTAGATCTTTGTGTTTCAAGGTCTCATTCTCTGTGTAATGTCAGGTTGTGGACTCTGTGTTTGTTCCCATGTTCTGCAGGAGGAAGTCTTTCTGATGGTGACCGAATAGTACAGCAGAATATCTATAGGAGTCATTTTATAGTAACTTTTTTTTTAGACCAGTAGTAATTGGCTTTACCCTAGGTCGCCGGACTAACTAGTCTCAGGTTTTTGGTTACCCAAACAGCATCAGGAACAGGTACCATTTAGTGAAGTGGGTCTTAAGTGAAATCAGACATTGGTTGGTTACTTGGAACAAACTTTGTGCCTCCATTGCCCTAGTATATTTTGGTGTCAGGACAGATTGTATATCAAAGGTTTTGTGGCTGGTTTTGGTGTTTACATTTCTCTTTTGGTAGCCTGTAGTGTACTTTTCTATACCAAAGATACTAGAACATAGGGGTGAAAGTTCTATGTAAGCATAGAACTTTCTATGTAGGCAGCTCACCCTCCTCATTTTCAGTGAGCTGTATCGATGTTATCTTTAGCAATGGAGACTTGCTATCAGTTTGTGGAGGGTAACCTATTGTCTTGGCAACAGCCTCAGTTGCTTGTAGGTTCCCATGGGACCCCTCTGGCCAACAACTCATTTAGATGTAACTCAATTTCAGTACTGGAAGCTTTCTTTAGTCACAGAGATGGCCAGTTTTCCTCACTGTTTGGAAACTTCATTAGTATTACCTTTGTGTATTTTAGGGCGTTTCCACCACACTAGGATTCCACACCACCCCTCAATAGCCTCCCAATTCTAGCTGGCTCTCCTTGATCCTCTCCCTTAACTCTTTCCTCTCTCTCCCTGAACCGGATTCTCCTATTCCTTCCCTCCACTGTGGTCCACTCCTAAAATCTCTTCTACTTCTCCCTCCCAGGGAGATCCATGGGTCCTGACTAGTCCCTTCCTCTACATTTAACCTCTGTCAGATCTACTGATTGTAGCTTGCTTATTGTTTAGCTAGTGGTTAATAGCCCCTTTTAAGTGAATGCATACAGTTTTCATCTTTCTGGGTCTGGGTTACATCACTCAAAATGATATTTTTCTAGTTCTATCCATCTGCCTGCAATTTTTATGGTGCTGTGTGTTTTAACAGCCAAGTAATATTCCACTGTGTAAATGCACCACATTTTCTTTGTCCACTCTTCAGTTGAAGTACATCTAGATTGTTTTAAGTTACTGACTATTATGACTATTATCAATGAACATGGCTAAGTGTTCTGGAAATAGGATAAAGTATTCTTGAGGTATATGCTCAAGAGTGGTATAGCTGCATCTTGAAGGAGATTGATTACCAATTTTCCGAAGAACCACCATATTGATTTTTATAGTGGCTGCACAACTTTTCATTCCCACCAGCAATATAGGAGTGTTCCCTTTTCTTCCTTGCCAACATGAGCTGTCACTTGTGTTATTGATCTTAATCATTCTGACAGGTATAAGATGGAACCTCAAAGTAGTTTTGATTTGCATTTTCCTGATGGTGAAAAAGTTTATTTTGGCTTACAGTTCTATTGGAGGCAGTTCAAAGTCAGGGAAGAGGAAAGAACAAGAGAACAAGGTCACACAGCATCCCCAGTGGGCATCAGAGAGATGCATACTCACATTCACTTTGCTTTCTTTTTATTCAGCCAAGACCCCAGCCCATGAAACAATGGTAATCAAATTTATGGTATGTCTCCTCTGTTCATCACACATACAGAGGTTCACTTCACAGTGATTTTAAATGCATCCAGGATAACAACAATGGCTAAAACAAGGCCACTGGAGAGTTTATGGACATGGACTCGCCTTGGTAAGTTATTTACCCCCTAAAATGCTAATTATCTCTGTATTTACCAGATTCACTCTTCTCCCTCCCAACCTATTTCCCTTTTCTTTGCTTCCAAACCCACAAAAAGATTTTGTTAAGTCATGATATACCATTATTCTTTCTCATATTAGTCATCTTATTTCTTGATTTCATTCTATTTCCTGTTTTCCTTCTTGCTACAGGTAAGGTCCTTGCTGCAGCATGCCTAGTCTCTGAAGTCGCTAGTCCCCAAGTCTCCAGTTTCATCCTTGTCTACCCCCTTGCCTGACCTGTCACTGAAAGCAGTGTTTTCACAGCAGAAAGCTGATCTTGCCACACTCTGAATCTAGGAATTCAGATTCCACATCTTGTCTGTGAAGCTTATAATTGGCACATGAATAAATGATGCTTCATACAGATAAAGCATATCTTTAAATGATTTAACAATCTAGACAGCCCGTTAGATGCACTGGGGTCTATGAAGTATGAAGCACTCATTTAAAAATATTCCTTACATCAGGAAGGGATGATCCTGAACTATTCATGTGAGAGGCATAAATAACTGTATCCATCCAATTAAATATCAGTTGCAAACCCTTGTCTTCTGCAACGTACAGACACCTCTTCTGGCAGAGGGGTTGATTGCTGCTGCTTTTGCTCCACCTGATCAATAGTATTTGCTTCACTCCTACTTTTAACATCATAACCATTTCTCCCTCAATACAAAACATGTTTCTCACCAATGCATGAAATGTTCTACAAGTTCATGTCTACAGATGCTTTTACCAAGTATTTACCACATACTAATTTGTATTCTGCAAATACCCAGGGAAAAATGCAAAGGGCCTGAATATTGTGAATTCACAACAAAAAGATCAGCTAATGCCTCAAAATATTGATTTTTACACAATATCTTGTTACACTGCTATGTAAATATTTCAGCAAAGATGAAATGGTTAAAATTATGTAAAAATGATCATATGTAAAAGTAGAAAAAATTTCTTGAAAGTAAATAATGCCAGGTTTTAGAAAGAAGGCACATGGGCTTTTGGATTCTCCTAAAGTGACATGTAACTTTATTCTAGAATAAATAAATTGGGGATAACGTGCCCCAATAATGTAAATACTTCTCTTTATAGAAAAAGTTGTCTTCCAGATGGACAAAGCTACGTTTTGATGGTGAGCTTGAGAAAACCTATCATTACCTACTGTACTGCATTACTCTGACATATGCCCTTCATTCACAAGAGTTCGATGCTATAGTGCTAAGTTCATATGTGGAGCAGAAAAGCAAATATCGAGTGATCAAGGAGGGTACTATCTCCTCATGTGTTAGTCAGGGGAGAGGAGTTCAGTTGAGCCGACTTGAGTTGAATAATATACATTGTATACAAAATAGACAATGACCAGACAGCTTTAGGAAAATCAAAGACCAGATGATACGCCTCCAAACCCTCAAAATGAGTCTACTTTGGAGGGCATAGAACAGCTCAATGATAAACGTTCTAGAGAATTTCTATACAGAGAGAAAATGGTGAGTGAGAAGCAGACACAAAATATCCTTCCTTCTTCCAGGTTTCAGGAATAATTGGTTCTCAGTAGATGACTTAGAACGGACTGGAGGAGACACATTCAAGGGAAGACATGGAAGAGATGAGCTAAATGATATAATATGATCAAGGTATAGAGAACAAATCACAGGAAGAAGCCTGGAAGACCACATGCTGAACAGAAAAGACATGGTCTGTGGAGTCTTAGAGAAGCCACATGTTCAAGGGAGGTCTCCTTTTCACTCTTAAGACCCCAGTTTTTATTAAAATTGTACTATAAAGAAATTACAAATGAAAAATATTACATGGTGAAATAAACAAGGCCAGCACTCTATTATCTTTAAGACTTGAAGAGGGCACAGTGAAGTCCCAGACACTCTGGATATTTGGACCAAGTGTCTGTGTGATGAATTGAGATGAGCTGGTAGAAAAGCAGCCAAACTCAAGGTGGCAGGGGAAGCTCCTGGTCTCTCACTGAAAGGTCAGCTGGCAGAGCAGGAGTCAGTAAGGACATCCAGAGGATGTGTGAGTTCTTTCAAACCAACATATTGGGGAATTAGAAATGAACTCAGGCAAAAGTTGAGCCTCCAAGACCCTTCAGTGAGCATGCTCAGCCTAGATTGTATGAAAACTAACAAGCAACCTCATAGACAAATAGACAGACAGACAGACAGACAGAGACAGATAGAAAGGCAGATGCACACAGAATCAGGGGGAAGGGAGGGAGGTAGGGAGAAAGAGGAAGAAGAGAGGGTGGGGAGGGAGGGAGGGAGAGAGAGAGAGAGAGAGAGAGAGAGAGAGAGAGAGAGAGAGAAAAGAGAAATCCTTAAGGATTCTATAAAATGCCACATAAAAACATAT
This sequence comes from Mus musculus, assembly GCF_000001635.26. Lineage (NCBI taxonomy): Eukaryota > Metazoa > Chordata > Mammalia > Rodentia > Muridae > Mus > Mus musculus. The sequence continues at coordinate 105,687,156 of NC_000080.6, read as the reverse complement.
TTCAGGGTTAATTATTAGATTCCCTTTCCAGACTTCCTAAGAAGCAATAAAATATGAAGGAAAAGGATGAGGAAATGTGAGATATTCACAACAGATAGGCAGCTTATAAACAAGCCAAAGTTAAACTTCACATCTCACACATCAGATGCTACTTGGAAGCAGTCATGGAATACATAGATACAATCTTTCAGGCCATTGTAAACCAGCTAATGCTTGAAATGAACCCAGAAAATACTCACCTTAAAGGTTAAATTGCAAAATTGAGAGAGAGAGAGAGAGAGAGAGAGAGAGAGAGAGAGAGAGAGATATCACTAGTCTGAGAAGAGAGAGAAGGCTTTTGTTTGAATTCTGCTTCTGGGAGGGAATAAGTTAACCCCTGGCACATTTGCAACCACAGCGAGGTTCTTAGGTATTCAGAACGCAAACAGCAGGGTCGCACAGGTGCTGCCCGGGGATTTATGAATGGACAGAAAGAGCAGATGGTGGAAGGCATGTCCTCCCATTGAAGGGTTCTTCATCTGGTGCCTGAGATGTTTTGTAAATCTTTAAATTTTTTAACATAAGGAAATGTCTTTGCTAGACCAAAGTCAAAGGTTTTCCTTACTACTCTTTGACTAGCAGCTAATTGCTTTTAAATCTCCTTTTTTTGGGTGGAGTAGGTTTTTCTGAGACTTTTATATTAATTTCTTATTTTAATTTCACTTGACAATATGAAGCTTGGTTCCTCATAACCTACTTTGAAGGTCTCGGGGCCATGTCTGTCACTCGGCTGATGTGATGCTCAAGAAACAAGCTGAACGAGCCTTTCACACGCCGTTCTATCTTCATCCTTCTCTTCTAGTCCATTTCAGGGTTTTCTAATTCCTAAGTCTGGAGAGAAGGTTGAACACATAGAGTCATAGCAAGAAGAGAATGATCTTTCCTAGGGAAGAAATCTCTAATTAGCTATCCTAAGTGGTTTGCCCTGAGAGCAGATACATACAAGTAAAAATTATACAGACTGTGCAGGTTGTATGTATACATACATATATACATACATACATACAGACAGATAGGCATATATTTATATATATATATATATGTATTCCTCTATGGAGTGTGTGTGTGTGTATAATTACACTTAAAGAGAAAGAGGGCATGGATTTGATAGTGATCAAGAAGGATGCTTGGGAGAGGATGGGGTGAGCAAATGAAAGGGGAAATTTGATGTAATGATAATTTCAAACAACAAAAATTAATTATTAAAATGTGTACCTCAGGGCTCTGTAGCAGATAACTCATTTGACTGATCAGTTATTCATTCATTCATTCATTCATTCATTCATTCATTCAAACTCCAAACATTTAGTAATGATCTGCTGAGATGGCAAAGTGGGCTTAGGCACTGGGTCCAGGAGTATGGATCGCCATATGATAATTCCTGGGGTGAGGCATATTATGCACTTTTTACCACCCTCCAGTTATCTTCATTGTCACATGGTTGGAAAAAAGGAAGGAAGGAAGGAAGGAAGGAAGGAAGGAAGGAAGGAAGAAAGAAAGAAAGAAAGGAAGAAAGGAAGAAAGGATAAAAGGAAGAGAGACACGCCAGAATTGCTTCACTGTAGAAACTGAAGTTATGAAAGTTCCTCCCCTAAAAGTGTCCCCTCAGCCACCAGCTCTAATGTTGGTACAACAGCTCCTCTGAAGGCCCTGAGTCTATTTGAGCTGCCCTCAGTCATCAGGGTTATTTGAAAGCACCCTTCCTTGTCAGAACAAGGCCCTGTCTCCAAGGCCCAGATCCACAGGAAATTGATCTCTTGAGTGTGTCACAAAAGTATGAGGCTCCGCAAGGTAGAGTGTAGTGTTACGGTGCAGGTGCATTGCCCAGATGACGTGCTGATGGCAAGGGCGGGGAGGAAGCCCTGCTCCTTTTCACAGTCGCAGACAGAAGCACTACAGCGACCAGAAGGGCAAGTGGCATGCCTCACATTCTTCCGTGTTGAAAACAATAAAAGGTGGGGGGAAGTAGAGAAAAAAATCAAATTTCTGCAAAGAGATGTCAGCAGTAAATTTAACGCAGGTGCAGTGTTCTCCAAACAAAGAGAGTTTTGTTTCTACTGCCCGTGGCTCCATCAAGACCTGCCTGCCCTAGCCTCCTCCTCCCCACTGTGTGTTTTTTTTCTTTTTTATCAGTGTAAGGTAGATTAAAATGTTGATACCCTCCCCTAGCAGAAGCATTTTTAGTGTTCTCAGCACAACTGCTGCAGGATTAACCACCCTTCCCTCCCCGCCCCTTGCACGCAGCCAAGTCCTTTCTACTCTTAAGTTTTAATTTATCAAGCCTTACATTTTCCTCCCGGTTTCCACTGTGGACATGGTTTCTTGGCCATTTGTACTCTCTTGAATCTATAACAAAAGTAACAACAGGAAACAAAACACTGACTTTAGCTAGAGTAACTCATTTACAATTTTTTTTAAAGTCCCTTCATTGGTCAAGGTGACATTAAAAGAGCAGGTGATTTGTCCTTTCTTCAGGCCCTCACAGCAGAGTGACTGACACCTGACATGGCGGCATCACACTGGATTCACCTGATGACTCATAGACTTCCTTCTGATGATGATGCTTCCCTGAGAACAATTTCCCACTCCACCAATGAAGCTGAAGCTGAGGCCTCACTCAACGTTCTGAGTCACCTTTCTAAGCCATTAGTGAGCATGTGAACCTCTCTGGGGTGGTGACTCATTTAATTAGGAACAGATAAGTGATATACTATGGCTGTCATGCTGTTCAGTAGGCTAGGGGTGGCTAAGTAAAAGAAAAATGAGCAATAAACACAAATTTGGTAGTTTATAGTTAACCCCTAGGATTGGGACAACTTTCAGGAATAATCTAAAGTTAACCAACACACAGAGAACTTTTAATAAGAACGCCACTTTTCATCGTACATCTTTATGGATCTACATGAATTTCACTTATGCCATGCTGACGTATGTGAAATTTGTCTTAGACAGAGTCCAGGCTCTAAAGCCATTGTGGACAGTTCTGTCCTTTCCCAGATCTAATCTTCAGCAATGTGTCTTTATTGACCACAACGAGCATCTCAGGAAAATGTTCAGGCCTTTTATAATGTGTGTGCCCAGCTCACAAATGTCTTCCCTCATGACTCCTCCAAAGTGACTTTTCAGCTCCCACAGTAAAATGGCCTTCCTAAGCGGGTCCTATTGGGTCTGTGTTCCCCTCAGGGGCTCAGTAACGGTCCCCAACCTCTTTCACGTAGCATCTTCAGTACTTTCCCAAAAGGTAGGAGTTTGATCTTCTGCTTCCTTAGTTTTCAGCAGGTCTCTCTTAAAATAGGTTTACCACGTGCTGGGGATAGAAAGAGGGCTCAGTGGTTAAGAATATCTGTGGCTCTTCCAGCGGACCTGGGTCTGGTTCCCAGCATTCATGTGCATCTGTGTCACCATGCGTAACTATTGTTCCAGGGAACCTGAAGCCTTCTTGTGACCGGAGGGCACCAGGCATAAACATGGCGCTTGTAATACATGTAGGCAAACACTCATATGTATAAGATAAATAAATCTAAAGAAAATAATATGTGCTACATCTTGCTACATGTTCAAGGGCAAGGACCTCATTCTCTCAAACTTTGAATGCTTTAATCCATAAACCAATAACTGCTACTTTGCAGGGGTCCAACAACCATTTCTTAAATAAGTAATGAATAAATGGGTGAATGATAAAAAGTTGAAACTCACTAATACTACTTCAGTTGTTTGATTCCAATTTAAATATGTGTCTACACATACACACACACACACACACACACACACACACATCTAACAAATTTTGTTCTTTTCCAAAATTCTAGATATTTATGAGTATAGGGAACTCTATGAGTCAGGGAGACTCTAATCCTTCAATTTAAATATCTACTTGCTCATTAAATTTCTTTAGGTAATATTCTAAAGTTATATGGGCTTATTTTCACATCTAAAGCTTTCACCAGATTGTCTGATGGTGGTTTAGCCAGAAGGGGAATCTAGCAACATGAAATAATTATTAAACAGCCATTTTGTTTCAGAGTAGGAGAAGCAATAAGAAAAGTGTACTCCAGAGATACATATCTTACAACATAGTGTTTAGTGTCACACACAAACATGTTCCCATAGTGCCTTTTGTAAGGCAAACATTTATTTTGACAATGTCAAAAAAAAACTTTAATAAAACAAAATTTAAAAATCAACACAACCCAAATGCAAAGTATTAAATAGCAGGATTTAAAAATGGGTGAAGGACCTGAATAGATGTTTCCAAAAAAAGACATAAAAATTGTTAAAAGTTATATACACAAATGCTTGGTATCTTTTTTTTTCCAATTTTTTATTAGATATTTTCTTTATTTACATTTCAAATGCTATTCCGAAAGTCCCCTATACCCTCCCCCTATTCTGCTCCCCTACTCATCCATTCCCACTTCTTGGCCCTGGCGTTCCCCTGTACTGGGGCATATAAAGTTTGCAAGACCAAGGGGCCTCTCTTCACAGTGATGGCCGACTAGGCCATCTTCTGTTACATATGCAGCTAGAGACACAAGCTCTGGGGGTACTGGTTAGTTCATATTTTTGTTCCACCTATAGGGTTGCAGACCCCTTCAGCTCCATGGGTACTTTCTCTAGCTCCGGCAAACATTTTAAATGAACTCCTATGTATATATTGATTTAATTTTTTGATCTGTCTTTATGTTCTTATAAATCATGACATACTCCCAATTTGACTTTGCTTTATTTGATCTATCCCCAAAATGTTACATTAGATATTGAGGGAACAGCCATTCCAAGGTTGACCATAGATTATACAGTGGAAAAGAGCCACCAATTATGATTCAAAAATACATTTGAGACTCTTGTGGACGTCAAGATACAGTGTGTCTGCATGCTTGCAGTCATTTCTTTTTTTTTTTTTTTTTTCAGCTGACTGCAAGAGGGTTTATTGTACACGAGCTACACTTGGCCACAAGAGAACAGAGCTAGTCCAGAGTGCCGGGGGTCCAGGGCAGAGGGACTGTTTTGGTTGTAAGAAAGGCGGTCATTTCTCCAGGCGATCGCGGCGAGGTGATGTTCCAGGTCTACTGAGACTCATTACCGATGGCAGCACACAGTCCGATAGCTTGTCCCGGCCCTCAGCATCCCTCACTTCTGCTCCTGCAGGCGTCGTAGGTGCACAGGCTGGCTTACTTGGACCTCTGCCTCATCTTTCTTCTCTTGCGCTTCAGCCTGCGCATTCTCTTCTTCCGCCACTTCGCTCTCATGGCGCAGGAGTCTCAAGGAAGATGGCGCTAAGACCGAGAGCGCTTGCAGTCATTTCTATGCACAGCTAAGTTACTGCTAACTAGCCTGGCCGAGAAATGTTGAAGCACCTTTAAATATCTACAGTTTGTAAAATAAAATAAATAAAATTTTATTAAACACATATGATATTGCAGTTACTTCTACACCTGTGGTATTGGGCAGTCATCGCCATGATTTTATAAACATTTGTACTGGAAGATTCTCCAAAGGGAAGTTTATCCAAGAGCTTTATACTGAAATCTTCAGATGTAGTATACACTTGTTCTAAAAAATACATTTACAGTCTTCTTTACTATGATAGGGGAAGAGCCAGGGACTTAATACAGTCATAAAATAAATGAAGAGTCGATTTCCTGGGCCTAAAAGCATAACAGAAATAAATACAGGACAAAGTAAGAGACAACATGTTGGAGAAAAGATGGAGAAACCCAAATGGAAGTCCAGGCTCTGCAAAATTTGATAACTAGAAGCAAACTTATGGCCAAGAAAGTTTGAAGGGTTCTCTGAGAAGAGGAGCTAAACATTAAGTTAAAAAGAGTCTTTGTTGTCTACACTCCTGTCAGTATCACAGGACACTCAGACACGCTTCAGGGACTTCGAATTCAAGGAAAGATAGAACCTAGGCCTGCCGTGTCTCTAGCAGAGGCACAAGACAAGACTGTACTAGACAAGATGGAATTTACAGTCTTCTGGAAGGAGGTCAATTCTAAAAGATATGTACCAAAGCAGGTGTGTGTGTGTGTTAGTGTGTGTGTGTGTGTGTGTGTGTGTGTGTGTGTGTGTGTGTGTATGTGTGTGTGTGTTAGTGTGTGTGTGTATGTGTGTGTGTTAGTGTGTGTGTGTGTATGTGTGTGTGTGTTAGTGTGTGTGTGTGTATGTGTGTGTGTGTTAGTGTGTGTGTGTATGTGTGTGTGTGTTAGTGTGTGTGTGTATGTGTGTGTGTGTGACTTGATTTAGATTGTACTATACTCATATTACAATTTAAAACATTGAAATCAAAACGACAGTATCTTAGAAGTTATCTAATAAGCAATGAGAGTAGAGATGGAACAACCACTTTTATACAGGAGACAATAATCTATTTTTATTTTTGAATTAGTGTGTAAAGTCGTGGACTTATTTAGGACATTGCCATGCACACTGTGGTGATCCTCATCCCCATCTCCAACCCCCTATTTTCTCCTGCTTGGTCCTCTTCCCAGCAGCCATCGCCCTCACATAACACCCATATGCAGTGCCTCTTGTTCTCCTCTCCTCCTCCCTTAAGATCTCCACTCCTATGGTCCTTTTTCTAGTTTCATTCCCTCTCACACTCCCCCTCCCCTCCCTCTTCCTCTCCTTCTCTCTCCCCCTCCCCCTCCTTGTCTCTCTCCCTCCCTCCCCCCCCCCACACAAACACACACACAATTTAGCATAACTACATGAAGAAAAACACTGGGCATTTGCCTTTCTGAGCCTAGATTACTTAACTATATAATAATTTCCAGTTCTCCATATATATATTCATAATACACATATATTCTCAGCCCTCTCCCTCCGTTGAAGGCCGTCAGGCTGGTCCCATTCCTTAGCTCTTATAAACAGCACAACATTAAACACTAATGTGCAGGTGTCTCTGTCAGAGGACTGGGTGCCTGGGTATATTCAAGAGTGGTACCAGTGAGTCATAAGGTACGTTTGTCCCTAGTGTTCTGTGAGTCCTCCACTCTGGCTTCCACAGGGTAGCTACACAGGTTCCAATCTCCACCAGCAGTCCATCACGGTTCCTCTTTCCCACGTCCCTGCCAGCCTTGGTTTTCTTGGTTATAGTTCTAATTGGGGAGACTTGAAAACTCAAAGTGGTTTCAGTTTGCATTTCTTTGATGGCTAAAGATGTTAAACATATTTATAGGTCATTTCTGTTCTTCTTTTAGAAATGTCCATTCAATTCACTATCCTGATTAATGATTGGCAGGTTTCGGGAGTGTGTGTGTTTATTTAAATTTGACCATTCTTTATACTTTCTAAATATTAACTCTTCTGTTTGAAGTATAGCTAGTGAAAGTTTTCTCCCATTCTGTAGTCTGTATTCTCTGCTGAGCGCGTCCTTTATTGTGAAAGCACACTTTCATTCAGTGTAATCTCATTTGTCAGTCCTTAGGGTTATTCCCTGTGCTGTCTGTTTGGGTCCTTTGTCACAGATCTTGCCTGTCCCTAGATTTTAAAGTGTTCCCCTCAAGACTCAGCGACCTTTCAAGCTTCATGTTAAAGCCATTGCTCCACTTGACTTTGTGCAGAGCACGGGATAAGGCTCTAATTTCTGCATGTGGAATCCAGTTTTTTCAGCATCCTATGTTGAAGAGGCTGTTTTGTCTTTAGTGACTGTAGCTGTGTGGATTTATTTCTGTTCCTTCTATTCTCTCTATACTATATCGACCTACATGACTGGTTGCATACCAATCCGATGCTACCTCAGTCAGTCACTGTGGCTCTGCTCTATAACTTAAAGTTTGAGTTTATGAAATATGCAACATTACTTTTTGTTTAGGATTATTATGGAAATATTGAATGAACTTCACGTAGTCTGATCCCTGTGAGATTTAATAGGTTAACAATATTGTTTTATACTGATACTTTTCCTATAAGCTCACATAACTTTCCTGCCAGAGGCAGGTAGCAATCATTGGAGAAAAACTCCACATTAAATGCTTATTATAGCACCTCATTTGTTTCTAACTATCTCAAGGCACTGACTACTAGGAGGTTTACAATGGCTACTCCGTAGAAGTAAGTGAATGGAATACTTTAATATGTAAAACCTAGTCCACAAAGAATCATTGGCTCTTATTACTCAGAGCACTGGCTGAAGCAAATATCTCAGAAGCTTGCTAACTTTTGAGAGACTCAGCTCATTTGCTAAGGACAGAGCAACATTTTACCAGTGACTATTCAACTCCTAAAGCAATCCTTGGGGCTTACATCATGTGCCCCCTTGAAGAAGTACTCTACCCTGTTACTCTCAGGATTGACTCAGTCATGACGCGGTAGTAAAGCATGAGTAGACCAGAGAGCTGTGAGGTCTCCATCCTGGGTACCATGCTGCTCAATGGGAGGTTTTAGCTACTCTCACCAGCAGGATGCCATACTGACTTCATCTCTTTCCAAATCAATTTTTCACCGCTGCTAATGCTGTTCCCACATGACCATTGTGCACTGGACATCTTGAAAGCTGATAACTAGATTGTTGGGTAGTAAAACATTACATATACTAGAAAGATACACCATTCTAGAAACTCATGGTTTGGCCTAGAAAAGGAATGGAGAGGAGTTCAGAATCCAATCTCCTTCCTGAAGTTAAACAGTGTTCCTCAGTTTGACGGGCTTCTCAACGGGAGCCAGTATTGACATTCCAACCGAGACAATGATTCATTACTCCAGAATTCTGTATGCTACATGATGGTCAACATTACTAGGCCCTGACTCAAAAGGACACTTGCATTACCCTCAATCACCACAACAAATCAATATGTCTCCTGAGCTTTCTGGTATTTGCTAAGGGGTAAAGTAGAAAACGGAACGTGTACACAGACATCATATAGGCGGCGGGGAGGCTACAGCTGGTAATTGCTAACTGCGTATCAGATATGCTTGCAAGTGCTTAAACTCTAGGAACCCCAGTTTCATTCCAATGAATAATGAGGCCAAGAAAACTATTCGCCCTCCAAGAGTGCCCTAGTACTCAGCTGTAACTAAACAAGGCGTGCAGAAATCACCGCGCAGGCTCTCCTGGAAGAGTTTCAGAAGTAACACAGACGCTTCTGCCACAGGCTTTGGTATTTTCTCGTAACTCTCGCCATTTCTGGCCTGGAATATGGCTTGGAACATTTCTGAAGTTGTCCTGTAGCCATGGGTTAAAGGCCACTCACTGATGCTGGCAGGGATGACCCATGGACAGGGGAGTCCTGTGCTGTTTGTTCCCCTGGATGTCACCTCAGCTTCATCTGCCTGCCTGGCCACTTTGACATGAGTTAAATACTCTTCTGGGGTAAGCTTCTGAGGGTTCTTGTCGATTGCAGATTGCACAGTTCTGAGTTAAACTAAAGCATCTTTTCGAGCTCTCTTGTTTCGATCAAGATTTCAGAGACCCTGGAAGGGCAAGCGAGTACCAAAGAGAGCAGCAAAGTAAATCAGAGCTGTGTAGATTAAGGATACATACTGAAAAGGCTTCCACAGCAGGCAGAACCTAAGATGAGGCCTTAAGGAAGCCAAAGCACAAATGGGAATCAAGAGAAGAGGGAGGCTTCCTCACTGGATTTCCCTTGGCAGTGAATGATTTTACAAATACTCTATATAGAATTTTTGCGATTATTTTGCTATCTAAAATGTGTATGTGCATGCAAATGTATAAGAGGATTATCTTACCAACATGGTATGGCAAGCTTGCAGAAATGTCCAAGGTAAGTATCATAGGGTGGAAAAAGGCAGTCATCGGCACTGTGAATCTTTACTTAAAATAACAGCAAAGTGGAAGTGTGGTTCTGATGTGATGAGAGGACACGGCTGGTGATATCAGAGATACATGCTTCCATTGAAGTGAATCGAGATGCAGCAATATAAATAGCTTATTGAAGATGCATGTCCCTGTGAGCCTCTGCTTCCTCCGAGCAAAAGGAAAAGCAACTCTCCTCTTTCAAAAAGAAAACAGGGTTCCAAGTGGCAGTTTACCAGAGAACCGCACAGGAAATTTAAAGTCAAGACAGACACACTGTGTGCCTAAGTTTTAAAATGTCCCAGTAAGAGTTAAGTGAATTTGGAGCTGCACACTGAAGACTCAGCTGTACCCCAAGACCCTTCTGCAGAAGAGAAAGAAAATAAGTTCTAATTAAATTGTATTAATTGGTTTAGCTGATCTGGAAATAGAGTAAGGCCTCTGCTCTAATTTTGGTTTTTTGGCTCAAGTCAACTTGTCCTTGACATGAGAATAAAGGATCGGAGTGGGAAAGTACCCAGAAATGCCGGGGCAGAGACTTTTAAACTATCCAAGGTTAAAGAGCGATGCTATCTCAGAGGAGATGGACTTAAAATTCTGCTGCCAATTTAGAGAAGTCAGAAGTGCAGGCAAGAAAAGGAGAGTGTGATTAAGACCCACACTTTCTTAAAGCTCTGCAAAGCTGCAAAGAAAAGGCCGGCATTCTTCCTGTAATAGTGAGCACTTGTTACAGAGAAAAGGAGAAGGTGGTGAAAGCGGCAGGGTATAATGACCTTATTTCAGGCCACTTACCGTAAGTTTTCGTGTATAAGGTAACTAATATTCATAAGCTAGTGGCAGCGCTTGACAGCTTGACCTTACTATGTGAAAGTAACATTTTCTCACCCTTAAAATGACCTTTGAAACCATATTCTCCTGTGCATTACAAAATTGGTTATCACCATTATGCAAAAATAGAATGTATTTCTAAAGACATAGTGTGGTAAGAAACAACTTATTTATTCTTTTGTTGCTGTCCCTATAAGCTAAAGGTTTGAAAGTAATTATAATCAACAGAAACACACTGAGCGCCAAAATTCCCTGGCACGTAGATGTTACCCCATAAGGAATAACTTGGACGTTGCTCTGTAGCAAAGTAAAATTTAATGTGAAAAAAGTATTCTGAGGCAGTGAGCTTGTTCTGAGCCGAGCATCTGTGTCCTTCAAAAATTCATGAGTAGAATCCCCAAGCTCCAGCATGCTGAGAGTCAGAGACGGCAATTCTAAGAAGTAATGATGATTATAGGAGGCCATGAAGGACTTCACGGAAGGTTTACACATTGTCTGAAAACAGATCACAGGGAGGGAGGATGTAGTCACACACTCCTCTTGCAAGCACGAGAGCTTGATCTCATATTCCCACACCCATGCCGGATGTCGTGCTGCAGACCTGGAATCCTGAGATGCTGGGAGTTGTGTCTCACCTTCACCTCTTGAGAACCTAATGGAACCTGTGAGCTCCAAATTCACCAAGAAAACTTGCCTCAAAACAAACAAACAAACAAACAATGTGTAGAGCAGCTGAGGAAGCATCCTGATGCCAATCTCTGGCCTCTACAAGCACACATGAACATGTGCATATATGCACAAGTGTGTGTGTGTGTGTGTGTGTGAGAGAGAGAGAGAGAACAGAAAGCTCTCCCACACTCACATCCTCACTCTCTCCCGTTCTCTCTATGCCATAGGAGGGCACAGTGAGGGGAAGATGCAGGACAGAAAGCCCTCACCAGAGCTCAACAATGCTAGCGCCTTACCTTCTAGTTCGCACCTCCAGAACTGTGGGCAAGAAGTTTGTTTGTTTATTTGTTTGTTTGTTTGTTTGTTTTTTCTCTTTAAACAGTCTTTCCTATGTCACTTTATTATGGTAATCTGACTAATACATAGCTGATTTAGCCGAGCACAAACATGCTATTTATAAACAAATGCATGCAACAGTGAGCTCTCCTGTCTGTGGCATTTGGTTCTAGTCCATGACTGGGTTCTGACTGTCTGATTATTAATCTCTGAGTCCTTGTCCTTCATATGCTCTTGCAGGGTGATGCATCTTCTTCATGATGACAACAGATGAAACTTTCCAAAGGTTGGTGACTCAGGAAGGCTCACTAATAATGTGTGTGTTACAGCCCATCTGTCCTTTGTATGAGAACACATTGTGCCTTCCAGAACTGAAATTGTGGCTTTATTAAAAGCTACATTAGCTTTACTTCCTGCTCAAAGGGTCACCTGGCTGTGCTTCAAGAACCACAGTCAAATGATGGCATGGATGTGACTCCATTCTTCACTACCAAGTGAAGGAGGCTCCAAGGAAGTGCTGTTTTTAACAAAATCTCCATTGTTCAATTTTACCAATGAAGACTTGGGAGCCAGATATTGGGTTTGAAAACCTGCTAGCTCAGAGATGCAGAGAAAGCACCCAGCTGAACTTCCCCCACTGCTAATATCCCCAAAGCTCTCTCCTTTTCCATACTGTCTCAAAAATCCTTCAGACTGAAATTCCCTCCTTTCTACTTCCTGTGTATCTCTATCCATCTCCCTGACTTCCTATTACTCTCTATGGTTTCTTTTTCTCTATGTTTACTCCCTGAGTCCACTCTGTGCTTTCTCCACCTCTTGACCTATGGTTGACTTTATTCAATCTGGTTTACTCTAAGTAGAAAGCTCTTGGATTAAAGGTGCTTGCTAGGGATGAGCCACACCACAACTATAAACAGGTTTTTCCAGTAATTAGTACAACTTCGGGGTTCACCATGTGATCAAATATTCTGCAACAAGGATAGGGATCAATATTCGGTAGGATAGAGACACTTACATGAAGTGACAGCATGGGTCAGATAAAGAGCCTAAATAATCAATTCACAAGAAGAGCCTCCTCCCTTGCCTTGCCGGTATCTAGTTACGTAACTTCTTCTCTGAGTCCTCTCCATCTCCTGATACAGTCACACACACATACACATTCAGTACCAAAAAAATTCAGTATACTTAGCTTTGGAAAATTCTGATGTAGAAAATCACATATTTATCAAAAGATGGCCTAGTCGGCCATCACTGCAAAGAGAGGCCCATTGGACTTGCAAACTTTATATGCCCCAGTACAGGGGAACGCCAGGGCCAAAAAGGGGGACTGGGTGGGTAGGGGATTGGGGGGGTGGGTATGGGGGACCTTTGGGATAGCATTGAAAATGTAAATGAGGAAAATACCTAATTAAAAAAAAGAAAGAAAATCACATATTACCTACTTGGATGCAATTTCTTACCATTTCTTTTTAACTTTACTTATTTTTCTCTTTCTGGTAAGGTAGGTGCTTAGAGGACGCATCAGAGGTTAAGGGTGAGCACTTATTGGCTCACTCCATTGTAGTCTGGCGCTCTTACAACTTATCCTCAGGTCAACTCCATAGGGAGAGAAGAGAGTCACCCCTCTGTCTGAAAGGCCCTGGTAAACTCCTAAATAAGACCACAAGGTCAGAATCGCAGCTTGTTCATCCAGTCGTTCTTACTGGGTGAAGGAAGAGATTTCATCTTACCATTTCCTGGAAGCCAAGTCCTATGGGGTAGTGAGGACCTTTCTCAGTTACATATATGACAGGTTGCTAATCCAAGGATGAGCTCCATACTGTCCAGATCACTCCACATTCTGGGACAGCAGAAAGAAAGAAAACAATCTAAAATACCTAAGTGTTCATGACACTGTACTCCTGTAAGCTTGAATAGACAGCTTGTCCTGTGAAGGCACCTGTGCTCTTTCCTTTGCCTGCCTTTTCAGGGCAGGGGATTAGATTTCAGGACATGTTTCGAAATGGATTTTATTTGAACCCCTTTATGCTATAAACCAAGCCTTCATGCGTTAGTTGGTTGTTGCAGCAGAATATTTTATGTCAAAACAGAATAGCACTTTTATTATCTCATGGTTTCTGGAGGTCAGGCATCCAGGTACAGTTTAGTTTGCTCTTCTGTTTGCTGTTTTTCCACAAAGCTCCAGTAAAACAAGGGAATGTCATCTGACAGAGGCACTTTGGAGCAGCACTGGTTCTCTCACAGCTTATTGGACGGAAGCGCTCTCATCCTCAGTGCCCGTTGACAGGCATCTAGCCTCAGTTTACTTGCAGGTAAATAGAGAGATCAGGGATGGACACTTGACATCAAGTCAGGAAGCTGAGATGGCAAGAAAGAGGTCTCCTCAATCGGTGATCTAATTAGGAAAGTGAGATTTGATCACCCGGACCAGAGGCTGTTGGTTAGAAACAGGTCCAGCTCTGGTGCAATTATATTGAGGCATGAACTGCAAGACATGTGAAAAGGGAGCGAGCCATATTAGAGGCTGTCTACAACCCTAAGAAGATACAGAAGCCAAAGTCAAGTCCTCAGCTCTCTTCCCAGCAGGCAACCACCCATTCACATTCTAATTACTTCCTTTTCCTTTTCAGTCTTGGCTTCTTTAATTAAGCTCAATAAACAAAATAAAGGTTACTGTTCTATGTTATGCAGCAAATACTTTAAAAAAATTTTACCTCTAAGAGTGTTGAGATGTTTGCACTGATAGTAGATAATTCTTTTTAAAGACATAATTTTAATGATTGTTTTAAAGTCTACAGTATGATTTAGGAGTCTTTAAATATTCCACTGCTGCACTCATTTCTTTCAAGTTACTTTTCTATCCAAGACACCTAACATTCATCTGGACTACTTGTGTGTGTGGTTTTGTTTCCTCCTCTTTCCTTTTGTTTTCAGATAAACTTTTGAGTACTCTTTGAGTAATTTCTCAGAAGACGTGTGTAAATGTTAGGAGTGTGCTAAAAACATTTGATAAATGTTCTGTGAACTAAAGTCCTGTTAGTCAACTTGTGAATGGATAAGGCAGAGTGCAGAGGAAGTAGCTCAGGAGTCAGAGAGCACGATGATGGGAAAAATAAAATTGGGTGAGAGGCAGAAATGTAGACAGACATCACGTAGCACCAGGATGTCTGATTAGATGGAAGGAAAGAAGCATTGACTAATGAAGAGTTGGTAACTGGGACAGCAGTACTTAAAGAGAATAAGAACGGAATCTGGAGATAAAGGAAGGAATGAAAAGCGTGAGTAGTTTATCCAGGGGAAACCCAAGGATGGCTAACTGTGTCCAGTGTTCAGTTGCTGGCAATAAAGCTGGACACTTGGTCACGGGGACAGGTCAGAAGCCTCGATGTTATGTCAGAGCAAGACTATGCAAGGTTAATTTGATCCTGATTAATCTGAGCTGCTAAGATAGTATTCCTTTATTTTCTTCTAATTACAAAAGAATAGTTTTCCTCTTCTGTAATTTGGTTTAACCTCTTGATGAGATTTAAGTGGTGAGTTGAAAAATGTTCGGTTGGGGAGTGGTGCTAATGATTTTAGCAAGAAACAAACATCTGAGGAGAACAAAGATGCTGTAACGAGGAGAAAAATGTTCAAAGGAGGATGAAAATCCCATGAATTAGAAATAGAGTTGATAGTTATCTGAACTTTAAAAACTACCTGATTTCTATCAATTTCTATACATGTGTCTGACTTGTTTATCATCATCTTATTTTGAGGAATGAAAATAAAGCATCAAAATGTGTATGGGATTTCGCATAAATTATCATCATGAACTAGTTTCTAAAGACAGCAAAACATTCTACTTAATGTTTGAAATTGAGATGACGTGCCTTATAGATGACACTATTAGGTAAATCTAAAAGTAACTTTGCATATCGATCCCCATGATCTAGTTAGAATAAAAATATATTTTTCTTTATTTTGCCTTAATGAGCAGAACATTTGTGATAATAGTAACCAGAATTCTACTTTTCTCTGAATGCATCTTCAGAAGAGAAAGTACAGCACCAAGATAAAAAGGTCCTTGCTCCATGTAGGTCATGTGATGGAGGCCAATAACCAGGCAGTCCTGCTTAGGAGGAGCAAGACCTGTGATACTTGATCCAATCAGGAACCAAGGTTATGAGTTGGTGACTCCAGCAACAGAGTTGGGAAGTCCTGCTCAGAGGCTCAGCACTACGCTCCATCTTTTCTGTGCAGGAATGGGAGGTGCTGCATACCTGAGCCCCTTCTAGGCAGAAGAATGCTAATTCTTGAGACTATCCTCTTTAGGACCCTGTGTGGTGGTTTGAATATGCTTGGCCCACGGAAAGTGCACTATGAGGAGGCCTTATTGGAGGAGGTGTGGCCTTGTTAGAGGAAGTTTGTCACTGTGGAGGCATGGCTTTGAGGTCTCATATGTATGTTTAAGTCTGGTCACTATGATTCAGAGTCTTCTGATAACCTGCAGATGCAGAACCCTCGGCGCCTCCAGCACCATGCCTGCCTAAAAGCTGCCTTGGTTTTCATGGACTGGTCCTCTGAACCTGTAAGCCAACTCCAATGAAATGTTGTCCTTTAAAAGAGTTGCCTTGGTCATGCTGTCTCTTCACAGCAATGGAAACCCTAAGAAGATGGGAAGAGTGAAAAGCAGGTATCTGATTGATTCCTTTTGTTTGTTCGTAGAGGCTTTTCACAAAGACCGTTCTGACTGGCAGAAGTGGATTGGTAAGAATCAGTAATACAGACTGCTCAATGTGAAAGGAACCTTAAAAGGGTGGACCAGGAGGAGCAAGCAAGCAGAGCCTTTGTAAAACACTCCTAACAAATGGTTGAGTATACAACAATCTGTGTAAGAAGCTTAATATGATAAAGAATATCTGGATATAGTCTCTCCAGATATATGCTGTACACACAAACCTGCCATGTAAGCTAGCTGGATATTGAAAGAAAAAAGTGAAATGATGTCATAATTTTGACATTTGCGTATGATCCCCTACCAAAGGCTACACAGCATACATTGTATAATGCTAAGAGCTACAATTCATAAATATATCAACTATAGATAAAATGTTTTAAGAAACAAAACCATGTCCTCTAATGATTTTCTTTGTAAGTATAAAGGAACAGAAACAACAATAAATTAAACTCACAAATTAAAAAGACCAACTAAAGTAGGCAAGACAAGCTGTAGGAAAAATATATTTAAGATATAGATGAGCTTTCTTCTCCTTATTAGCTGAATTCCTTCCCTTCGAGGTTCCAAATAGTTGCCTTAGGAACCATTTATCTGCAACATTTGAGTGAGAATCTCCTAAATATCATGGGAGTTACACTGTTTCCATATTCCATTAGTATCTTCTTTCTAAAGTGTGGTCTCCTATGGCAAGTGTCTTCTGTAAGTGGCATCCCTAGTGTCTAATTCAGCACAGGCTACTCAAGAACGTGTCATTAAGTAAACATTTGAATAAATAAGTTCTGAGGCTGAGGCAGGAGGATTGCCATGAATTCAAGGTCAGCATGAATTACATAGTGAGACCCTTTTCTAAAAGCATAAGAATAGGTCAGGTATTTCCAGTCTCTGCAAAGGTCTGGAATGTTCTACCATCTTGCCCAATCCAGGTAAAATCGGTTTACTGACCACTGCCCCACCCCGACCCCCACGACTTTTACATCCCAAAGCCTTAATGTCAGCTTCTCACTTCATGGTGGCATGGTAGCTAAGACAGGTCTGGTTGTGTTGATCTATTTGTATGGTTATGTCTCAGAAGTAGGACAAAGATGGGAACAGGAGAAAATGACAGCAGTTAAAATTACTATCCTTTCAGATTTGTCATGAGAATAAAAACCCAGCATTATATATATATAACAGTTTAAAAGTTCTAATGTATTATATAGAAAGGTAAATGGTGGATAAATAGATAGAGATCTTGAAAAAATATGTATTCTTGAACTATCTTGTCAAATATACCAAATTTTACCCCAAGACCTCTTTTCATTCTTAACTTTTCAGTACAGAGAATTCTCAAAGTCTGAAAGACAAACACAAATCATAACTTAATAGCAATGACATTAAAATTTTTCCTTACATCTAACCTTGACTAATTCTCACATGGATTTCAGAAATATGAATAATGTCTTCATGCAATTCAGGCAGGCACAGAAAATAGGTGCCATTATTTCTGTTCTAATGACAGATTTTGAGGTTAGGGTGACTCATGAACAGCTGAGCAGCCAGTCAGTAGAAGAAACCAAAATAGCACGGAAACGCCTCCATTCCCACCCCACGCTCAAACCTCGGCTCAAACCTCGAGTGCACCCTCCGCGGGAGATGAGGGAAGCGTGATGCCTATGAAGAGCTTCCTGCAAGTTAATGAGCTGAAGCTATCCCTGGTGGCCATCCCTGAGCGCAGCGCACTCTCAGACAATCTGGCAGGAAGAGAGGGGAGAGAGAGGCAAGAAAAGCAAGCCCCTGCCCAGCCAAGCTCGATTGGTTTTAGGCAGGAGGCTTCATTTATCTTGAGCTGACTCATTTTCAAAAATCCTAGCTAATCAGAATTAATGTGCCCCGGCCAAGGTAACCCTGAAATGAAGTCTATTTGGTAAATGAGATGGGTTCACTTCAGCCTGCTTGACTCTGAAGGGAAAAACCAACCAAATAAATAAACACAATTTTTATGAGAGAGGGTTCTGTATGCACAAGGAAAGAGTAGTGAGGAGTGCTTTCCTAGTAAGATCTGTACCTAAACTATTTTTTGCAAATAATTAAAGTAGAATATAGCGGATAGAAGTCTTTGATGGTACAAAGGGATTAATTGGAGGACTTCTTCTGGAGCTTCATAGAATTCTCAGAATAGTTAAGGAACTTAATGGGAAATGACTTTAATCTGTTTTTTTTTAAATCTGTCTTATAATACAGACAAAATGGCCTTAAGTAGAGGGATCAAAACGTAACATCTGTAAGGTGTTTTAATAAGTTCAGATGCACTTGTCCCTCCACCATCCAATTCAAATACTAATAATGTCCGGTGCAAACACGGGTTTCCAGGACCCACAGCTATGCTCCTTCGCACCTCCGCTGGAGCTGGAGGGAGGCTTGCCTACCTTTCTGACTGAGGCTGCCTTTATGATTCTAACAGGCTGGATCCTAAGGGTCATTTAACAACTAGTTTTCTCTACACTGAGTCCCTTTTCTTGGTGCTGCTGCCCACTGCAGCCCACACTCACAAACACAGGAAAAGCAGAGGTAGAGAACCTTTGCCTCCTGCACTGTTCCTTCCCACCCCGTCCTTCCATCCCGCACAACTGGCTCCTCCATCTGCACATCACTGATCCAACTCAGGTCTGTCTGTTGTGTTATCAGTTCCTGGTATTTTCTTTATTGTCATTAATCTTACTATCCCCTGATATTAAACCTGTACAAGCTGTCTTGACGTTTCCGAAAGATACTCTTTATCTCCAGTGAAAAACAAATCCAGATCAAATCATCTATGCCACTGGATGTGAGGAGAAAAACGTAGGAATAGAGAGATACTTCAGTGACACAATGTAACCCCGTTTAAACTCACATGTCCCTGTACATGTCCCTGAGTCTGATACAAAAACTTTAGTTAAAACAGGAAGACTGATGACAGGCAAGGCTAGAGAAATCTCTTTACTCCTCCTGTGTGTGTGTGGGCATCCGAATCCCACAGTTCTGCAGATTTAGAAGGTTCTGTTTGACGGTGATTAGAGTTTTTGGTGCATTGGTCACAGACCTTGTACACAGCACGTTTCTCAGGGCATTGTGATCTCAATTCCTTGGGTGAACTCAGACAAAATATTTCTAAGGTAAACTTTTCATAGGAGAATTTGAAAAGTGTGACACTATTTCAGGGCAATGTGGCAGGTTGGGTTGGATGGCATCCAGGAGTCCCACAGTCTGTGTATTTGATATGCACAAGAGGGACTGGTCTAGAACATTTCCTTATCCTGTGGACTAATGCAACAGAAAATGTTTCCATGGCACATTGGTCTATTTCAAAGCCCCTGTATCCACAGGGTTTGAGAATAATTTATTTCTGTCTGGAAACTATAGGCAATTGTGAATTTTGAACAATGTAAATAATGTTCTTTTAAATGTGACTAAGTTAAGCTCTAAAAATGTGAGTGTATTTGAAGTAGTTCCCTGGAAGTATAAACGTTTGTGTTGTTGTTTGTTTATTTGTTTTTTATTTGTTTTGGTTTTGAGACAAGTCTCATTGTGAATGTCACACTGGCTTAGAATTTTTGTCCCCCTCATCTACCCTTGCCAGTACTGACTTATTATTGTGTCCCATCACCTATAATTTAGAAAAGGGTAGATTCTTAAGACAAACTTTTACTTCATATTTTTCCCCAGCACTGCTAAAATAATCAGAAAATTATTGAGGCTAACACAGCACCAACTGAACTCTCTGGCTTCTGTGCATCTCAAGAGAGAGTTTGATGCAAGGAAGAATGGTCAGAAGTGTGTATGATGGATGGAAGCCAAGTGAGACATACTCTCTTGGAAGAAAAAGCTGTCACCAATAAATCTCCAGAAACCTGCACTGGAACTCATGAGCCAAGATGAGAGGTTGTTCGAGAAGCTTCAGAGTACCCCAATGATGAATTCCATAATGAATAACATAGCATTTGTGAAAAATACACCGCTCAAACCTACTAAACCTATCACAGCATCTTCTCCCATTGCGCCTTTCCTCCTTGTTTTTCTCCCCTTCCTCATTTCTTTTGAAAAAATATGGAATCAGTTTCCTCATTTCATTCACTTAATTCTAACAGTGTTTCACCTGTGTTTTCCATCATTCATTCAAAATGTATTTATTTGCCAACTACCATTCTAAGTGCTGGAGAAAAGGGTGGTGCAAAGAAAAGATCCGTGTGTCCTCAGGAAACCACAGCTCTGGTAAAGAGCGATGGGCAAAAAGAGGAAAACAAATAACCAAACACAATACGTTCAGATAGCGACACAACATTGACTAATGGGGTGGAAAATAGCTAGAATCTTCTTTGCCTCAGATGGCATCCCTGACTCTGATGGTACAGCTTCAGTTAACACTGGGAAAAAAAAAAAGAACTCTGTCTGACTCTGAGCAGGTTCATAGTAGCTCATGCCAAGCAACACAAACATCAAGGTTCTTCTTGAGAAGAAAATGTGGAAAATATAGGAACAGAAAGATGACAAACATCTCCAGCATAGTAGATGACAGTAGAGATCTCAAATGACAGGGAGCTATCAAGCGTGGATATCCTAGACTATGGTTGGCTTTGACTCAGTGAGAACTGTTAAAGTATTTTGGTTAACTGCTGTAACCAACACACTTGTCTGGGTGCCTTAAACAATAGAAATAATTCATTACACTTCTTGAGACTGAGCAACTCAAGATCAAGGTGTCTAGGGAGATATCCCTAAAATGCCTGATAAA
The DNA here is from genome assembly GCF_000001635.26 of Mus musculus. Classification (NCBI taxonomy): domain Eukaryota; kingdom Metazoa; phylum Chordata; class Mammalia; order Rodentia; family Muridae; genus Mus; species Mus musculus. The sequence goes on along the minus strand of NC_000080.6, from coordinate 105,666,060 downwards.
CTTGAGACTATGTGCCTAGAGCATGCTCTGAAAGCAGCATGCATGAGATGTGATGGTAAGTGGGTAGTAGTTGTATGGCCTTTAGTGTGGGCAATAAGACATAGTAGAGACCAAACTTTCTGCCCAGAAATAACTTGCCTATGTGAAAAAGAAATTGCAACAGGAAAAGAAAATCATTCTGATGTTTCCTGTTGTACTTGCTTTGGCTTGAGGTGAGATGGAGGTGCTGCTTTGGCTTACCGTTTCTCACAATGATCAGGACAGATATGAAAACAGCACAAATCAGACGTGCACTAAAGATCCTTCCTGGGATCCAGATACTTGGAAGGTAGAAGGATCCAACAGTGAGGACAGAGAAGAGCAAGGCGAGAGTAATGGAAGTTACCCCTCGGGACCAACATTTAACACAAAAAAGAGAAGCTGAAGTAGAGCGTGGGAAGAAATGGTACTGACTGTTCTTTCTGTAGTTGTTTCGTCTCTTTGGTTAGGGCTCAAAAATAGGTGAGAGGTAAAGGGAAAGAGAGGAGATGGGAGGAAAGAGTTGGAAGGAAATGGGAGATAGAGATGGGGAAGAGTTGGGAAGGCAACGGGAGTTAGGGGAGGGGAGAGGGAGAGCAGAAAGAGAGCCACATCTCCAGAGCAGCCATTTCCAGTCTTTTTGTGAAGAGTAAGCAGCGTTGCCTAAGGCATGTTTTAAATTAGACTTGCAAGAGCAAGAAGACTTAATTGAATATGCTGTGTGCTCTCCTTTTCTTGTAATCATTTCAGGAGAGGGCGTGGCTTACAGGGAAGAGCATCCTGTGTGGTGAAGCAAATGAGAATGGGAAAGCCACTCTTCACCTAAACTCTGCAGATCAACGTCTATCACCCAACCCATCCCACTGAAGATGCAACCCCATGAGTGATTCATGGCGAGCCATTGGCTCCACACAGTCACTCCAGGAGAACACCAAGGGTTTGCTTGCACATAATTACTCAGAGCTGAGTAGGAGGAAATCCCTGCCTCGGATCATGGGAGATAATGGAACGCTAACTAAGGATGCCTTGGCAAAGGGCAAGTACTTTCCCTTGGACCTTTGAAATCCTTAATGAGTTGAATCATGTCAAGTAACAAAATAAACACGGATGAGAAACATTGGTTGGGTTTGGTCCAAAGTCTAGTCTGCTTTAAGCCCAGGCTTCCTCTCACCATTGCTTAAACATTATACAGTTTTCTATCAGCCAAGCCTGTGGTTTTATTTCATTTTTTTTCTTAAATCAGATTTCAAAAGCAGGCCCTAGCTGATGGTGATTAGTAGGCACGGGCTGTCGTTCATTCTTACTGTTCTTCCCATGCATGCATAATTTTCATGAAGAGAAAAGAAAATCCAATTACCCCGAAATCAGCCAGTGAGCATCATCTGCTCCTGTGTTACATCTTTAGAAATCACTCCTAACGATCGAAAAGAAGACACATGCTGTTTGAGAACAGCATCTTGTAACCTTGTTTATAATATTAGGAAAAAATAAAAACAGTCCGGTTCTGTGACCATGATATCCCAATCCACAAAAGTCAAACTGAAGGAATGCCAACTCTAACGCATGTGACAAGACTTGTTCATGTCACAAGGAATTTGTCGGTAATTCTACTTCCAAGATCTTTCATACATTTTTATAATTTTAAAAGATACCATTAAAATGTTAAATTTGAAACTTTCTAGGAACGCATACACTACATAAACTAAAACCTTATGCTGTGAAACTAAATGACAGAGTCTTCAAACCAAGGAGGGCAGGGTTTCTATTAACATTGTTGATAGGATCCCATGAAAAAAGATTCCAGAATGTTGATTTTATTACTATTTAATTTCCTTATTGAAATAGTTACTAGTTTCAGAAACTTCATTACCCTATACGTTCTAGAAAATATTTTTTTTTCAGATTGCAAAATAAATTTCGGCAATAAAATATTCCTTTTATACTTGAATTAACATTGTTTAGGTCATATATTTTTCTGCACATGTTTATTTTGGGAATAAACATGATGTTTAAAAATTGATTAATTGCTCCTGTTTCTTGCAAGTCGTGGGGTAGTTATTGTAGAACAGCACACCTCAAATTCTTGCTCTGTGTGTGTGTGCGTGCGTGCGTGCGTGCGTGCGTGCGTGCGTGCGTGTGTGTGTGTGTGTGTGTGTGTGTGTGTGTGTGTGTGTGCGCGTGTGTATTTTTGAGATAGGATACAGTTTTGTGGAGGCCAGAAGTGCACTTTGGGTAACATTCCACCTTGTTTGTTGAGACAGGCTCTCCGTGGCCTGAAAACTTGCTGTAGCATTTACTTTTCTGTGGCTGTAAACTTAGAAGGAGGAGTTTCAGAGGGAGGCACTGCTACCCACAGCAGGCAGGCAGGCAGCTGGAACAGTAAGCTGAGAGCTCAGAACTTTAACAACAAGCAGGAAGCAAACGGGGGGGGGGGGGGGGGGGGGAGGTTGGGGGGGTGGAATTCTCAAAGCCCTCCTGAAATGGCATTCCTCCTCCCCCCATAAGGCCACACCCCCTACAACTCCCCCAAAAGCAACACTAACCAGGAACTAAGTGTTCAAACACATGAAACTCTGAGGGACATTGCTCATCTAAACGACCACATTTGCCAAGCAAACTAAGCTGTCTGGCCAACAAATTTCAGAGACCTACCTGTCTCCACCTCCCCATTCCTGGAATTGAAAGCACATGTCATATGCCCAATATTTTTGGCTATTTTTTATACATGGCTGTTGAGGATTGAACTCGGGTCCTCATGTTTCCTCAGCAAGCACACTACCGAGTCAGCCATTTTCCCCGTCACAAATTCCTGCTTCTCTTCTACAGATAAATATCCCTAGAACACACCACTGACCATTTGCATCTGGAGCAAAAGAAGGTTCTTCGTTGGGTTGATGTATTTCACGTACTTTCTTCTCTGATGCTTTCCAAGCATGACTCAATCAAGGCTCATCTGCATAGAATTCCAAGCCTGCATGGGAGAAGCTTGTGGTTTGCTTAAGCGTGACTGTGTACATTTGCAACAGGCTGACTAATGATGTACTACTGTAGGTGACGAGTCCAAGCAGGGGCCAGGGAGTAGGAGTCTGGCACTGTGACTTTAAATGTCAAAACGATGGAACAAACAGGGGCAGGTAAATGGACTCTTCTAAATCTGTTTTTCATCAATGAGGAGGTGCGTGGATGCCTAATTCTTACCACTCAACAATAAGCATGGAAAAGTCATGCTCAGAAGCAAGTTGACTGCTGTTTATTGGACGGTTGATGAGTGAGGGTGGGGTGACAGTGTTGTAGTCATTACACGATATGCTGGGAGGCAGTGCAGCCTGTTTCAACCAGTGCTTGGTGTCTAGGGATGAATGTGTGGCAGCGAGCAGAGGCCATCTTACTCTTAGGGACTCACACGAAGTCTTAGGAGACAGACACAAAGTAACGAATCGCATACATAATTATACAATTCAGAGTATGATAAGGAACAAGAAAGAAAGCGATGTGTACAAGCACAGATTTATTCTAGTATCTAAGAGGGTTCTGTGTGGAAATGGTATGTAAGTTGAACCCAAAGAAGGATAAAAGATACACAGATGTGAAGAACACTACATTGGGAAAAATGGAAAGATTGCACATAAAAGTATGCAAGGCATGGGCCCTGTGACAGAAGCATAGAATGTAAAGTAGCCTTTTGGGTCCGGAGCACAAAGAATAAGGCGGAGGAACCTCACTGGAATGAGAAACAGATGCAAATCATCTCCTGCAGGCCCACGAGGCCTATGTTAGGGATTCCACGTATTTATCTTAAGAAAAAAAAAAACGACATGCTTTCAGTGTCCATGGCTGATCAGGAAATGAAACACCATATTGACCAGTGGAAGGAAAGAATAAATTGCTAAGGAACAGACTATAACAGGGGAACTGGGAAGGACACTCTGTAACAGAGGGTCACCATCACTTCCTTCTGGGCAGTAGGAGCCCAGGGCTGATATTCTGCCTCTGTTTTTATTACTTTCCAGTTCCTACGGTAAGACAACTTGACCAAGGTAGTTTATTTTTCAAAAATCTTCAATTCGGTATTACAGTTTCAGAGGGCTAGACTCTATAATGACAGAGCAAAGGCACAGCTGAGAGCTCACATCTTGCTGTGTAAATAGCAGGCAGAAACACACAGAGAGACATGAAGACAGACAAAGGTGAGATCATGAAAGACACAGAGAGAGAGGGGGGGAGAGAGAGGGAGAGAGAGAGAACACTGGAAATGACTCAAGTCTTAGAAACTTCAAAGTGCACCTCCAGTGACACACCGTCCCCAACACTGTCCCCAACAAGGCCATACCTCCCAACCCCTCACAAACAGTTCCACCAACTGGGGACCAAGTATTCACACTTATGAGGCTATGGAGGGCATTCACTCCCTGCTCTTCACGGGCTTATGGCTACATAATAGTGCAAAAGTCCCCAGAGTCTCTCACAGTCTCAAAACTGTTTTAAAAGTCCAATGTCTCTTCTGAGACTCAAGGCAATCTTTTACTTATAACTGCTGGTAAAAATAAAAAAATTAACCAAGTTATATAATTCCAACATATAATGGCATAGAATACACACACACACACACACACACACACACACACACACACACACACATATATATACCCTGCAGGGTAAATTCCAAATCCCATAGCTTCATGTCTGATGTCAAAAGGCTAAGATGTCTCTGTTCTCCCAGCTTTGCTTCCTGCAACACACTTCTCTTTCTTGATCTGGTCCCACTCCCCAGCTCTTCTTGGCAGATATTTCACAACTTTGACAACTCCAGCATCTGGACTATGTATGAGATACCATTTCCTGGCGATCCTTTTTACATCAAACTAGACATTCTGTATTCCCCTCCCCCTAGCTTGTTTACTCCTTGACATCGTAGAGCTGCATAAGAGGGGATTAGTAATAGCCACATAACAGAGTCAATATTACTTTCTCTTGAAATCTCCTCCATAAGGGAAGTTAGTCCATTACATTTTGATTTAGCCTTACGCAGATTCTTAGGACAAGGGCAGAACTTATCCATGTTCTTTGCTAAGATATCACAAAAATGATTCTCTAGCCCAGATGCTAATATTGCTCCCCTCCAAAACCTCTTGAGCTGCCCCTCCACAGTCTCCACTCAGCATGATGGTCTTCCATGCTTCTATTAGGAATACTCATGAAACCTGGCTCACGGTGTTCAAGTGCTTTCCCATGGCCAAGTCTTCCATATTACTCCAAAAGGCATTGCAGTCAGGTTCGAAGGAGCAGCAGTTCCATTCTCAGTACCATGACCAAGGAAATTTACAAAAGAAAGTGTTGAGTTTGGCTTTCGGTTTCAGAGTCCATGATGCTGGAGCAAAGGCATGGTGACAGAAACATCTGACAGCTCACATTTTGATCCACAAATGGGAAGCAGAGAAAGCACATTGGAAATGGCATGATTCTTTTGAAACCTTGAAACCCACCTCCAGCGACATACCTCCTCCCAGAAGCCCACATTTCGTAGTCCTTTCCAAGTAGTTCCACCAACTAGGAAACATCAGACATGGAGCTTCAAGATTTACAGTTTCTCTGCCCAGTTTTAATTTTGTTTCCCTTACTATGTTCCAATCCCCCTCACTTTTGAAATGATAATGTATATTCTGTACTGTTTTATGTTGGAAGTATGTAATTTGATTTCAATTTTTATAGGGGATAACAATTAAGAGATTATGATGAATTCAGAAAACAGTTTAAACTTTGAACTTCTACTCCCTTTTTAATTGAAAATAGTTTTTTTTTCATACAGTACATTCAAATTGTATGAAATCAGTTCTCCTCTCCCAACTCTTCCCAGACCACCCTCATTTCTCTATCCATCTAAATACACACTTTTTCTTTTTCTCCCTCTTGAAATACAAACATGCACTTAGAACAATCATAATCATAATATAATATAATACACTAAAGCCATATAAACCAGAATAGGATGAAGAAAGGAGGAGGATAAGCCAAGGAACAAGAAACACAAATAGACGGTAGATGCAGAGACACACATTTTTGTACACAGTTTTAAAACAGTGTTGAGACTGTGAAATAAACTGCATCTTCACTGTGATATGGCCACAAGCCTATGAGAGACAGAGTAAAATGTGGTGATTTGAATGAGAATTGCTTCCACAGGCACATGTGTATGAATACTTGGTCCCCAGTTGGTGGAAATGTTTCTGAGGGAGAAGATGGTTGCAGGAGGTATGTCTCTAGGCATGGACTTTGATATTTCAAAGATTTGATCCCTTCCCAGTGTGTTCTCTGCTTTCTGTTTGTGAACCCTCATCTGTTCCTGCTTCCAGGTCTTTTCTCCAACATCATGGTTTGAAATTGTAAGTACATTAAACATTTTCTTTGATAAATTTCCTTGGTCTTAGGGTTTTGCCTCAGCAATAGAAAAATAACTGACAGATGGTGAATGGTGCTGAATCTTACCATAAGATCTGGAGCTTGGAATAGCCTGTGATCTTGATGGAATGTCAGCGCACTCACTCTATTCAAGATATATTGAATTAGGACAACTGGGATGACCCAGAAATCCTTGATGTAACAAGGTGAACAGGTGCTGCTGATGCCATTTAAGATGCACTAATATGGAGTAAAATGCACACCGACCAACTAACCAAAACCTTGTGAGGAGCACACCAACTAACAAGCCAACTATTTGTAAGAAGCTGAAAACTTAGGTCAAGTGTTGAAGAAATAGACCAGAGGTCAGGAATTTGACAGACAAATTAAAACACAAACTTAATATTATGCTCGTAGTGGAGATGTTTTGCAAGGAAGCAACTACTATACTTGGAATCACATTGATTTTCTGATCTACCAGTAAAATTCACCCCAGTCACAAATAAAAGACAGATAGGGTAAAGATAAGAAAATACTTTGCAAACACTCTACGAAGGGCAACATAATAAATAATTTACCGGGAACATTGCCCAGGCATGAAAGAGTAAGTATCAAATTTGGAAAAATAGATAGTGAATTCCGGAACATAAATATGGAAATGAAATACATGGATGGGTTGGCAGGCATGCTCTTTCACAAATCCAGGATGACAATGACAGGTTCTTTCTCTGGACATTCTCAGAATGCTGATCAAAGAATTTGATACAGCTGCACACTGCCAGCAAGTAAATCCATGTGGAGATTTATAACTGAGGAACGTGTTTGTGAATTTGAATTGTTGGGTGAAAGATAAAAGTTTGCTTGTATCGTGTGTGTGTGTGTGTGTGTGTGTGTGTGTGTGTGTGTGTGTGTGTGTGATGGATACACATGTGAGAAAGGTGAAACATTTATAACAGGAACACATGAATCTGGCTAGGTGTAAGCTACAGTGTCTTAAAGAAGACCTGTATATGGAATAGAAGAGCCCTGTCTACAAAGACAGTCCTATGGGAGTCATGAAGAGAAGGAGGTGTAGGGACATCTGTTGCCTCGGCATCCAGCTCATGGTGCATGAAAGCAGCCAAGCAAGGACTGCTTTAGAAAAGAGGAGGAAGGTGTAAATGTAAGTGTCACTTTTCTTTCCTCAGATGAAGGGATGAGAGCCACACCCAAGTTTTGTGAGCACATGGCTTGGGATGAGCCCAGAGCGTTTCTATCTAACTATCCCTAGGCCTAGGCCTGGAAGCTTCTAGCCTTTGTACAATCTAATCTTCTGCAAGCCCAGAGCAGGAAGGCTTCAGCTTCCAGCCTCTGTTTGCTACCCTAGGCCTAGAATGTTTCAGCCTCCAAGATGTACTGCTGAATAAACTCACTCTTTCTAGCTCTTTTTAAAGGAGAGCCAGGCTGGCTGGTTCAAATCATCTGTTCTGGCTCCAAATCCTCTCCAAGCTGACTGGTTCACATTGGCTTCTCTTGGCTTCTGAATGAATCACTCTGCTTGTAAGAACTCCCTCTGAACTCTAGGAATTGAACTGCTCAACTGAATGGAATGGAACGGAACAGAACTGAATGGAATGGAATTACTCCAAACTTAACTAATTTGTTTCTTTTCTCTCTCCCTCACTGCACTTAAGTAGCTTCTCTTTCCTGTCTGTTCTTTTGGAAAGTTGGGAATTTCCTCTCTGACTTATTCTGTCTCTGATTCATCACTTTGTCTGTCCCTCAATTAGATGTCATTGATTGGGATCAAAGGTGTGTACTAAGGTTGTGTCTGTATTCCAGCCAGATCATAGCTTTCGATGTGATCCCTTGACGAAGCAGCCATGTTGCTGGATTAATGCTCTTCTACAGGAAGAAAACTCAAGATTTTTAATGGGGTTTAAGACAAAGGAGCTAATACTTCTGAGAAAAAATATAGAACAAGTTTGCATTCAAATAGTTAGACTAGAATAAATATTCCTAAATCTAAAAGCACCTGGATACCTTCAACTGTTTGAAATATATGATGCACAATTAACGGGCAATGACTTTGAAGTTGCCCTTGACTCCTTATCTTCTGTAGTGTGTAGTTTTTCCTGCCCTTGGGTGAACCATGCTACCAGTCCTGCCCAGGTTCCCTTGGATCCTTGGATGAAAGACACACACACACACACACACACACACACACACACACACACACACACACAGTAGTTTATTTCCAACCTGCCTTATTGGCTCAATTGCTGGATGTTTCTAATCGTCTGTAGCTGGTGAGCCTTTCCCAATATTGTTAGCTCAGCACCCTAACCTATCTGCCCTCAATTTTAGTTGCTCAGTTATATTTGGTCCCAGCTCAACACCCTAAATATGCCCTCAGCTTTAGTTGCTACCCCTGGCCTAGTCAGGGAAATGGCTGAAGGCCACTCCACCCTAAATCTCACATGGCTAGTGCCCTTTTCTCCCTCCAGTGCATGGTGAAAACTCCTCTTCCTCTCCTGCATCTCCCAGCCTACTTCCATGGACCTAGAAGTCCCATCTCTTTTCTTCCACCCAACAATTGGTCCTGAATTGGCATCTTTATTGATAGATCAAGAACCAACTGGGGAACAGGATCTTAGCATCAGAACCACCCTCTACAATCTCCCTCTTTTCCTTCTTTTTCTTACTCAGCATGTCTCATGTTAGTATACTCAACAGGTTAGAAGTTAGTGTATTTAACAAGGGAAACACAGACGTTATGTCTTTAGAATTGGTATTTTCTGAAGTTAAATACTATGTAAAATCAACATAAAAATAAAACGGCAAAGTCTATTTTAAAGCTCTGCAGATACAGAATGGCAATTGTAACTGTCTAGATGTTCAGTGAGATGTAGAAACTTTGGGTCTGGTCAGTTTTATGTGTGTGTGGTTTATTTAATAATAAGACTTATAAATTTAAAAACATTTAATATGTATTTTTGTATGTTTATAATTAATTTTGTGTTAACGTAAAAAGTTTTGTTTTCGCATTTTAATACACTGTAACATTATGACTTATTTTTATTAAGCCATCCCCTTCATTGTCCTCTGTAATTCCTTCTACCCTTTTCTTGCTGACTCTATTTCCCTTCAAACACCACCCCTCCCACCACCTCCTCCCCATTTTCATGTCATGTGTATGCCATTACTCTTCCTTTACCCACTTGCCAAATCTGTTAAGTCTTTTTCTCTCCCTTTCACGGTTTCCTTTCTGTACATGCCCACTTCCTCCTTCCCTGACATACATACACTTTTAAGTCTAGATTTTATATGTGAGAAGAAAACAAGTCTTATTTGTCTTTCTGTGTCTGGCTTACTTCTCTTAGCATACTGTTCTATCCATTTTCCTGAAAATTTCATGATTTCATTTTTCTTTATGACTAGAAGTTATTTTTGTGTATACGCATTACATTTTTTTTATCCATTCATCTATTGTTGGACATCTATGCTGACTCCATATCCTAGTTATTGTGAAGAATGCAGCAAAAAGACATGGGTATAAAAAGTTTCATTTTGGCACCTTGACTTAGAGTCCTTTGAATTTATTCCAAGGGGAGTTGTTGTTGGGTCATATAGTAGTCCTATTACCTAGTTTTTGTACCCCCATATGACAGGGACCATAGCTGTTGATATTCTCACCTGCAACGTATAAGGAATCCTGTTTTTCTATATCCTTGTCAGCATTTGTCATTTGGTTGTTTGATGATAGCCCTTCTGACTGGGATGAGATTGAATCTTAAAACAGTTTCAGTTAACATTTTTCGGATGGCTAAGGATGGTAAACATTTTTTTCAAACAGTTATTGGCCAATTGTATTTCTTTTTTTTTGTTGTTGTTTTGTTTTGTTTTGTTTTGTTTTTTGTTTTTTTTGAGACAGGGTTTCTCTGTTTAGCCCTGGCTGTCCTGGAGCTCACTTTGTAGACCAGGCTGGCCTCGAACTCAGAAATCTTCCTGCCTCTGCCTCCCGAGTGCTGGGATTAAAGGCATGCGCCACCACGCCCAGCTGCCAATTGTATTTCTTTTGAGAACTGTCTATTCTGTTCATTAATCTGATTACTGATTTTCATTAAAATGTTTATTGATTCAGTGAATTTTTAGAGTTGACATTTTGAAGTTCTTAAGATAATCTGGATGCAAATCCTTCCTATCTGGTGTATACTAGATATTTCTGGTTTCTTTGAAGACTCATTTGTGTCATGTGATGTTTTTCTGGAAACTGTCTTATAAAAGAATGGTTTTAATGAAACAGACGCATAGGAGGATGTTTTGCTGAGAACAAACACATTGTTTTATTCTGGAAGCTGCCTGAAAAAGGGAAATGTGATATTTTGCTAGAGTGGATGCTTGAGAGAACACATGCTGTTTGAAAAGGGTATAAATATGATGGGTAATGGTGTGTGGCATTGGTTTGCTTTGCCACTCTTTGCTGATCTTCATTGGTCATGACTTTGTAGAGAGGAAAACACACCAAAGAACTTCTGGTGGTGTTCTGGTGGCTTCTTGCCACTCCTGCAGGCATCGGCTGTTTGGCAGAGCCTCACAGTTTCTTCTGGATGACAGTGCTGTTGCTGATTCTTGAATGGTGTTTGCCAGTGGTTCAAGCTACCACTGCTGATTCACGTGAACAGAACTGCTGATATCTGACAACACAGATTGGATTCACCCCAAAGAACTATTTTTAAACAGCCCCACATCCTCCTTTCCCTATTAACTTTTCTTTTTCCTTAACTCTGGTGGGTGGTAGGCTAGAAGGAAAGTACCCTTATTAAAGTAGGTATTGAAAAATATAAGCCTACACTTGGCATCTTCATATTTTTCCCATCTTCAATTTTTGCTGATATTTAACATACCTCCCACTCCCTACCTCTGCACACACATAAGTCCATACATAGTCCAGTGACTTTGTGATTGTTGGAGACTGGTGGCAACTAGGGTGACAATACTTCTGGCACTTCTCATAATGACCACCCAACACTAATATCCCATCAAAAATGTAGAGAAGGAAGGGCCATAGGTATAGGGTTCCTTTTTTGTTTACCAAATTGAGTAATAAAAGCTTCCTGAAATTCTAGCTAAGAGGTGGGAACGCTAGGGAGCACACAATGAAAGAAGCCAAAACTAGCAGTGAGAAGCAACTTGATTATTTTGGAGGCTGAGATTCTAACAGATAAAATTGAGTATTAAACCATATGGGAAATTAAATTGATCAATGCCATGTAAGAATCAGGATGAGCAACAAGGAAAACTTATCATAGTTCAAATGATTTCTTTTATCAAAGACAAGTGATGTTAAATTAGCTGGGAAAGTGGTGTGCTTAAGATCTGTGGCTGGCACCCAGGGATCCATCCCATAATCAGTCTCCAAATGCAGACACCATCGCACATGCCAGCAAGATTTTGCTGAAAGGACCTGATATAGCTGTCTCTTGTGAGGCAATGCCTAGCAAACACAGAAATGGATGCTCACAGTCAGCTATTGGATGGAACACAGGGCCCCCAATGGAGGAGCTAGAGAAAGTACCCAAGGAGCTAAAGAGGTCTGCAACCCTATAGGTGGAGCAACATTATGAACTAACCAGTACCCCCTGAAAGCTCGTGTCTCTAGCTGCATATGTATCAGAAGATGGCCTAGTCGGCCATCAGTGGAAAGAGAGGCCCCTTAGTATTGCAAACTTTATATGCCCCAGTACAGGAGAATGCCAGGGCCAAGAAGTGGGAGTGGGTGGGTAGGGGAGTAGGGGGCGGAGGGTATGGGGGCCTTTGGGATAGCATTTGAAATGTAAATGAAGAAAATACCTAACTAAATATATATATATAATCTATCTATCTATCTATCATCTATCTATCTATCTATCTATCTATCTATCTATCTATCTATCTATATCTGTGGCTATAGTCATTTGTAGGCATTATGAAGCTTCACATTTGAAAGAAAAATATTACTAGCCTAAGAGCTAGATACATGAAGAAGTGCTACAGACTAACCATTTTTAAGTGTGTTCATGTGTTTGGAAATGAAACTTATTTACGGTATAGAAGATTAAAGGCAAATGTAGAATTTTTAGAAATTTGACTTGAAAATATTCATCTTCTTACTATAGATAGATAGTAAACACTACAGTCTCATAGTTTAGCCTTTTTTCTAAGCATGATTTTTATATTATTTGGATGCATAATTTATAAAATGTGTATGGTACTTCTCTTACTAAATATTATAACATGAGGAGATATTTATTGTCCTAATACTTAGCATGTACATTCCTGGAGTGAATGGACTGCAAGTTATTTAATTTTATTTTTGCTGATCAATACCATTGACTCCTTTCTCTTTTATTCTATATAATAAAACAGTGAACACCTTTGTACATAAAATCTTTCTGTATGTAAGATGATTTGCTTTGGATAAATTCCCAGACTTAGAATTATCTGTTTCAGTCTTGGAGAACTGAAAGACCCTTTCTTCATATTGTCAGATTATTTCCCAAAGAATCCATAACAATTTTTCCTGGAAATAATACACTCCAGTATCTCCAGTATCCTGTTTCTTAATATATTTATCTCTGTCAATTTGATAATTGAAAATTTATAACCTGTTTTGTTCTAATTTGTATCTAGCAATATACTATTGGGAAATATTTTATCATTTGTAATTGAAATATTTTCTTAAATATCTATGTCCTAAAAAAATTAAATTTTGTTTTTCAATTCATACATGTACATTCATTTATGAAAACATGATGATGAATTTTTGATAGTTAAGTGAAATAGAACAAATTCTGAACACATAAAACATTGTAATTGGCATAAGAGAACCAAGTGCTAAATACACAATAACTCACTGGTTCAAACAGCTACCTTTGAGACACTGACATCAATAGAAGTGTGTCTGAAAAAATAATATTGTCCAAACTAAGCATTATACAAGATTAGAGATATGACAGTTAACTATCATATGTATGTTCAACATCCAGTGGTTTAAAGCTCCTTCTTAAGTGACTAATCTACACACGGAGCAGTTAAGTGTTGACCGACCAACATCCTAACTACCTAGTCCATCATTTCCCCACTGTTTACTGGCCACTAGAGTGACCACATCTGCCAGTTCATTGCTTAGTAAACATTAACAGGAAGAAAGCTCATTTAGTGATCTTTGTAGACTTTCAGATTTCCTTTGCCTGGAGAAAGGCAATTAAGAAAGTGTCAAAAAGACCAGCACAACACCTGGATATAAATTGTGCTTGGAAACCTCCTCTCTCAGAGTTCACTCATTGAAGGAAATACTTGGTCTTGGTCAAGAGGGCAATTGATCTCCTGGGCTATTGACAAAGACCGTAAATGTATGCCCATTATTCTTGTTCTGTCAACAGCCTCTGACATTTCTATTTGACTGATTATAGATCAGTCATGGAAAAATACAAGACAAGTGCCTCCCTTTCCCTGAAGCTCAGAGACCCAAGACGTCTCAGAAATGGAATTATTTGCAATTTCCTGCTTTTTCTGTTCTTCAAGAATCAATTTTGAGTTGATTCTACACACACACATTTGTATTTGGTGTTTGTATATATGCTCAGTAAAATATCATGTTATTTTCTACATGACATTCTACATGGCATTCTCTGATTAACATACACCGGGAAGATCAGATGTTTTAGAAAAATGGAATTTAAAACAACTAATTATCTAAAACTTTAGTACCCATTTTTCTGAAACCTATTAGATTTTCATGACTTTCTACCTATTAATTTGCATCAGCAATGCAGTTTTGCTTAGAAATGTAAGAGCTATGCCTTCAAAGAGAAAGCAATTATTTCATTTAAACACACACTCACATGCATGTGTCTATTAACACTAAGCCACATTCAACACTGGAGTGTTTAAGTGAGGGTAGCATAACACTAAACACATTTTTTCTGTGAGTGAACTGGCCCAAGTTTCTTTTGGCAAGGTCTTTGTTCAAGTCATCTGTTCATAAATCTCTGCTCTCCAAAGCTTATGCCTTTAAAAGCAAAGGTCCTTTTTGAAAAGCAAGTTCTTTTAGGGTATTTGATAAGCTCTGAGATCAGTTTTCTGTGGTCACAACTGGAAGTGAATATTATCAAGGTAGAGGCCAGAGATATACCCTGCAGAGCACAGGACAGCCCATTGCAAATATCTAGGCCAAAAGAGTTCTACTTAGCCCTGTGTAACAAAGACTCTGCAAAGCAACGTGGACTCGAATCAGATGACTAATCACCAGCACCTTCCATGACAAGACTAATCATCACTGCCTTGCCATAGGCTAGACCAGGGTTCCTGTTTCTTCCACTCACAACTCTTTCTCCTTGTTAATTTTTATACATTCCTGATAGATAGATGATAGATAGATGATAGATAGATAGATAGATAGATAGATAGATAGATAGATGCACTTAAACACATACATTAATTAAACATAACTCATAAAAAATTATTTTAAAACAATTTTTGGTTTACATATAACGTTACCATATATTAAAGACAAAAGCAATTTTGTTGAATATATAAATGTATTTCAAATAATCCATCAAAAGCATGTCTCTTTCTCATTTTATCAAATTGAGTTGTCATATCATATCGTGAATTATTACATTTTCACAGATACTATATTTGATTTTGTATTTCCATAACTTAAAAAGCATATTATAATTTTAGTCTGGATAAAAAGTCTGATTGCACCATGTAAAACAATGCAGAGAAAGTTAACCAAGGATAATTAAGTATAAATTATCTGGCTAAGATCACTATAAATATTAAATTGTGTTAAGTAGACCTTAAAGCTCATTAACTAGTATAGCAATATAGCTCTAATGTATTTTGTTTAGATTGATCCAAAAAAAATTTTATGAAGTCTGAGATAACATACCATCTTTCATATGTCTATGTTAACTAAAGGCAGTATGATTATTCAAGGGTATCACAGGACTATTGATTTGTGTCTGCACCCGGAAAACCAGGACATTTATCCAACTATTCATTAAGAATTCTGAACACTATTATCAAAGTAAAAAGACACGTGTTGGCAGAGGACACACCACCACCTGCCACCAGCCAGCAACAATACAATGTTTGTGTCCCCATGATGAGGCAGAGAAGTAGTTCCCATGGGACATCTACTACATAGTGTGCTATGGGTACATGTTGCTCCCTGGATTGAGAGTGGGTCACCCTTCTTTACAATAACAGTCTATTTGTTTACCTTCTTCAAACCATGTGAAGTCTCCAGTGAGACAAACTAATTATCTCACTGGAGACCACATGTTACCAAGAAATACCCTTAACTGAGGTGGCTCCTTCCCTAATAAGCCCAACTCTTTATTAGACTGTCCTTGTTACTTCATTGATCTGCTGTAAAGCTGTGGACTTGGGGGATAACCAACTGTCATTTCCTACCAACAACTGGGTATGTGTCTTAGTCACTGTTCTATGGCTGTGAAAAGACACCATGACCAAAGCAACTTTCACAAAAGAAAGCATTTAACTGGGGCCTTGCTTACAGTTTCAGAGGGTTAGTTCACAATCACTGAACACAAAGGCAGGCACAGTGCTGGAGCAATAGCTGAGATCTCTACATTCTTAACCACTGACAGCAAGCAGAGAATGACAGACAGGGCATGGCATGGGTTTTTGGAAGCCCATTTCCAGTGATAAGTCCTGCAACATGGCCACACCTTCTAATCCTTCCAAAATTGTTCCAG
This sequence comes from Mus musculus, assembly GCF_000001635.26. NCBI lineage: Eukaryota > Metazoa > Chordata > Mammalia > Rodentia > Muridae > Mus > Mus musculus. Next base: position 105,649,897 of record NC_000080.6, on the reverse strand, counting down.
CTTGGAACCAAGCATTTAAGCATATGAGCCCGTGGAGACTGCTGTCATTCAAACCACCGCAGTCTCCATTGGCAATGCGTCACTGATTCCTATTTACATCTTTAACACCCCACTTTTGTCTTTCAGCGCTAGGGAACACTGTACACTTAAATAAATAAGATATATTGGATATAGAGACATTTCTCAGAGTCCACAAGCAAGTTAACCAGAGCTCAAAACTAAATAACCTTTCTAAGTCAATTGTGTCTCCAGTGAGTATATTTTCTTCTTACCCAGTCTGGAATGACTGGAAATGACACACCATGTCTTTTTCTTCTCCTGCACTGTGTAGACATTTTCTGGTTATTCTGGAATCTTCATCTTTGGCTAGTTGAAGGCATGGTCTCGTGGTCTCTAATCTTCATAGGGCTTATCTAGTGACCTTTACCCTTACTGTAATTTGCTGACTACTTGGCAATCCCCATTACTCTACAAAAATGCTACTGCTCATTCTCTTTTGCATGCATCTGTTTTTCGCCTTGCTAAGCAGTTGCTTTTCCATCTTGTTCAAAGCTCCATTTCTAAAGCCCACTCATTGCTCACCTTGCATGTTAACGTCCTTGTCTGTCACTCATAGAGAAGAGAAATCTGTAAAGATGTTTTTTAATTCTTTCTTCATTGTGTATACAACTCACCCATTGAGTTAAGAAGGCAGTTTTGTGGAACTGGTTCTCTCTTTCCAGCTTCACATAGGTTCCAGGGATCAAACCTTCTAAGGTTCGCTGACAGACTTGCATGACCAGCACCTATATGTTCTGAGCCATCTAGCCAGCCTACAGATATCTTACACAGACACCCAGGGGAATATTATAGCATAGACGGTCTGACACCATTGAACTGCTTTAGAGCAGTTGTCACATTTCTGAAAACTTATCAAACAGGATACAGTTATCATCCTTTTCTTACAAAGATAATAACAGGAGAAAAAAAAAGATGAATACTTCAGGAAGGAAGAATGGTGCCTGAAAGAGTTTATTGTTGGCATGATATAATGAAAGGCATACAGAACTTAGCAGAGCATACACATTAGTTAAAATACTTAATATGTAAATAACAATGATTTGATATTGGGAAAGACATTTATTCCATATTCCTCTTATAATACCAATGGGTACAGTTTTGTGTACCTTAAATGAGACAAGCTGTAAATGCAAATGTATAGCTAGCAAGCAGTAAAATCTCAATAAAATCTCATCAGTTCAGATGTTGGCATCGACCTGAACCTGATAACAGCCCCAAGCCTGCAAAATATCCCTGTTGGAGATGGGAAAGACACTTTTGGAATTCTGCCGCTGTGTGAACAGGACTCTCTAAACCTAAGCCCAGGATAAGGGCTACATAGCTGGTGCTGGGTAGTAATGCCATCCCACAAACCACTTTGCTCTGTTCACTCATTCCCTTTTACATGCGTCTGTTTTCCTCTTGGGCAAGCAGTTGCTTCTCCATCTTGCTCAAAGCTTCATTTCTAAAACCCTTTCATTGGTAGCTCACCTTCCATGCTAATGTCCTGTCTGTCTTCAGCTTCCAATTACTCATTTAATTAATTACCTCCTAAATGAATGTGTGATGCTTTAAATCTTACAGAAATAAACTTCCCTGTTGACTGAAAACTTACAATGAAAATATCATTATAAAAACAGATATGTTATATAAATATAACATATAACAAATACATTAAAGGCCTACTGGCTTTCGCTAGGTATAGATGACTGTAAAACTTTAACCCAACTTTTTAAACTGTCATCTGCTAATGATGGATCCATCGCCAATATTAGTTTCGAGTGATTAAACCCTTAACCTATGGCAGACATGCTATGATGACCTTGTCACACAGGTTAGGGTGGCTCAGAAGAAGCCTTGTTTTACAGACAAAGAGACAGAAACCTAAGGAGATTACATAAGATGCCCCAGATAGTAAACCTTAGGTCTTTAATAAAAGCAAATCCCATGCACATAAGCAGAGTGGACAACTGACCATGAAATACTAATCATTAGGAAAAAAGTATCGATCAAAGATTAGATGATTTTCAGTTACCTTTCAAGAACTCTCCAAATTTCTGTTTCCTCTAAAACATACCATGAATAATATCACGCTTATTTTCACACCACGGAAAACACTTCCATGACTTTATAAAGCCTTTTCAGTAAGAATATTATTTCCATGTATCTGGAGTCTAATCATGGAAACAAGAGAGTGGCGCCAAGCTGCCATGAAAATCTTTCCGTACCAACTTACTTCCTATGACGGTATGGAAAGAGTGATACTAAATTTTATTACTAGGGTAGACATCTATTTGTTCTGTATGATTTAGTTATATTTTGGCTTGGAGACGGAGGAGACCTAATTTCTGGTTGTTCTTCCATTTGGCTACTTATAACAGAAACTGCAAATCATTGTGGCTGAGGGGAGCCAGAGGCTTATCGCTTTCTCCTGCCGAGAAGCTTGATAAAGAAAGTTCAAGGCTGTGAAGGAGCCTTCACAGTCATCTGGCAGCTCAGCCAAGGTGCCCACCCCCTACCTTTCCCATGATGCTGTTTTGTAGAGCTGCTGTGACAAATGCCACAAATGTGCTGGGTTGAAATAACAGTAATTCTTTTTTCATACTTCCATATTAGAATTCTGCCTTCTGTTTCACTGGACCTCAGGTAAGAACACTATCTCCCCCACAGAGCTTCTGGGAGAAGTGGCTTCATAACCCTAGTAGCTGGGATGGTACGAACCATCATTATTGTACAGACACATTCTCTATGGCTGCTTCGAATTCTTCTATCTGTGGCAAGGTTCCCTATTGGAAGAACACTTGTGGTTATATTTAGGGTCTTCTATGGTTTGAATGTCCTCTCCAAACTCAGGGTAAATTTAAATGTTGATTAGAAACATGAAGACCAGGGAATGATTTAAGAAATGGTCCAGTTAGAGAGGAACCACCCTGATAAATGGATTCCCACTCATTATCTTAGAAGAGGGTGAGTTATATGTGAGTAGGCATCTGCTTCGGATGCTCACTTGCCTCTTCGTCTTCCAGCACAGGATGATTTCTCATGAAAGACTCAGCCAGTGTCACCTTCTTGGAATTCCCAATCTTAGGAACAACCCACACGAGCTTCTATTGTTGTAATTTACCTACTTGTGGCATTTTATTATAGTAGTAGAAAATAGGCAAGGATGGACCTTGTGAATAGTGCAATTCGTCTTAAATTGCCAGCTGCAAAGTCCCTGTGTTTCATATGAAGTGATGCTAACAGGTTCCAAGACTAGCACATGAACACTGGGGAAGGAAGGATTTGGAAGGGCTTTCTGTTTCAGCTTATTGCAATGGATCCTTTATTCTGTATAAACCCTTATTTATCTTCCGTTGGTTAGAGGTCAGTTACATGGCCATATTTAGCTGTGATTTATGCTGGGAACTGAAGTCTTTTGCTTTTATTTATTTTTACTCTCAGTTTTGCTTAGAGGCAAGGGAAGAGAAGGCATTTTAGGGCCACTAGTAATATCTGTTCACCTTCTGTTCTTTGGCAAGCTGAATATCTATATGCACATTTCTTCATATGCCTCTGCTACTCTCTCTGCCTCAAGAGCAAGATATCTAAAATTGAAGTTTTAGATCTTTTAATTGTTGGGCTATCATCTCTAATTAGTACAAGTATGACTCTTTGTGTTCAGTTATCTGTCCCCCAAATGCCTAAGAAGGTAACCTGAACATGGCTTCCCATTTGGTGAAAATGGAGTGGGCAATGGGTCTCTCTCTAAGCTGCATCTTGTTGGATGGGAGTAATGATGTCTCCCTTATTGTGAGCAGATAGGGAATGTTTAGCTTATCCTACCGTGGAGTGCTTCCAAAGATCCTTCCTTCACAGAGCCTCGGAAGCATTTAAGGCCATATACTTGTGGGACCCGCCTAATCCAAAAAGCTATTCTTTGGCCAGCAATGACTTGAAGTCATCAAGATGACTGTAGATTCAATAAGATTTAGTTTTGTAGAAACGGTTTCTTTGAGGACCTGGTAGGCTTTTACTTTATTTGTTTCTAGGCAATCCTATATGCCTGTGACCATAGATTAAAGTTTTATAGAGCTATATCATTTAAAGCTGGGGTTTTCAGTTTTGCCTCTGGACTGTATCTCTCCCTTCTCTCCCACTTAGATCAATCTTCTCAAAGCCATTTGATGCAACCTGGCATGGGGATGTGTCATCTTCACCATAGCTGGCTTATGAGTTGTAGCCGACAACACAAAGACTGTACTTGGGAAAGGTGCTTTTTTTCCAGGAATTCTGGCCCTTTGCAACTCTTACTGCGAGTTGCTTCACTCTGCGACATACTTACATAAGATCCAAATTACCCACTGTTTTCTAGAATATGTAGGAACATTCTAGAAATACTCTAGAACCAGATTGTCTAGCTCACACCAGACATACCATGTATTAGCTGTGCAACTGACAACTTCCTTGGTTTTTTGGCTCCACATGTAAAGTGAATTAAAATAGTGTTTACTTCATTGATTTGTTTGAGAATTGAGTTTTTGAAAATGGACAAAATGCTAAAATGACACATGGTATATTATGTGTACCCGAAAGGTAGAGATTGGTAGTATGCAACTCACTGCTCTAAGATTGCTTAGATTCTTGCCAATTTTTTCTGCAAGCACACTCAGGTACCAACCTGGTTTCTTGAATTTGTTCCTTTTGTAGATTCATCTAAAATATCAATTAGCCAACATAAGACAATATATTGCCTCATTCCTGAAATGTCTTAATCAGTAGTCAGAGTCTGTACTCAGCCCTGATGCAATAGTATAGCCATACATACGGAGAAATTTTACATCTGGGCACTTTATTGCCTAAGTCAACAGGACCCATGTTCTATGGTTTGTTACAGTCAAAGCCCCAATTCTAGGCAACAAATTCTTTGGGTATCTTTGACTTGTCTTCTCAAGACTAAAGCATAGAAATGATGAGTTCTCATTTCTTTTTGCATGAAAGTCTGAACTAAGGTAGTTGTGGAATGGCGTACTGGTCAATCTGGGACACAAATTGCCTCTGCATGCCTGTGCCATCTTCAGCAGGATGGTGTCACACCCATGCTGTTCAGGATGCTAGGTAGCCACCATGCTTAACTCCAAGCTGCAGAATGGAGGGAGGGAAAAGAGCGTGTGTGCTGGGAGCTGAGCACACATGTGTAGAACTTGTTACAAGGCCACACCTTGCAAGGGAGTTTGGGAAATGTGGTCTTGAGCCAGTGGCACTGTGCCAAACACCAAGTCAAACTCTCTGTTATCATAGAAGAAAATGAGAACAAGCCCTGTGGAGACAACCAGAAGCCTCTACTACAGCCACTGAAAATGATTCTTTCTCTAATGTAACACAATGTCTGTTAAAAATAATGCAGTGTATGTAACCTATTCAATCTCTACCTCTTTCCCTACCGCAAGAAAAAGTAAAACCAGTGAGGCCATGTGCATTCAATAAAGAATAAAATAAAACCCAATCGTGTATATCAAATGACAGCTCTGTCTCAGCAGAGTTCACGGGTTTTCCTTAAGATATAATTGCATTTCCTAAAATTGGAATCAATTTGCATGTGCAGTTTTTTTAAAATAAAGACCAAAATATTTGCATATTTGTGTAACATGTGGTTGATGCAGACTCCTTGCATTCATAGAGATATCTATTTTAACCCTTCCATGCTTCTCCACCTCGCATACAGAAAAGCGACTCTTTAAAAAGTAAAGCACTTAATTTGAAACAATACCAATCTTTTCTATTACTTTTGAACACGTGGAAAATGCATAAAAGACTGAATATCTGTGATTCATTTTATTTTCTTTTCAGATTTTCTTTTTTAAAGTTGAAGAAACAAATCCTCAGTGCTCAGGGTTTTACAAATGTCACAAAATTTCAAATTTAAAATTCCATGAAGTGTTTAAGAAGGATGAAAAGCAATATATAAATGGCTTTGCTGTCTTTGCACCCAAGCTTTTTGGGACTTTTTGGGGAGGGTGGTTGCTTTTGTTTGTTTTGTTTTGGGTGATGTTCAGCATTTTGTGCCCTGATAGGAATTTTAATGAACAGAAAACAAAAGCACTGGTACCAAGCTGAGCCCAGTGGATGAATCAGGTAGGCGGGTGTATTCATTGCACCAATGGCTGGCAGTTCTCTTGTGCCACGGTGGCCCAAATGTCAGTCAACCAGACATGTCTTCTGAGAGGTAAGTTTTTGAAAAATACTAGACTTTTCTCAAATGTATTTCTTTACAGGAATAAAAAGAAAGCTAATTTTGCATGAGCATGCAGGAAGTCTGCAGACAGACATTCTACATAGTCCCTTGGGGACTCAGTAGAAGTGGAATCAAGACCAACCCAAGCCCAACAAGGCAGCTCCGCTGGTTAATGCCTCCCAGATCTGTCATCTGTGATAAAGAGCCTCGCTGTAGCTGAGGAGCTGGCCAAGAACCTTTCCCAGTTAGCCAAGTTCGTAAGTACAGCGGCAGCTCACGTATCCCCCCCACCCCCTATATTTTCAGTATATTAGTGTGGGCAGCATGTATTTGGAGCTCCTGAATATAATATATAATATAATATAGGTCAGAGAGCACTCTGTTCTTTTTATAGGACTACTCATTATTTCTGTCTCTACATATTTGGGCTTACCCATGTCCGGGAAGGATTGATTCTATCTGAGTTGGTGGCACTTCTTCTCTAACCCACAGGTCTTCCTTTATCTTGTGGTGATTTCACTACACCAGGATGTCTCTAATCCTTTTCTGCCTCTGCTCTAAGCCTTTTCAGTCTCAAAACCTTCAGCTCTTTAGTGTTGTAGGCACAGCCTTCCTTCACACTGCCTCCTTTTCCTTTCACTGAGCTTTCTCATGCTCCCTAGCAGCATATGACCGGGCCAGAAACATTTGCGTTCAATAAAGTAATTCCAAAATAATTCTAAGCAAGAGACATCATGCCCTTGGAGAAGGTGGCTTCAGTAGTGAGGGTGTGGGTCATAGGCTTGCTGAGGGTTCATCAATTCTGCAGTTGATACTCTATACTAGTGTAATGGTTTGAATATGCTTGGCCCAGAGAGTGGCACTATTAGGAGGTGTGGCCTTTAGGAAGTGTGGCCTTGTTGGTGTAGGTGTGGCCTTATTGAAGGAAGTGTGTCATTGTGGGCTTTAAGACCCTCATCCTAGCTTCCTGGAAGCCAATCTTCTAGCTGCCTTTGGAACAAGAGATTATATATAACTCTCAACTCCTCCAGCCCCATGCCTGCCTGGATGCTGCCATGCTCCAACCTTGATGATAATGGACTGAATCTCTGAACCTGTAAGCCAGCCTCAATTAAATATTGTCCTTATAAGAGTTGCCTTGGTCATAGTGTCTGTTCACAGCAGTAAAACCCAAAGACAACTAGTTTTTAGTATTTTTATCCATATTTAAAACCACGGTTACTTTAAAACAAAACAAAACAAAACCTTTAATTGGTTCCTTGTGAGTTTGACATCATATAACCCAGCCCGATCATCTGTCTGAACCCTCATATCTGCCCTTTACCCTTGCAATCTCCTTCCCCAAATACACACACACACACACACACACACACACACACACACACACACACCAACAAAAAAAACATAAAAAACATCCCATTATGGAAACTGTAGTGGGTCAGTGTGTCCCATAGTATGTCCCTCTGTCTACACATCTTCATTTGCAAGTGTTCATTGCAATGAGTTAGCAGTCAGGCCCTAGATCACTGGTTTCTGTGACATCATCAACATTATAGCCTCAGTGGGACTCCTCCCTGTAGTCCTGTTGTTGCCCTGTGTCATGCAGATGCTGCAACCCTGGATCAGCAGGACTGGCTCCTACATGCATCCCAACTGTTTATAGATGATATGGATTTTGAGGTGGGCCAACACAGAAACGTGGATCTGTGGAGCCCAGATGGGAGCCGAACTGGTCAGTGCTGACTCTCCCTTATCTATACCATCAGGCTGAGCTCTTCAGCAGTGCTTTGGCTAGGCCACCCAAAGCCACCATCTGCAGCAGACAAGGTCAATTCTTCTGCTCTCATGCCTTGGCCATCATGACCAGCTAGCTCCACTGTGTTGCTGGCCAGGTGAGGTGCAGGGCCTACACTTCTGAGTGTCACAGTGGGTGAGAAGCGGGGGGGGGGGCTGCTCATCCACTCTTAGGACCCCAGGTCCAGCTCTCCCGGCCACTGCAGGTGATGAGCGGGGAGAAGGGGAGGGCATCACCTCCACAGCCATGGCCTCCTCATGGCGGGTGAGTTGGGCACAGCAGGACTAGCTAGCTCTCTTGTGCTGCCATCACAGCTAGCTCACCTGCTTCCCCTTGAACAGGGCCAGCACTGCTGGTGAAGCTGGTTCTCCTGAGATCCAGACCAGAGGTGATGGTGTTTGTGTAAGTGTGGGGGTAGTCACCTCTTCATCCATACTATACCCTATGGCAGACTAGTGGTGTGATTAGGTCTCCCATACTCACGCCCTTGAGGCCGGCTAACCCATGCGCCCACCACAAGGACTAGCTCCACTGTGCCGCCTCCGCAAGGTGCGTTGCCAGTGGTGAAGAATACCCTGAAAACAAGTCTTGGATTAAAGATTAACTGTGGACTCTCCAGCAGCGGGCAAAGAAGCACACCTTGTTGTTGGTGGTGTTCTTTTATCAGTCAGGTGCAGAGCGGACCGCAGTCCTTTGTTCGTCCTACCTTGATGCCTGTCGTAGCCCAAGGACTCAAGAAGATCAAGTAAAATGAAACCCAGGCAGCACAGAGCGGGAGGAAGTCAGAGACAGGCACACTGTAGTGCCATCCACACACCTGCCACCCAGCTCACTGCACAAGCAGGCCATAGATACCCACCTGCTGCCACACCACACAACATGCAGCACACAGGATGGAAAATGTCGCCCAGGGTCTGCCAGCTACATGCTCAGCCTGCAGCAGGAGTCATCGCAGTGGTGGTCAGATGGCAGAGAAAGAAAGGCGGAACGGCTTGCGCATCATGAAGAGTGGTGGAACTGGAGACTCAAGGATGGAGAGGAGAAGCCTATCTTGAGTGGGCAGCCCTGCCACCTCAGGCCACGGTGAAGTTCAAGCCCAAGCTGCCACTGAGGGCCATGGTCGGTCAGTGACTATAGCAGCAGCAGGGGTCAGTGTCGATGACCGTGCTCATATTAACACTAGAGAATGTGGGCAGTCACCAGGGACATGGATAGAGCAACGCATAGCTGGCCCCTCTCCTCACTGGATCCAGTGCGCTTGAGAGCCAGCCGCAGCACTCACCACTGGGCAGCACTTGGAGGAAAATAAATGTCCACCAAATGGCTGTTTAAATTAATTATAGGAAGTTATACAAGACATGACCTCATTTTATGAAAGAAAAAAATCAATACTATGTGAATGTAATACATTCACAGTATTACACATGATTACATACTTTTAATAATTTAAAAGGATATTGAAAATATTCTATGGGATGTTAACAGCACTTATCTTTGAATAGGAAGGATCGTGCTCTCTGCTTTTCTCTGCAGTAACTTCTTGGCCCATTTTTTTTTTAAATGAAAAGTAGGAGAAGGTTGAGGGAGACCTTAGTGTGTTCTGTGTTCTATGGCAAGTTGACGTTTTAATCCTCAGTAATTCTGTAAGGTGGATAACAGATGACGTTTTATTAACACATACAAATGACATAGAAACTTAGAGAAATACAGTAATGGTCAAGATCATATTGTACCTTGTTTCAGACATGAGATAAGAACTTGCACATGAGCGAGGCAGGCTCCGAAGAAGTTGTTTGGTATTCCGCTGCTGCTGAATATTTAGGAAGCACTTCTAACACTAGAAACCACACAAGCAAGAAACGATCACCAAGCAGATAACACAGAGCTTAAACAAGCAAAATGAAAACCAAAGAGCCATTTTACCAGTCAGTTAGGTTGTAAGTCATTTGGGAGGCTATATTTTAAATTTTCACTTTTTTTTTTCAGTGCCAGGCTTCTGAGATACTATTTCAGCATACCCCTCCAACCACGCAGAGCAACCTCCAGGATTACAAATGAGTGAATGTTGTCACTCATTTCTTTTCATGACAGAGGGTCATGCTGACCATCATTTCCTAAATTATGTGATATAATTGCTTTAGTGACAAGGTCTTCCTTAGAATCCTAGCCACTTGGATAACTTCATACTCTCTACACACAGCCAATGACGACTTGAAACTTGTCCACACTCTGGAGTTCTGTTTCCACTGTGTGGTACAGTTCTCATTAACTTCCAAGGCTCTCTGCCTCTTCTCTCTTACCAGGTTCCACTTCCACCCTGCAGATGACCCAATTTCACTGTTCTTTTATGTTTGAGACTGAGAAGCCAAAGGTGGCAGGAGGTAGGACCAAATCAAAAACAAACAAAAAAGTTAGTATGGAGACTACTTCCTGCTGAGATGATCATCATGTTGGTGCCCCTCTGAGATAGGTACCTAAGCAACCTGTACCCGAGGACTTCAGGGGCCATCTGATCTGTATTCTCCTGTTGCTGTACATACTGACTATGCTGGATCTGAGTTAGGACAGCCCATGGGGTAGTGCTCAGCATCTCGCCAGACTAACCAGAGGGCACAGAGACAGTATCTTAATTAACAAAATCAGAAATGAAAAGAGAGACATAACAACAGTAACTGAGAAAATAAAAAAATAAAAAAACAAAAACCATCAGATCCTACTACAAAAGCCTATACTCAACAAAACTGGAAAATCTGGATGAAATGGACAACTTTCTAGACAGATACCAGGAACCAAATGGCAAGAGACATTTGAAAGACATAACATGGAAGCATCATGCTTGACTGGCTAGGACAGACTGTTCAAAACAAAACAAAACAAAACAAAACAAAACAAAAACCAGTAGTAATTTCAGGTTGTGAAACCAGGTAGATAAAGACTTCTGTTCTCAGCACACTTCATAGTGGCCTGGAAAATCTGTGTTCAAGATGGAAAAGTAAAATTGGTGTGTCTTCATAGGCTAAATATTTCACCATGGGATTATAGCTAATCCTTTGAAAAGGCAATGATAGTAGAAACATAGGCATGACCTCTTACCTAGGAAAAGGTAATCACTAAAACTTAAAGTCAAATACCTGAGTTCTCTAGGAGAGTAGGGGAGACTGAACATTGCCATCACAGGGACACCAAAGTAGATTTAGAGGATGTGCCAAGGCTGACGGCTATAAGAAGCATATGTCTCTTCTTTTATTTTCCCCATAGATCAAAAGTCTTATCTTTTGGGGCTAAACCCAGAATGCTGGTGGGGTTTTTCTCTTGGAGGCTCTGGTGTAGCTTGGTCTTTTCTGGAGGTCAGCCATTTACCTTGGACTGGAGCCCTTTTTAAGTCAATAGTGAGTGGTGGGTCAAGTCCTTCCATTGTATTACTTTGACTTATTTATTTTATTTTCCATTTATTGACCCTTTAATACATTTGGCCTTTCAGGATATCCCAGAATATTCTCTCTGTTTTAAGATCAGGAGATTAGCAACTTGAGTATGACCCAAAACTTAAAATTTCCCCTTATTGTGCAACAGTCACAGGCTGGAGATTGGATCATGAGTATTTTTGGAGGACAAACATTATTTTACTTTATACAGATGACTGAGCATCGTAAAGTGTGTTCACCCCAAACCAGGAGCATCAGTAGCATTGAATGCAGTGTGACTGGATTGGGATACCTGTGGTGTGAGTGCAGAAACCTCAGGGGACCATGAGTTGTAAGTGGGCAGAAAGAACACCTAAGTCAAAAAATAAGGGTGACGTCAAAAAATAAGGGTGACGAAGCAATGAGCAGACTTATATAAGTGGCTTCTTATCAAGAACATAAACTCTAGAAAGGACTTTCAGTGGGCTTTGTGTTTTTAAATATAGAGCTCTCCACATTCTCTCTCCTCATTGGCTGATAAGTCATGGTTGCTACTCTTCACTTAATATCTCTGGGATTTAAAATCACGGTGTAAAGTAGCTGTTAGGAGTTACTTTTTAAACTAACAAACGGAAGAATAATGTGCCTTTGGTAGGATGGACAGATGGTTTTAAGACAATGTTTTCAAAATTGTATTTCTAAAAGAGATAGTGATTTTATTCCACTTGCTTAAATTAATGTTCCTTGAGTCACTGACACCATCAGAAGTCATTTTAGGGCTGGAGGGATAGTTAAGAGAATGCATTACTTTTTCAGTGTGGCTCTGCCATCTGCACTGGACACTCACAAATACCTGCCAATCCAGCTTTAGGGATCCACACCCTCTTCTGACTTCTCTGGGCATTTACACTCGTGTGCAGATCCCCCACATGGGCACAGACAGACATACATTATTAAAAATGAAATAAATCACTAAAAACTTACTTAAATAATCAGGTTTCAAATGAATTCACAATTACAAATTGACATGAGGATGGGGATTATTTTTTGAATCAGTCTTTGAATTTAGCTTCTTGGTCGATACAATTCAGTTGAATAAGATCAGTTATAATACACACTGAAAGATTATGCAACTAATATAAATATATAGTCAATGCCAATGTGTACTGTAAATGAAATGAGATATAGTATTATCATAGTATAGATGATTTCTAATATTAAATCACTGTTTTCTTTTACTGAAAGTAGATATTTTTTCACATAATATAACTTGATTACAGTCCCCCCTTTTTCCTCCCAGTTAGTTCTCATGTGCTCTACCATCCTGATACACCCTCTTTTTATCATTAGAAAACAAACAGACTTCTAGGGGATATTAATAAAATAAAATATAATGAACCAAAACGAATAACACAGTAGAAAAGGATAAAACCAACAAACAGAAGGAAAAATGCTCGAGAAAAGGCACAAGAATCAGAGGCCTCCTGATTATTCACACAATCAAGAATCCCATAAAGACACTGAACTGGAAACCATGATATATTCTGAAAGGAACTGCAGGCATATATATAATGCATAAATAAAATTAGATTTTTATAGCCATGAGTGGCTATTCCCTGTTTCCTCTTCTGTGAGGCTCAGTGTGTCTGCTTTGATGTTGAGACCTTTGATCCAATTGGATTTGGGTTTTATGCAGGATGATAAGTATGGATCTACTCAGATTCTTGGAGTGAGGAGAGGTCACAATAGGGAAAGAGACTAAGGGATTGGATATGGAGAGAAGGAGAGAGAAGCTGAAGCTGGACTGCCTGGGTTGCTACCAGGCTGGGCTGTAGAGTTCCCAGAGAACGCCTGCTGGCGCTGAGGACTGGGTGGGCAGGGAGGCAGAAGGTTGTTGGGAGAGGTCTGTGTGAGCCACTGGAGTGTGAGCAGAAGGGGAGGGCACACTGGGGGTTCTGTTTCAGAGCTGGGTATGAAGCTGGGGAATTGCACTTGGAGAATGGAGGGACATGTAAAAACCAATTAGCCCGCTTAGTTCCCTGGTCAGAGTGTAATGTTAAATCTTGAAGTCGTTTCTCAAGAAAGATCTTTGAATTAAACATGAAATGATAAATTGATGAATTATAACAGATCTAGGTAGAATTTATCCACCCCCATCCCTACCCCCTTTTTGGGTAGATAACAGAAATGTGCAATTCACTGTACTATGGAGACTGGAAGGTCTACTACATTTATTGCTGTGCCAGTTCTCCTTATAAGTTGTTGTTGCTGCTTTTGTTTTATTTATTCTGTCTATGGGTGTGTTTGTTTTCTGTTTGTTTTTCTGTCTTTCTAGGTAGCCTTAGCTGGCCTGATACTTGCTATGTAATCCAAATTGGCTTTGAACTCCTAGCAATCCTCCTGAGTTAACTCTCCGTGTGCTGGGATTACAGGTGTGTGCGACCACATCTGTATTATCTTGTCCTTATTATTCAGCCCTTGTTCTTGTATATTAATTTATTTTGTTTTTTTTTATTTGCATTTTTGAGGCTCTGACAAAATGCCTGGGAGAAACAACTTAAGAGAAAAGGGTCTATTTTGGCTCATGTCAAAGGATCCCAACTACGATGGTGAGGCAGATATTGTGGTAGAAGTGGCTGAGTTAAGTTCTTAGTCTGTGTTGATGTGAGTACCAAGCAGATGGTCACTTCATGAGGAGAAAACAGGGAGCTAGACTGGATCCAGCGGTATGTATGGGAAGCTGCTTCTGTTTGCAAGGCCACATATTCCTAGTTCACAGCCTCATACAACAGTGCCACAAGCTGGTGAGTTTTCAAATACGTGCACTCCCAGGAACATAATATATGGAAATAATCTTGCATCTCCTCACTGGTAATCTTTGTCCGGGTGAACTGGAAGGGTCCTTAGAGTAGGAGTGAGCTGGATTGCTAAACAGAGTTCCATTATTCTCCTATCAGATCAATAAATTTTCACTTGTTCTGAGGTACTATTTATGGATTAGTAAAATACCCACAATAACATCTACAGACAGAAAGGTATAGGATTCGATTCATGGTCTAGAAGGTGTTTATATAATAATATCTTTTTAAAACTCATACAGAATATTTATTTATTGTCTGTCTGAGCCATGTTGCTGAAATTAAGGAATAAAATTACTGTTTTAAGTTACTTTACAAACATAAAATATATTCAGTTCAAGAACATGCAAGTTAAATGTCTGATTTCAAATTAGCTTTGCTCCCTCATCTGCCTGGTTTTGATTTTCTCAAGTGGATCCACGAGGAGATGTGATAGGATGGGAAGCCATGAATGGGACGCTCAGTATGAGATCTGGATCCAAGTCCACTTTATTCTAAACAGCAGTGTACACTGCCTGTTCTTTCCTAGTTCCCAGGAATGTGGTGAAGAGCAACTGTAAGCGATAAGATTGTTCCCAGCGCTAATAAAACTTTGGAGTTAATTAACTGAGAAGAAGGTAAAATGAAATGTTGTTATGAGGGCTAAAGTTGTTTTTCTACCTTTTTGAAAATTATTTTTTATCTGTTGAAATTATAATATAATTATCATCTCTCCTTCTTTTTGCTCCCCTCCCAATCCTCCATGAACCTACCTTGCTCTCTTTCAAACTCATGGCCCTTGGCCTTTTGTTATTAGTTGTTGGTGGTGATGGTGGTCATGGTAAGGTAGGAAGGGAAGTGGGAGAGAGAGGGGAGGGACAAAGGAAGAAAGAAAGAGAGAGAGAAATCCTAAATACATAAACACAGCCTGCTAATTCTGCATAATGTTACTTGTATGAATATTTTTTCAGGGCTAACCACTTGGCCATTTGGTTTTGGATAGCCAAGTGGTATGGTCTTCCTGGGAAAAAGTACTTCTCTTGCTTTTAACATTCTTTAGTTGCCAGTAGGTCTTTGGTGGCATTGAGTTTTTGTGAGCTTCCCCTCATCCACATTAGCATGTCTATTGTTGTTATCCTTAATCAGCTCATGTTCAGGTGGCCATGCATCTGACACTTCACAGGTATCACGCCTGACAGTTCTAGGAGACACAATCTTATAGCAATCTCTTTGATCCGCTGAGTCTTTCTACCCATCTTCTGAAATGATTCCTGAGTCTTAGGTGCGGGAGTTTAGTCGTAGATGTGTCTACTGGGACTGGTCTCCAAAAATCAGCAGATTGATTGGCTGTGAATTTCTGATGGTCCCTGCCCATTGCAAAGAGGAGCTTGCTTTGAGGAGTACACATATGTTGAAGATTGGAACTAGGAAACTCAGATGAGAGAGGACATATGATGTTTGGCTTTCTGGGTCTGGATTTCCTTCCTCAATATGACCTTCTCCAGTCCCATCATTTATCCTGCTGGATGTTAGGTATTGAGTTCTTTTTCAACCTTAAGAAATTAGCTTTCTTCATTCATGAATAAATATATTGCCTTAGTTCAGTCAAAAACAACATGATGATCTTGTAGTTGTCTTTGATAAATTTAATTGAATAGATCACAAATTAACATACTAAAATTCCTGTCTGAAATGAATGACAGTTTATAATTTATAGTCTTCAGAATTTTAGACTGGGTAGGTAGCTCAGTGGTTGAGTGTTTTGCCTAGCATGTGTGAGGACCTGGCTTCAACTCCTAAAACCATGCAGAAAGTGGTAGGGGGTGGGTGTGTGGGGGGTGCTAGGCTACAGATACAACTTATTCAGTAGAATGCTTACCAAACATGCACAAAGCCCTTGGTTCAATCCTCAACACCACATAAAATAGGTATGATAGTTTTACAGTTCAGGAGGAGGAAGCAAGAGTATTAGCATCAGAGGGTTAAGACTAGCCTCAGATATATAGCAAGTTTGATGCTAGACAAGAGACTGACTCAAACAGAATGGAATCTCTATATATCTATATAATAAGGCATATATGTATACATAATATATATTATTGAATATTTCAAAGTATTTCAAAGACTGAAGGAAACCTGATGTGATACTATAAGAAATATAAGGATGGGGACAGCTGAGGGTTGTACAGTGGATGTAATTGTGATTTCCAAGGAGTGTGGGAGAACAGAATAATCATGAGTCAAATGATAGATACAACTATATGCTACTGGAGGGAGGGTAAAGGCCTCAGAGGAAGGCAAGGGTGCAATTGAAAGGAAGAGAGATAGCATCTTGATGTTTCAGGGGCAGACTCTCACCTTGGACATGAGTAGACTCAAGCTTTTTTGATACATCTCCCAAGTCATGTATTCACTCTGAGCCTCAGTGTCTTTTGCCCTTCAAAGAGGGGGCACCGATAGTAACTCTTTGCAGGTTTCACGTAAGGAAATGTGTTTTACCACAAGTGCTGTACAAAGCATGGAACCTGACACTGAGGAAACCACCAGGAACAGTTAAACATCCTTTAAAAACACATCTAGTAAAGGACTTTCAGTGAGAAAAGGAAGGTAGCCAGCAGCTCAGGAAAGAGGAGGGGAGGACGGTCCAGGGAAGACATTGGTTTTTGCTTAGATGATATGCTCTTGAATAGCAGGAATGACCATGACAGATCTCAGAGACTTGATGCTGAGAAACCAAGGATGCTGTGTCCACTAAGAACTCTGAATGTCAGGGATGGCAGTGGCCTGGGGAGTCTCCAGGACACTCTGGAACCTTGGGCTGTTATCAAGTGGCCGTCAAGGGAACTCACAAAAGGATTCAAGAGCCCTGGTCAGGGGTGCACCTCATGGACCACTCCTTAACCAGAAGCAGGATAAGCTGGAGAACTATCAGTCTTTGAATGTTCTGTCTACATTGTCCTAAATTTGCTCTTGGGATTTGACTCAGTGTGTAGGATGGCAAAGAGAACAAACCTCAAGAACATCACAAGAAAATGTAGGAAAGATAAATGTGTGAAATGGAACAGTACAATCTGTAAGAGAAACGGGCACTTCAGAGTGTATGTGGAGCCAGGCGTGGGCCTGCTATGCTCTGCCTGGTCCAGGGAGGAGACTGCTTGGAAGGATCCTGGGCCGGACTTTGCCTGATAGATTTACCAGAGACCAAGAGAGGGAAGATAGATTACATGGCGATTTTGTAAAGTACAAAGTTGGTTACATATATCTATAAATAAAGTTTAAAGTCCATTGTGGGAGGGGCTGCTGGAGAGATGACTCAGTAGTTAAGGGCCCTTGCTGCTCTCCCAGTGAACTCTTGTTTGGTTCCTAGCACTCATGTTTGGCTGCCCACAACCACCTGTAACTACAACTTCAGGGCATCTGAGGATCTCTTCCAGCCTCTGGAAACACTTGCATTTATAGGCAGATACCTATATAAATGCTCATGTGCATGCACGTGTGTGCATGCGCGCGCGCGCACACACACACACACACACACACACACACACACACACACCTTCTAAAAATAAATCTTTATTTGTCATGCAATGAGTCACGATAATTACACTTTCTTACACTAGTACACCAGTTTACAGAGCATGCCAGAATCTTCTTTAATTCTTATCATACACAGGAAGATAGTGCTCGTTTTGTTCCTGATCTTGCAAATGAGGACAAAGTCTCAAAGGACTTTAAGTTGCATGCCCAGGGTGGCTCTGCTGTTACTGAAACCAGCTGCCTCGGTATTCATTCATATTCAGCAAACATGTAGTGGGTTCCTCTCCTCTGCCAGGCGCTTGGCCCGAGGCTGAAAATACAAAGACAATGCTCAAATGAATTCACAGAAAGCTGGGGGAAATACATCCAAAAACATGATTCAAATATAATGAAGCTAAAAAAATGATACAAGGTTGCATGTGACATTGTTAATTGAGACTATACACAAAGGGGACTGGGAACCTAAGCTGCTTAGGACAGGTGTCACCAGAAGCCCTTACAGAAGGAATAAGTAGGTGTTTAGGGGAGGAAGACAGAAAGCTGTTCAAGGCACTGACGCTCCACACAGAAAGCCATGGGAGCTCAATAGCACATTCTATGATGCCAACCTCAGAAATTAACAGCCTTGAGTTGCAGGTGGAAGGTGCAGAAGCCAAATTAAAAACAGTCTTTTCAGGCTGAGCTCAGGAGCCTGAATTTCCATGCTGTAAGTGGCTGGGATCCACTGGAGGATTTTAATTGTGTAAGTTGACAAGATCAGATTTGCTATTCAGAAAGCACACCCTGGCACAGATCGGTGGGTGGAATAGAAAGTGGTTGCCCTGGAGACAGGCAGACCCATTAGGAAGCTCTGACAAAGATCCAGGAGAGAGAAAATGAGGATAGTGGTTGGAGGAATGAGCAGATTCAAAGACATTTTAGAGGTGGAACGGATGGTCGGGAGACGCTCATTCAGTGTAAATGCTGAAGGAAAGGAAGAACCAAGGAGCGCTGTGGTTTCCAGCTTGGATTTCTATATGGATAGTGAATAATTAATGAAGATGTGGCGGGCGGGCATAATGGGGACTTAAGAGGGAGGTAGTTGTAGATGGACGTGATCAATATACATTTGTTTAAATGTGTATAACTTTCAAAGAGTAAGAGAATTATTATTTTAATAGATCAAGGTATAAAATACAAAAAAAAGTCAAATGGGGGGGGGGGTTTGCTAATGAATTCATATGTGACCTGTTGAATTTGATGTATCTTTTGGACTTGTAGGTGAAGAAGTCACATGTGGTGAATATATTATCATCAGAATGCGGAGCAATGAAATGTAAACAGATAGGAATCGTCACTAAAGCTCCAACTGCAGCCTCCGGGTGCCATAGCTTTTGCACCATCCATTTGCACCATCTCTGCAGTAAGTCCTAGCTCAAGCCTTACTCCAAAGTACAAATTAGCATAGCAGCTCAGTCAACAATGCCTCCGAGCTTCTGGAAAGAAAGATGCTCAGTCACCATAGACCCAGAATTAATGAAAAGTCACAGAAATAATAGCTCCATTCTCTACTTGCTTCTGAACCTCAAATCAGTGGTTGGCAACAAGGTAAGGGACTTACAGAAACTGCTGAAAGGACTTTCCGGTAAATAGAGCGCCAAGAGGAGTTTGCTTTGGATATCTGCTCTGACTAAACCATATATGTGCTTGTGCTACAAAACCTCTAGTTCCCATTCTTGACCTGAATCCCTTTTCTAGTTGGGAATTTCTTGCTTCTCTTTTTATTTTTTTTTCACCTGATCAAGTTACAAGAATTAGATGATATATATAGATACACATACATACATACATATATATATTAGATATAATTCGCCTATATTTCAGCTAGAAGATAACTTTTGGAGAAAAACAATTTTTTTTCTGCTTAGTTGTGAGAAAATGCCAGCAACATAAATTTCAGACCTCACAAATAAGAACCAATTTTTCTTTCAATAGAAATGAGCGGAGTGTTCGAGTAGAGAATTGTCACTATCAATACTTGCCCAAAAGACTGAATGGTCATTATCTATTCCCAAGTTGTGATAGATATGAAACAAGCAATACCATAATGTTTTGCTTTCCTCCCTCTCACAGGGAAGGAGCAAGGGGCTTTGAGGGAGCCTTCTGAGAGGAGGAAGACCATACTTAATGCTAATAACACGGGGAAGACGGAGACTGGGGATTGCAGTACAGAGTTTTGAGTTTCCAAAAAATTTTTGATAATGATCCTGTTCTAGGGATTTGATGAGCGACAAACATAAAAATTTTAAAGTGATCCAGAAACCTTTAAAACGAGATCTATCATATGACAAATGCTCATAAATAGCATGAGGATTAGATAAAAGAGGTTACTGACTTCCTCAAGGTGCCCAGAAAATAACTGACAGCATCCCAAGAACACAGTCCTTACTGTCCAGTACAAGCTCCTCTTCACTGTCCCAAGCCACACATGTACTCTGAGCACACGTGTTAATGAGACTCGTATTGTGTAGTAATTCTACTCTGAAGTTTGTTGCTTTGGCCTATGGATAGATTGAGAACCTTCGAAGCAATTAGCACCAATGATTGTTAGAATGAGAGGAGCAAGGTTAGTGATCTGCTCTAAAGAAGCAAGTGGCACCATGCTGTGTGAGCTGACCATTAGTCAGCATCACTTTAACCCAGGAAAGCCTGCTGCTGAAGTGGCCTAAGGTGATGAATCACAAGGAGCATCTTGCTCTTGACTTGGCTGCCATTAAAGTGATGCCAAGCACCACATAACCAACTGAAAGGCGTCAAGGGGTTGGCAAGCCACTTGCACAACAGAGTTTGATGTTAAGCATCTGGGAGTTTCCAGCATATGAAGGATACATGGGGGTTCCGAAATTACCTACATCACTGAGCACTGTACAGCTGTCACTTAATATTTAAACTGGATGAGAAATCACAAAAACTCTGGTTTCTCAAAAGCAGAACTACAAGCTGTCAAAGTTGTTGGGTCCTTGGAGGCTATCCCAACTTAATTACTTATTTCACAAATGGAGAAACGTGCCATTATTCATGTGGGCAGAAGAAAGAATACGGAGCTAGAATCCTTCCTGGGTATCTTGTTTTAGGGGATTATAGACATAGACTCTTAAGGAACACCATCTGTGCAAGAGGCACAGCGCACTGACTAAATGCATGCTGAGAGTCTCCTGGTTAAATCCACCCTCTTCCTGTTTCACTTCACATGCAGATGCTGGAAAGGGTAGGGACCTAATGAGAGGCAGCAGTCAGCCCCTCCCAGCTGTTCTTGCTCTAACCACATCCTGGTCAGGTGCCATTATTCCCTGGCTCCCCTGACTTATTCTTCACACTGTCCTCACTGATGATGGCTTTCCTAAAGCACTGTTGCCCTTCCAAAAACACTCCAACAAGGCAATTTATAGCTGACCTATGTTTTTCTAATAATGTTTTCTCTCCTCTCTTCATCCTGGAAATCCACGTGTCTCAGTTGCTCTCAATCACTGCCACGAGTCTGGTGATGCGCTAAGCTCGGGGCAGGATCTCAAGGGCTTTGAGGTAAATAAGGTACCCTCTGTGGGCTCTGTTTCAATTAGATGCTAGAGCAATTGTCATCATTTTAGAGAACAAAGATACTGTGATCGAAAACCGTGAAGGCTGCTGTCTATGTCATGCTTGTCCCTAGTTTACATGCATTTTCCAGATAACCAAATCCAATAAGCCCTGAGTGCACCCTGATCCCCTCTCCACTCCCGTGTCAGCTCCAAATGGATGGAAGATGACAGGAAGGAACTAGCTGGGACACAGAGCAAAACTTCTAGAGTTAATGAGACAGTAACTCTCATCTTAGTTCCTGATGAAGGACCTAAAGCTGTTTGGTGTGGCTAGGAGCATATGATTTTCCTGAGGGACCTGTTAAACAAGTCCCATCTCTCTTGAGTTTCAGCTTACATAGCCAGAAAATAAATCCTTTCCCTGTTCCAAGCAAAGTACTAGGACATCTTGCTTCTCTTGCCTCTACAGACAGCAAGATGACTTCATGGCTTTCTCTTTCACCACAGTCACTGGTGCTCAGTACAAATGAGACTCACCTTAGAAAGAAAGAAAAGAAAGAAAGAAAGAGAAAAAGAGGGGGAGGGAGAGAGGAGGGAGGGAGAAAGGGAGGAAAGAAGGAAGGGAGGGAGGGAGGGAGGAAGGAAGGAAGGGTGGATTTGGAAAACACACTTACAGCCTCCTAGAGAGGAAATAGGCCGTGAAACCTAATGAAGAAAGAACCATAGACCAAGGTCACAACAGCAAAAACAGAAAGAAAAAATATGAGCACATTACTTCGTAGAAGTAATACATAAAACATCTGCAGCAGAGGCATTATCTTCTACTTAATGAGCTAAATGCATTATTTATTAATCCTGTTATATGTGTGTATCAGAGGTCAGAGGGAAACTTGTAGGAGTCGATGTTCTTATTCCTTGTGTCTGGAGAATTGAACTCAGCCTATTAGGGTTGGTGGCAAAGGAATAGTTATAAACAGACCACCCCCCCCCCAAGCGACCACATGTAACTCATTGATTTTGGCAGGATGTCTGCATCATCTGTATTGACCTGCTCCCCAGATTAATACCGAAGCACTGCAATTTCTTGAGGATTATCCACCTAGGAGGAAATGATACGCTGGCCCATCCATAGTAGTCAAGGTATGTTCAACATCAAGAGAAGGTTTGCTGTGTAACAGGTAAGAACAGGTTTAAAAGTGTGGCTTTATATGATAGCAAAGCACAAATATTCCTAAGTATTACTGTAGTGTTCACAGTAGTCAAAATAAAGAATTAGCCCAGATGTCTGTCAACACATGAATTCCTTAAAAAAAAAAACCTTAGTATAAATACCCAGTGGAGCTTTTTGCAGATATATAAAGAAAGGATTGTGTCATTTTCAGGAAATAAATGAACTAGAGGTTATTGAGATAAGAGAGACTCAGAAAAAAAAAACCACTAAATTAATTGAATATAATGTTCCAGAAACATTCACATATGTAAGACAGTTGTAATAAAGATGTCATCACTGAGAGTAGAAATAGTATTTTCTGTGAGTCCCTGTGAGTCTATATGAGCTGTTTGTAAAAATAACAATAATAAACAAACATTGAATCACCCCTCACGACTGCATTTAAAGTTGATTAGAAGTTAGAAGTGAAGGTTTTGAAGGTTTTGTGTAGGATATTGAACTTTATAAATGAAGTTGCACGGGGACCTGGGTGTGGCTCAGTGGTAGAACACTTGTCCATATGCATAGGGCCTTGAGTGCAGTCACGCACACACAGAGAGACATGTGCAAACACAGCATAATAGCTACTTCAATTTTCAAAATCAATATATAGGTAAAACAATCACAGCTAATTATCAGAAAAGTTATGACCTAAGCATTTAAAAATATTAACCTTTGAGCATGATGGAATCCCTCCACAGACACGCAATCCAGTTTTGATGAATCAGGGCTCAAAGGATTTTGTGTGCTCCACAGAAACAGTCTGAGATCCAAAAAGTGGCTTAAAAGAGGGAAAAGTTAATCAAAATGTCTGTGAAGCTCTGGCTTCAGTCTCTCCAGCGAGGCTTTCTGAAGCACAGCTCTGATAGAACTAAACCCAATGAGACACCGCCTACAAGAGGAATCCAGCGTGTGAACGAAGACTAAAAAGCAAAACAGCAGCGTCTGGAGTGGACAGCTTCTCTCACTCAGAGAACTGTAGCCTCAAATTCCTGGCAGAGGTGAGACTAGAACTCAGTCTCATGGTATTGCCTACAGTTAACAACATTAGTTGAATTGTGTGTGTCTTAATTTCACTTATGTAAATGGAATGAACAGGTAGACATGGTAGTGCGGGTCTGTCATTCCGGCACCAGGGAGGCTGAGGCAGGATAACAATGTGTTAACATTCCACCTGATTTATACAGTTAGTGTCAGACTAATCTGAGCCATAGGCTGAAAACTTGTCTCAAGTCAATCAACGAAGAGAAGCATAAAAATATCCCAACCATCCTGAGATTTTCAGTTTTATAAGTAAAACAAGTCTAAGTCCAACATGAGACTGCTATTCAAACAAACAAACAAACAACAAACGCTGAAGATGGGCCCAGGAGGGTCCTGCCATTACTAGCAAAGGGCCGCCATTACTAGGTCAAGGCCTAGACTCCGATGTGATTGGGTTGAGCAGGCAGCATAGGCCTCAGTTTGCGGAAAATGAAAATGCAAGGTGCCTTTCTCAAAGTGATTTTGAATTTTAGCGGCTAGAGAGAGCAGAGTATCAAACCACGATGAAGGGCTTCTAGTTATCACACACACACACACACACACACACACACAGAGAGAGAGAGAGAGAGAGAGAGAGAGAGAGAGAGAGGGAGAGAGAGAGAGAGACTCTGCCTTCACACTTGCTGACAACAAAAATCACATCGTCCTCCACACTCCCTGTGAGCACAGGAAGGACTACGTGAGGTCTCTGGAGTGTGATAAGCTTCCCATAGGAGACTAACCAGGAGAGAGCATCTATATACCGAATCTTAACTGTGCCTTTGCTTCTCAAAATGATAGCCTGCTGATGCAAGGCTGTGATTTCCTGAATATATTCCCATTTCTGTTGCCAGCCTTGTATTCCCTAGGTTGTCCAAAAAAAAAAAAAAAGTTGTGGATGTGATGATTCTTTTTTTTCTTTTTATTATGCTTCAGTGAGCTTTCAAACTTAGCTGGTCAGAAATAATGAATTTATGCGCGTACACACACACACACACACACACACACACACACACACACACACCTAGCCTACCTTAATTTTATCAGTTAATAAAGAGAGCCAAACTATTCAGAATATTTAATACAAAGAACAAAAGAGTGGCACCGCCTGAAGAATGTCAGCAGTGTTTTCAGCTCCGCCGCCCGCTCCGCCCTGTCTTGTTTTGCACTTTATCTTCCTGGAGCCTTTCCAGGAGACAAATCTTTCCATCAGAATCTTTGTGGGTTGAAGCCCGTGTCCTGTCAGGTTGTGTATCAAAATTTCTGGTGAATTTTTCCTCCTCAATATTTCAGACCTATAAAAAAGATTTGCAAAGGCAGAACTCTAGATATTATAATCACTCCAAGCACAGAAAAAAAAAAGTGGTAAAAGTTTTTCTTTTTCCCACTGCTAAATACAGAATGTTCCTCTGTTAGGTACCCTTAACACTGACAAAGCATATATTTTTGTTTTATCTGAATGAAACAAAATGTAGACTTAAACATTACATTTCAGAGTACACTCTGCTATTTCTTACTATTCGAGGAACATATTTCACAAAAGCAATATCTACTCTTATTTAGGTTTCTTGGAAGAGAAGAATGAGATTGGATCTGAGAAAATGTGGCTGGTAATGAACTCTACGAAGGGATTTTTATACTCTCTCTTTGGCAGTCCATCCTGTGAAATAATAATGAGGTTGGAGGATGGCTGCTAACCATCCCTTGCTTTTCCGTGCCAGGGAACCACCATCTCAGATGGTAGAAACCACTCAGAAGGATCAACTGCTGCAGACGGGAAGAGGAGCAACCTCGTGAATAATTTCGTGACAGGATATTGCAGGAGGGACTTTGTCCAAATGTGTGCAGGGTAAGGGCAGGGGCTATATATGGTAGAATTAGTAGCCGACCTAGCTAATGTTGCAGGGAGAGAGTGAAGAGGAAGAGGTAACAGCAGCGTCTTTATACTTTGCCTGGACATCTTAGTATCACATTTTACCCTATTGACCTCTATTTAAAATGTTGGGACCTTCCCAATGATGCAAAAGCAATCTACACTCAATAGAAACCAGACTGGGTTTTGCATTTTGAGCTTCTACTGGGTGAATAGTGTGTGAGGCTATACTTTGTTGCAATAACGAAAAGCAACACTGAGCTGTATCTTCCAGGGTTGGAAATGAGAATCCACAGTGTGTTGTGTGTTAAGAGCCGTGTTCAGTCATTAGGTGTACTGATATTCAGTAATTTCCCCTTAAGGATATTTCAAGTCGGGATCATACTGTAGTTCCCATGGACTCATGTGTCTGAATACGTGTGCCCTTACTAGTGAAACTGTTTTGGGAAGTCTAGCTAGTGAATCCCTGGTGTGGGCTTTTAAAGGATACAGCCAGTTCTTTGTCTGGTGCTTGTCTGGCCTCACAAGGCTATTGTCTTCAAGCTCCCACTGCCAGGATTGGAGCTGCCCCTGTCACCATATGGACCATGTCACCTAAACTGTGAGCCAATGTGAACCTCCCCATGTTGTGTCACTCCCACCAGGTAGTTGGCTACAGCAACAAGGATGACGAACACAGATGAATTGATCAGGATGTAACCATTCAAAGTTGAGAGGTTTGATGCTTCGAAATCTTTTCCATCTTTGATATTTGCCTTAGTGGCTGCCTCTGTGCTTTTCTTACATCTTCTCTGTGCCATCTTAGAAGCTCAGAAACTAAATTTTCTCTGAACATAGTCATCTTCCAACTCATTCTGAGAGTCACTTTCATATGACTGTTTTGTTTTGTTTTGTTTTGTTTTGTGTTTTGTTTTGTTTTGTTTTAACCAGCTTTCTCCCCAAGGGCTGATCTTCCTGGCTTGTCCCCCCACCCTCCATAACATTGTAATAGCCTAGATTGTCATGATTGTAACCTTTCCCCCCTCTGCTATGTCACTTGGATGACCTCTAGATTCATTTTTGGCACTATTGCTCTTGTGGCTTACAGGATTAGAGGACTTCTCCGAGGCGGCTCCAATGGATGCCAGCAGAGTTAAAGTGTCCAATGGAGAGAAGAGAAGGCTTGGGAAATCCAGAGTCCATTCATTCATCGCCCTCCTCCTAGAACAACAAAAGCGAGCCCCAGTACTCATCAGCATGGACTCTGTGTGTAGTCATCTCCCTTAGTTTCAGAGGTTCCTGCCTACAGCAAAACTTTAGAGGCTTAGAGTTTAACGGTCATAGCTTATTCACCTCCAACTGTGTCCTAGTTCAAGAGAAACACTTCACATATCTGTAGGGAGAAGATAATGAACCAAGGATACAAGTTAAGCCTTAGCTAAGACCTGTTACTCAGGAAAAAGAGCTAAAACAAGCTGCTTAGATCAGCACCAATGTTAGGTAGAGAGAAAAAGAAACGCTGCATAGAAATCTTAAGGTTCACATGTGCTCCAGGCTGGGTCAACAACTTCTAATTTCCTTTGCCAACCAACCATGTCTTTGACAGAAATGATCCTTCTACATAGACCACAGAGGGATCCAATGGAGGTTTCTCTTCCTGAATTTGGGGATTCAGAATCTGGACAAATTCCTTTCCATCAAAGTCCAGTACAAAAGTAGTACCATGGCAGTCCCTGCAGGGACTTGCATCACTTTCCCTAGAGATATCAAGAGAATTTTTAGTGATAAGAATATGGCACAAAATGAGAAATCCCATTACTCTTAAGAGAATCTCTTCCTTCTCAAAGGCACCTGATTAATACATATAGTACTATCAGTAAGGCTGAGCAAAAGGATACTGATGTTCTGAGTGATCTTAAATCATGTAATAATAACTTTATTCGTAGTATAGAACGGAATATTCCCTATTAGTAATCAGTTCCTTTGCCAGATCCTCATAGTATCTTAGTCACTGTTTTATTGTTATGAAGAGAAACTTTGACCACAGCACCTCTTAGAAAAAAGGAAGCATTTAATCGGGACTTCCTTATGGTTTCACAGTTTTACATAATTGTCAACATGGCAGAGAACATGGGGGCACGCAAACAGACATGGTGCTGGAGAAGTAGCGGAGAATATACAGCAACATATAGATACAAAATATAGATACATATAGATACAGAATATAGATACATATAGCTACATATAGATCTGCAGGCAGCAGGAAGAGACTGGGACAAGGCCATACCTTCTAAGGCTTCTCAAGGAGTGTCACTTCCTGATGACCAAGCATTCAAGTGTATGAGCTTATGGGAGCCATTCTTATTCAAGCCACCACACATAGCAAAGCTGATAATGTCATTTTCTGAATTAACCAGGCCAAGGCACACTTCTTAGCAACATGGTTACCTGGTAACCAGAGATTTTTCTCATCCCATGAGAGATTTCATTCAAGAACTGATCTTCTAACAGTTTTGTCTCTCTTAAGAATGCTACAGACAGGGTGGGGTGAGGCACAGTGCTGAAGCCCCTCAAGTTTCCCAGAGGGATGAGTCCATGAAAGACGAAAATCATGTGGTCACACTGAGCATAGACTTCACAAGCATCATGCTAGGATTCCATTTTCTTTCTCAACACAATGATAAATTCTTCTTCCAATAAGCAGAAAATCATCCAATGGGAAAAAAAAATAAAACCAACTAACTTGCAGTCCTTTGGAACAGTTTCATAGCTTACAGGATGGCTTCATAACCCTGGGGACACTCGTTTTGACATGAAAACTTCCTTCAGAACAGGAATTCTGATCCAACATGTGCTCAGACATCATTTCAGTCACTTGCAAATGAACAAGAAAGCTCATGTAAATGAGGAGGCTCAACTCCCAGGCCTGGTGAGTGGGTAAGACATTCCTCTGCTGGGTTTTGAAGGCTGTCTGAAACCATCGGCTGACATCCTTCTCTGTGTGCATGTATGCACTATCTACGGGAAATTCAGCTCCAACCGGTTGTCTCTACAGCTCCCTTAATCTTCTCCTCCCTCCTCCTGGCATTGGCATGTGTCCCAGGACTGCAGCGAGGAGTGCTTACCAACAAAGGTGCTGGCATCTGCATTTGTTTCACAGCCACAAACCTAATGGTTCCATGATTTTGGCGAGCAAAACTGTCAAAATGCCTGAGCACAAGAGATCACAAGATGAGCCAAGGCATAGTGTGCATGCCTTCCTTCCCAGCACTCGGAAGGCAGAGGCAAGGGGATCTCTGTGGGTTCAAGGCCAGCCTGAATCACAAGGTGTACTGGGGATTCTTTTTTATTGTTTTCCTTTTGCTATCTGGAATAGTTTGAGATTGTATTTGATCAGTGCATTAAACAACCAATTAAATAATGTGTGTGTGTGTGTGATTTGAATGCACATGAACGTGCAGGTGCATGTTCCCATGGGCATGTAAGCCAAAGCTCGAAAGATTTTCAATGTCTTTCTCGGCCACATTCAAACACATTAGTTTGGGAAAGGGTCTTTTACTGAAAGAAGAGTTTGATAGGCCAGGGAGCCCCTGAGATCTGACCTTATCCATACTCCACAGCACTGGAGCCACAGGGCCAGGGGGCAATCCCTGGCATTTTATGTGGTTGCTGGTGATTCAAACTTAAGTCCACACGCCTGCATAGCACATGCTATTCCCCTCTGAGCCATCTTCCAGTCTCAGGCCTTAATTTATTTATTTTTTAACTGACACAAGAACTATGTAAATGATACACCTCTAAAGGTTGTCATTTGATATTTTGGCATGAATTTAGGTTTTAAAAGTCTGAGCAAAACCAATTTTAGCTAGTGATATTTTGCTCCAATAACAAGCCCTTGGAACATGTTTACTGCAATTTTAACTCTAAGTTAACACTTACTATCCTGAAGGACAGTTACCGGACCAATGGAGAACACAATGCACAGTGTTCTTATGGCTGTGTTTTGTACAGCTTCTTTTGTGGAATTTAAGAGTCAGTAGCCCCAAAAGGTACAAGAATAAAACTTCAGAATGTACCAATATGAAAATTAAATATGACTGAAATTATCTAGGGGCTACAGCTTAGTGTGTAGGACACTTACAGCTCAAGTGTTAGAAGGACCAGACTTTAGTTCCTCCAAACCCAAACAGAAGCTGGGTTGGCCTGGAAGTCTTTCAGCATCCCAGTCTAGAAGAAGCAGAGAGGGTATCCCTAGAGCAAGCTGACTAGCCAGGTAGCTAAAACGGCAAGCTCGGGCTATATTGAGATATCTAGGGTGGAGAGGGATCAGGAAGAATTTTAGCATCTTAGTCTAATTCCTCTATATTCATAAATACACATGTGCACCTGTACACACATGTGCACTCATACATATATGAACAGTCATACACAACACACACACACACACACACACACACACACACACACACATTAAATGGCATCATGGGCATATTCTGGGTACCACCTTTGAAGAGATTGAGGTATTAAATGTTCCGTTTGCCTTGCGACTCCAAATATCAGTCCATGGATGAATTTCCTTGAAGGCCCAACGGTGATCATGCAGCTTAGACCGAGGTGGTGGAGGTCCCTGTTTTGGAGGGTATCCAAATTCCTGCCGGGCAGACCCTCCAGCTCCCACAGTACCTACTTCCTGCCCGGCAGACCCTCCAACTCCCACAGTACCTACTTCCTGCCCGGCAGATGCTCCAGCTCCCACAGTACCTACTTCCTGCCTGGCAGACCCTCCAGCTCCCACAGTACCTACTTCCTGCCCGGCAGACCCTCCAGCTCCCATAGTACCTATTTCCTGTTCTCTCAAATCCTGGGCAGGCAATTTGCTCAGCAGCTGGAGGCCGAGAGAGTTTGTCTAGATTTAGCGATCTGTTTGTTCTGGGAAATGTTTATGTGGCAAAGGTTTAATCATTAGACACTAACTGTATGGGCTATTTCTCAAGGGGGGAAAAGGACTCTAAGACTTTCTAGAAAGCATGATAAAGAGAATTCATGGAACTATGATCATTGAGGTACCTAAGAACATGAAGACCACTGATATTATTACCAGTACTGAGCAGAAAGGAGAGGTAAGGTTTGTTCAGTGGCTGGTACTTCACCAAAAGCACACACTCGGAGATAAGAAGATCCATGGGTTCAACCCTCAGTATGATGGGATAGCATGTAAGTATACTGATACAAGCTCTGCTTAATTTACCCTAAAAGGTTTAGGTAACAAATTGCAATTTGAAATAAATGGATGATTTGGGTGGTGGGGGTAGTGGGGGCAACAAAAGACTTACATAAAGCTATGTTCACTTTATAATGACATCATGTATGCAGGGTATTGCAACAAGCCAAGCAGCGACAATGGCATCTACAACAAGGCTGTTGAAGAGGACCCTTGAGGATAGACAAAGTCTCTACTCTAGTTCTAAGGGTCATCAGAAGGGAGGAGACAAGACAGTAATGTGGGAGTGGGTATAATTCCAAGTACATTATATGCAAGTATGAAATAGAATGGAATCCACTATTTTATACAATTAGCAGGAGCTAATTTTAAAAAAAAAAAGAAAAGGAAAAAAAAATAGGTCAGCGTCAAATGGGCCCTCGGAGACAGAGCGGCTTTGGAGAAGGTTTTGCATGAAGAGCAGACACAGAACCACATCAGTGGTGAGCGGAAGCGCTCAGGGGCTTCCACGGCATGACTCGGTTTCTGTATTTCACTTCAGAGCCAACACAGTGAGGTTAGGCAAGAAAGAATGATGAGAGGAAATATTTAGCACCCTAAGACCACATAATTGAAAGTTTTAAAATGTGGTCTCCCCAGAAAATTTAATAAACACAAAAGTGCAGCTTTCCCCAGCTATAATAACGACTTGCACTAATTCTCGGTTGTATTTTTATAAAAACCCAGTGCTGTTTTCAAGGACTATTTTCAACGAAGGCTTCCGTTTTATTTTGTTTTATTTTTTAAATTCATTTGGCAGGTTCAACAATTGAGGAATCTGACCATCGAATCTTTGACCTATAGGATACATAATTATCATATCAATTATTAAATAATTGCCTCAAACATCTCAGGTCTGTGACTGAGACTGCCAACCTCCCAACAAGACTAGGCTGCTTCTGAGGCCACTCTCAATTCTTACCTTATGACTTTTAAGGGGTTTCCTTCTTAGTCCTGGGCTCTACATCCATAAATAGTTGTATGACTTTGGACAAGTCATGGAATTATCCTGTGTTTTATTTTGTTACATGACACGAGACAATAATTGTTTCCCTATATAGTGAAGATCAAATGAGTTATATTAAATGTACAGAATGTTAGGCAAGTTTGAGTATGCATCTGATAAGCACTCATTTATTTATTTCCATACTCATCCACTCCATAAGTAATTCACTCCTGAGTTCTTCCACACATGCAAGAGGAAATGACTTTGACCACATTTCTTAGCTACAGTACCTTCTCCAGAAAGTTGGTTACCCAGATCTTTTGCATCATCTTTGTTACCATTGCTTTAGTCTGTTATCTTTATCCCTTCTATATAATATATAGAACATCTTCACAAGAATTATCCAGTCCAGTCTAGTATCAGTGACACTATGCTTAGACCATGTTTGTCAGCAGTGACACTGATACTAGACTGGACTGGATAATTCTTGTGAAGATGTTCTATATATTATAGAGTTTTACAGCATTTCTGGATCCTGTGCAATACCGCTATCACCTGTTCCCAATTGGGACCAAAGAGTCCCCCAAAAACTGCCCACTGTCCCTGGCAAGAATGAAAATTGGCTTCTCTCTGTCCCATGAGAACCTCTGCTTCAGACCATCACCATGTCACTACTGAATTACTGAAATAAACCTCAACACACACTATTTTCTTCCCCTTCTCTCTAATTCCCCCTGCATATTATGGGCATCCCCATTCTTTTAAGCACACCTTCTAACCCCATCTTGTCCTAGCATCCTATTGAGAATTGGATTTCCCAACCTGTTTAGCAGACAAGGCATTGCAATTCACCAGGGTGATTTGTCTACTGCTGAATATTAGATGAGACAAAGATTCAAATCCAGGGTCTCACTCAACTTTAAAACCAACTGCTTAAAATAAGCAACATACTTATTCTTGTACTAAAAAGAAGGTAAGTGTTTCTCTAATGAACGACCATCCCTTAGGTGGTGTACATGAACGGCACTCACCTCCAGGTCTCAACTCCGTAGACACTTCCCACTACACACATTTTTATCCTTTCCATGAGCCTGCCTCCTTCTTCTTTATTCTTTCTCTTGCACATGTGGGAAGAGCATGTGTGCATCCATGTGGATATGTGAACAGGTGTGTGCAGGCCAGAGGTTGACAATCATTGTCATTTTCTTGAGACAGGATCTCTAACTGAACATACCATTCCCTGATCTGAGCAGGCTGAATGGCCAATGAGCTCAACTTGTGTCCCCTCCACCAACCACTGAACCAGAAGTAGAGGTCACAGAGGTTCTTAGCGGGTTCTGGGGATCTAAACTCAAGTCCTCAGTCTTGTACAGCAGGCACTTTCCCAATGGGGCCATTTCCTGAGCCCCTCATCTGTGTCTTCTGGGATTTGCCTTACGTTTTCTTCCCTGCCTAGAAAACATCTTGTCTAATATTTCTCTCTGTTCTCCCAAGATCTTGTCTATGGTACTTCATTCCCTGTGATGGGTACTTCTCTCTGTTAATATCTACATATGTCACCACTATGTCCCTCATCATACCTCAGCTATTGTGTAATGTATTTTCCCTCCTGGTCGAACTTGTTAATGGATCTACCATTTAGCTAATTGTGTGACCCTGGGAAAGTCATGGAATCATTCCATGGTTCAACTTAGAACATCCATTGTCAACTTCTAGCCTGAACATACTTGTTCATACAGCCACATAAATTCACACATGCACTTCCCACAAGAAAAAAAATAAAGTGAAAAGAGTCAGGCTTGTGGAGTGTTCACAACATTTGTAATATGGATATAATGACACAGGCACTTGTTTATATTTCCCTGGCTTAGCATGGTGACCCCTATCATGGAGCAAAGATTGCTGAGGTAACCCACAGAACTCCTTGGCTATACAGTTATGATAATGAAGGAACAAATAAAAACAATAATAATATAAAAATTACAATGAGAGCTATATCTATGGTAATAGTGAAGTTTTTCATCTTCCTTTATAGAAGGCATGGAGGAAGGTAAGCATTCCCCGATCTGAGATTCCTTTGTGGCTGCCTCCTGTCTCTCAGCTACACTTGCTCTTTGGAAGTCTTAGAGTTTGCAAAGGTTAAAGGATGGCAGAGGGTGGGTCTCTGGTGATGTAACTGTCATGAGTCATCTCCTCCATGGGGTGGGAACTTGGTGATGCAGCTGCTTTTGAGTCATATTTACTAAGTAACCTTTCCCCCAATAAACTCACTGCTTCCCACGCTGGACTTGGGTGGACTCACTGGTTTATTGGTGCATTGTGGTTAGCAAACACTTCCCTCACATCTCCCCAGGAAAAGCTGATTGACAGTACACAGTGGAATGTCGGGCAGAAGTGAATACTATGCATGCTGTAGACACTTTTTAACTGACTTTCAGAAATGTAGAATTTTCCTGACATGTAGTAAATTAAAAAAAAAAATCATCAACTGAACAATTGAACATTTCATTGTACCTTCCAGAGTCATTTCTCACTTAAAGTTTAAATATGCTGAGGTCTCATGCATGTTCTTATCAACGAGACAAGGAGCTCAGCCAAGAGTCACTATTAGATAAAACCTACAATAGGGAAAATGCTCACGCCAGGAGTGCTGGTGAGTCAGGGCAGGGTCATGAATCTTTCAATGCTGTCTTTGGTACCATAGAACTAAGGCCTGTGGGCTTCAGGGCTACTGCCATGGAGAACCCTCCAAAGCAGATCTAGGCAACCGTTTCCTTCCCTGACCGTGTGGACAACTCTGTCTCTCCTTTTGATTCTTTTGATGTTTTCCCATCCTTTCTCCTTATTTCCTAAGAACTACTTTTCTCTTTTTGATTTTTTTGTCCCTCTTCTTAAGTTGATCTTTTTCTGAAGTCCTTTTAACAAGTCTCAAAGTACTAAAACAATATATTAAGGAAACAAATAATTTGCAGCTCCAAATTGAAAGAAAATTGTGTGAGCGCTACAATAAACAACATCAAACTACTTAGCAAATTACTTGGAGGAGCAATTGGCTTGATGGAACAATAAGCTTGGTCCATCAGAAAAAAAAAATACTTCCTAACTAAAATTTTAAATTTCTAAATTTTTCCTTGAAGACCATGTGTATAAATATCCTTAGTATTATTATCTAACATGTATTAAACTCTCCATTGGCGCAGCATAACAAATTTTAAGAATCAGCAATACTTAAATGCAAATCAGAGCATTTAAATATTACATAGATCTATCCCTTACAGAACGGCTTGAAATTTCTGAGTAGAAGAGTGAAGATTGTACTGTTTTAAAAGACCTTCTTATGAACATTTACAGAGCTAGAGGGCAGAGGAATTTATTACAACTTTCTTGGGAATAATAATTCTTCACTTTTAGATCCTATTGTAATTGAAGTCTTGTCTGGTATTAGTGCAACTTAGAATTTTAAATATATAACAAGTTATTTATTAGACATTCTGCAAATAATTTCTGTAACTAAATTATCTTTAAAGCAAATGTTTGTCAGCATAAAGATAAAATCATTTTCAGTCACAAAAACTCATTTTCGGGACACAATGAAAGCAGTGGTAAGAGAAAAACTCATAGCTCTAAGTGTCTCCAAAAAGAAACTGGAGAGAGCTTACACTAGCAGCTTGACAGCACACCTGAAAGCTCTAGAACAAAAAGAAGCAAATTCACCCAAGAGGAGTAGACAGCAGGAAATAATCAAACTCGGGGCTGAAATCAACAGAATAGAAACAAAAGAACTGTACAAAGAATCAACCAAACCAGGTGCTGGTTCTTTTGGAAAATCAACAAGATAGATGAACCCTTAGCCAGACTAACCAGAGGGCACAGAGACAGTGTCCAAGTGAACAAAATCAGAAATGAAAAGGGAGACATAACAATGTAATATATCTTAAAATAATTATTCTGTTTGTTGAATATTAACAGTTGAAAATAGTAAAATCTTGTTCTACCAAAAAAAAAAATTGAAAAATCCAGGCAGACAGTTGTGGCACATGCCTTTAAGCTCAGCACCGGGGTGGCAGAGGCAGAGGTGTCTAATTCTAGGGCTTTCTTTCTTTAAATATTTTGTTCATTGATCTTTTCTTCTGCAGTATCTAACTTTCTGTGATCCCGTTGAGCAGAATTCATTAACAGACTTCACATCTCACCTCTGTAAGTTCTGTTTGAGTCCTTATAAATATAAAGACCTCCTCTGTCTACAAAGAGTGTGTGTTTTCCTGTAATTAATGGAACTTATGTACTGTGCTTGCTACAGATGTCTCAGCACTGTCTAACCCCTTCATTTCTGCTTTCTAAATGTTTAGTTATCCATTGTACGTTCCTACTTCTAGGCCTGCCTAGGATACTATTGAATGTTTCAGTTTATTATCTTCTTGCAAAGAGGGTTGAACTTTATTTTATTTGACAATTAAATTACACATGAACTAATTAGTGTGGTGTGCTATTTCAATTAGAACAGATTTTAAAAAGAAAAAAATACAAAAACAAAACAACAACAACAAAACCCCAACTCATTGTCAGAGACAGGTTCACAAGAGGAAAGTATAACAGATTTATTTGGTCAAATTTTTGCATATTATGAGGATTTCCAGAAATGAAAGTTCAAAGACCTTTGGAAAACCGTTCTGTTGCTTAGGCTTGATGAAGCATGAAAAGTCAGGCAGAAATGTGACAATTCGAGACAAAATGCACCATGTGAGAGTAATAGCTTGCAGAAGGACAATCACTGAGGCCTGCCTTCAGTGTGGCACTTTGTGGTTACTTTGTCATGCTGTGATCAAAGACTGTGACAAAGGCAACTCACTGGAGAAGGGGCTTCTCTGGATTTGCAGTCCCATTAGGAAACAGTGTGTCCTAGTGAAGAAGGCATAGTGAAAGGGGCAGGAAGCTCACTGGTCACTTCCCATCCTCACTCAGAAAGAGGAAAGCAAGCAGCAAGTGGAGACCACTCAAGTGTTCGTCCCCAGTGGCCCACTTCCTCCATTAACGCTTCACCTCCTAAAAATTCTACAACCTTCCCAAAGGGCACCGTCAGCTGGGGACAAACATGCAAACATAAGAGAGGATGGAGGACACTTTTCCATTCCAGCCACAAGCATCCCTTCCTTCTAGGTGCAGGGCAGACTTTGCGTGGAACAGGGCTCATGACTTACTATCAGGTCAGATGGTTTCTTTCCAACCACCTTCTACCAGAGTGGTGGGGGGAAGCTTAAAATAGTATTTCTGGGTTTTGTGGCTTGCGTTGGGGAAGAGGGATTTCATTTCTATGAGGTAATGTAGGGTATTTCTGGATTCTATGATCTGCTTCAGGGAGGTAAGGAGGAAGGTAGTGGGTAGAGAAGGTCAGAGGAGAACTTAGCTCTGAGGCATTCTGGTCCCCTTTAATTCAGAGTACTTCAAAGTGCCACCACTCTGGGTATAATTTTGTGAGCCACAACACAAGCGTGAAGTTAGATAAAATAGGCTTTATTCCTCATAATTAAGCACGGCCTTTCTTCTAGTTAGAGGAGCGGGAAGCATACTGTCCATTATGATTTCAAAAATAAGAATTTTTTATGATTTTAGGGAGCTGAACCATATCTTTTTATGGGTTCTAGATTAGTGTTCTTTTCTCTTTAAAATATTTCAGTTTAGCTAGTATTTTGACAATCATAAGATTTATATATTTTTCCCCGTTACTATAAATACACGATCGTGGGTTAAAATAAAATTATATATAATGTAGAGTACTATAGTTTAAATATAGATGTCTTTTTAAAAAAATTATGTAGATAATCGACATCAGAGAGGCTTCATCCAGCCACGGATGGAAACAGATGCAGAGATCCACAGCCAAACATTAGGCAGAGCTTGAGGAATCCTGAAGAAGAGGGGGAAGAAGGAGTCCTAGGGGTCAAGGACACCACAAGAAAGCCCCCCCCCCCCAAATCAACTAACCTGGACTCATAGGGACTTCAGAGACTAAACAGGCAATTAGGGAGCCTCCAAGGGTCTAACCTAGGTCCCTGCTTATTGTATGTATTGTGTAGCTTGGTCTTCTTGGGGAAATTAACAGTGGGAATGAGGACTGTCTGAGTCTTTCGACTCCTTTTGGAACCAATTTCTTCCTACTGAGTTGCTTTATCCAGCCTTAATTCAAGGGGAGGTGCCTAGTCTTACTGCAACTTGATATCCCATGTTTGGTTGATATCTGGGGTGGGGGGCATGCTGCCCTTTTCAGAAAGGAAATGAGAAGGATTGGGTGGAGGACGGGTACTGGGGGGAGTCAGGAAAGGAAACTGTGGTAAGGGATGCAACGTAGGAGAGAAGAATAAAGTAATAAAAATTGTGTAGATGATGTACTTGAATGTGATAATATTTAAGAAGGATTTTAAAGTGCAATTTTCCCCCTCATTAAAGGGATTGGTGTCCCTATAAAGGCTGTATCTCTTCTGTATTCGTATGCCTTCCGTATGAAGACAAGATATTTACCCTCCATCAGGTGAGGACACAGCAAGATATGCCTATCTTGGAAGAAGATTGCAGCCATCACGAGACAAAGAATGTGCTAGAAATGTATGTGGTCTTGAGGTATAAATTTCCATTCTTTTGCAATATATCCAGTCTCCATGTTTTTCTTTTGTTACGGCAGGCACAATGACTGAATTGGGACAGCATGCCTATAAATGTATATTCACTTTTTTTTTTTTTTTTTTTACCTATATCGAGTAGTGGTTTTGAAAGTGCTGCAGACGAGTTACTCAGAAACCTCGTCATTGCTTCCTTGTGATTGAGGACCATGGCACAACAGCAGATATTGTTGGTATCAACACTGATTTTAGTCAGTTTAGAAATCAGAGATAAAAATGGGAAATTGACATCAAGGACGAGAGTATCCGTGACTTGGCTTTTACTTAGCTCCACAAGCTTTGAATAAACAGAAGGGAGAACCTTTCAACAAATATTTGTTTTCCAACAAGCATTTACTCAGCAACACAATGTGTCAGGCCCTATCACTTAAGCACAAAAATAAGACCGACTTTTTAATTGCTGTCACAGAACTCACAGGATCTCAGGGAAGACAAATAATTATACAAAACACCTACATTGTGAGCCCCATGTTCGTGTGGATGATGGGGCAAGTTTCCCATAAGAAAAGGCATTTGGGTCAAGCATTGGAAGACAAGTTGAGGCAAGAGGAGAAAGAGGTCGTGCAAGAGGAATAGGCTGAACGAAAGTCAAGAAACATCATCAAGACAGCCAGGAAACTGAGAGGAACAGAGAAGGACAGGTGATGATACCAGTGTTGTGTGGTGTGAGGGGAGTTGAGGGCGAGTCAGGAGACACTCAAGATATGCCACAGACAGCAGTTTAAAGCTTGCCAATGTGCTATTTGACATGGCCAAAATGTACTGTGCTATTTTATAGTTCTAAAGACCACAGGACTGAATACAGTCAGCGTCACGGTCTCCGTGAAGCTCCACTCTCTGCGTCTGAGGGACAGAGCTCTTCTGGCTACTCTGTCCTTCTCATCTTGGAGGGATTACTACCAACCCTGCTTCTACCTTCACATTTCCTCATGACCTTTCTTGTCGTCTGTTATCTGTTTCAGAGAAAGGAAGAAAATGGTAGATCTGTATGAGAGCACATTGAGGGTGTTTGTTATTGCTTGCTTGTTTTCTGCATGAAACCGAAGACTAGATGAGGGACTGTCAGAGAAGAGACCAGGAGACATGGGCTTGGTGGATTTTGCAGAGGTATGTATTACACAGAGCAAGCTGTTCAGAAATGATTAGCGGCTGCCAAGATTAGAAACAAAACCACTTGGTGGATCAATCCTGGCCATAGTATTATTTTTCTCTTGGAATATCCATGAGCTTTAGGTGAGGTTACCCAATCTCAGAAAGGAAGAACTGTATGTTCTCCCTCACACGTGGATCCTAGTCTATAATGAATACATACACACATGTAGATGAATGCACATGTAGTTATAGTATAACAATTAAAAAGGAGAACAAGAAAGGACAGTAAAAAATAAATGCAGAATACTGCATTCACATATAGCGTATACTTCATGTGAGTCATTTAATGTTCTCTCTAGTTATAACACACTTTCTTGTCCTTAAGTGGTCAGTTTCCACATCTAATTCCAGAAGGAGCTGTTGTCCAATTGGGAGAGGTAAATTATTTTATTTAGTTAGTTATTTAGTTATCTATTCTTTTATGTTTAGACTGTTTTGCCTGCATTCAAGTATACCATGTGTGTACAGTGTCCACAGAGGCCAGAAGATGGTATTGGATCTCCTGGAGCTGAAGTTAGAGATGGTTGTAAGCCATTGCATGGGTGCTGGAAACAGATCCTGAGTCTTCTACAAGAATAGTAATTGGTCTTAATCACTGAGTAATATAATATCTCCAGCCTCCAGATCTCAACTGTATATCATGTTTTTCATTGAATATTCCTGTAGGATGTCATCAGAAACCTGTTATTGTACCGTCTTCTCACTGCTCCTAATTAGAGGAAATCCTACATACCATTTAAAAGACTCCACTGGTTACATTTTCTACTCTTTATATAGCTCATGAATTTTAAAAACAAAGAACAATTTATTTAGTAATGGTAGTACATTTTAGAATTATAATACAGCAAAAAAGTACACATTTCTCAGTGTTTTCAAATTCTTGATATGTTACTCTTTGAGATTCAGGGGTTATAAATAAGTATTTCCAACTATACTCAGAAATTTCAAAATTATGATTATTTCAAATATATTTTTAACAATTGTCATACATTGCTGTAATAGCTAGAATTCCTATTTAAAGAATAGCATATACAATATTTAATAGATACACAAGACTATAAGCCAGGTGTCAAAGACCTCTAAGAGGTTTACTGACCCTGTCATAAAAAGATACACACAGAGCGAATTTGTCCAACCTGTCTACAAAGGCAAAATATGTATAGGCAATTGGCAGAAGGAGTCAATTAAACATCCTTCAAATGGCTGTCCAGGAAAGGGGGGCTTTTCCTGAATCCACCTCAGTGTGCTTATTTGGAAATTTACAGCTCACTTTTTCCTGTCTAAATAGTTAATAACTTGCAGGCGACCTCTCTCTGGTCTTCAGACCAGTGGATAGGTTGACACTGGATCTACTGCCAAGGTAAGTATACCAGAGAGTGCCACCAACTTTCACTTTGCTGGATTGGCCCAACCACAAAGAAAGGGAAGGAAAGAAAAGAGCGTGGGTTGGAGACTATTCAGTGATACCAAAAGGCTGCCTGCCCAACGCTGCATTTTGCCCTCTGAGTTACAGAGACACTACTTGCTCACACTGGCCCCACCACCCCATGATTGGGCCCTGTCATAAAAGAATGCTTTTAGAAACAACTATCGCACCCATATTATTTAATGTAGTCTGTAATGCAAGATAAACTTGTGCCTTCCTTGCTCTCCAGGTGCTAACCATTGTGTGCGTGCTACTGTTTGAAGTCATATCGTAGATTGAGCCATTTAGTTTAAACTTCTATCCGATAGGAACAAAGTACAACTGAATTAGTAGTGCTTTTAGGTGGTGATAAATAGCCTATCAAAGAACTGGCATTTGTTTTCTTCCAATCCCAGAAAGTTGAATAACTCCTTACAGATCACCCACAATGCTTTAGCTAGAGAAAAGCCTAAAAAAGGCCCACACGTGGTATTGTGAAGATATTTACAGTATCATTTGGAACACATGTAATACATGTGACACATTAATAAACCAGTATCCGCTTAAGTGTGAAAGTCCTTGGCGTAGTAGATGGTTCTCTCTCTTTTTTTAATTTAATTTTATTTTTAATTTATTTTTTACACTCGACATTTCATTCCCTGCCCCCCACCCACCCCCTGACTGTTCCACATCCCACACCTCCTCCCCACCCCACCCCGTCTCCATGTGGATACCCCACCACCCCCACCCCACCTGACCTCTAAACTCCCTGGGGCCTCCAGTCTCTTGAGGGTTAGGTGCATCTTCTCTGAATGAACACAGACCCAGCAGTCATCTACTGTATGTGTGTTAGGGGCCTCACATCAGGTGGTGTATGCTGCCTGTTTGCTGTTCCAGTGTTTGAGAGATCTTGGGAGTCCAGATTAATTGAGACTGCTGGTCCTCCTACAGGATGGCCCTTCTTCTCAGCTTCTTTCAGTCCTTCCCTAATTCAACAACAGGAGTCAGCTGCTGTTGGGTGATAAATACAGCTCTCATTCCTATATGGTCCTGGTCATATGGATGGTGGGTGCAGCATTTGCCCAGACAAACTCTGCTGTGACATTTGCAGAGACTTCTGGGCCATAGAGGAGTTATAGTCACAGGAAAAGTTAGATTAAACTCCTAGAGATGGTGACACAGAGCAGATTTAGAAGGCACTGCAGAGTTTGCTAAGGGGGATTGGTAGAAGGGGAGGAACTGGCCCACTAAGCACAAGCCATTCCCAGAGTTACCTTCTCAGCCATTCTCATCTGCTCTCTGCCACTGCGAAGCAACGGAGTACCAAATGGTCAATATTTGGTAAAGGCTGACCAACAAGTAGTTGCCTATTTTTGAAGTAGGGTGAAACTCAGTCGTGTATTACCCAGCAATTCAGTGGTGAACACAGAAATCCAATGAAACCAGTGGCACGCATAGCTTCCATAGTTCATGAGGAAGCCACTTGAAGCACTGCAGTGGATAGTGGATGAATCCATGAATCCACAGGTAATTCAGCACAGGGGCAAGCTACAGCAAAGAAAGTAAAACCAGGGGCAAGTGCCAAAGTTCACCATGGGGTAGGACCTACAATTGCATGGAGCAATGTTGTTTTATTCTCTTTATTAAGTTCCACTGTATGCCATTGTAACTAAAGAAGACACAACTTGCTTAAAAGTGCAACTTATTGTTCTATCTCACTGCACACACATTCTGTGCTTGCTTAGTCTATTTTCAAAGTTGCAAATTAGTCACTGACCTTGGGTGGAGACTCTAGGCCCACAGTGAGCAATTGTTTATTGGAAGGGACAGTCAAGGCAGAGTCATGCTCTGTGGCACCTCGCCTGTCTCACGGGGGGAAAAAGAATCAGGATTTGATACTTCCGGTTTTCAGAATAAAGTGACAAATAGATATATCAGATAATAGGAACAAAAAATGTCTCTAAATGATTCAGGATATAGATTTTGAGAAAATCCAAACAATGCAAGCAAATTCTGATAAGATTTCACAGATTTTTATGGGCAATGTGCTTATTTTATGGGAGCAAACCAATATCTAGTTGTCTGTCCAGTGTGTGCTCAAGAAGCTGAAAATGGCCATTCTGTTGAGAACAAAAATACCC
The DNA here is from genome assembly GCF_000001635.26 of Mus musculus. Taxonomy (NCBI): domain Eukaryota; kingdom Metazoa; phylum Chordata; class Mammalia; order Rodentia; family Muridae; genus Mus; species Mus musculus. Next base: position 105,606,854 of record NC_000080.6, on the reverse strand, counting down.
AAACTGCTCTCCACCCCCTGAAAATCTGCAGTTGTTCTTAGATTCAGAGGAGTGAGACCACAGGCACACTGCTACCCCTCACCCTCCCAGAAGTTGGAGAGAAAATAGCGACATGTTAGAGCTGCATGGAGACAAGGCTGAGAGAGAACACACCCAGGAGCCTTGCTGTGGAGACATTCACAGCTTTGAGCACCATATCCCCGGATGCCCTCTCCCCAGATGTCAGCTCCTCACAGTGAATATCAGAGAAGATCTTTTTGTCTTCCCATCAAAAAAAGGGAACGTGACCATTTTGAAGCCCTCTAGAATTTGTTTCTCCTACTGGCCTCAAGAGAGACTGTCTTTCCACAGGCTAATTTGTTGGGGCTTTCCAACCGACAAACTTGGGAGAAGGGAATTGCACAGCTCCAGACTAGTGCCTTCTGTGTGAAATGGAGGAAATACCCAGCTCTGGCCCATCCAGCACTCTGTCTCATCTCAGGGTTAGGTAGGTAGATATGCCCAGGTTCAGCTGTCAGCAAGTAGGAGCAGATTAATTCTATGACAAATCACAGGACCAGACCATAACCCCCTAAGCACCCTAGCACTGTGACTCTGAAGCCTATTAATACAGAAGTGGGAGTGGTGCTGAACACTTAAGAACAGGTAAACATAGATGGAAAGAGAAATCAAAATCTCCTGTGTCTTGTGAGGCTATGCTGGGGGCTGGCAAACACAGAAGTGGATACTCACAGTTAGCTATTGCATGGAGCACAGGGCCCCCAGTGGAGGAGCTATAGAAAGTACCCAAGGAGCTAAAGGGGTCTGCAACCCCATAAGTGGAACAACCATATGAACTAACCAGTACCCCCTGGAGCTTGTGTCTCTAGCTGCATATGTATCAGAAGATGGCCTAGTCGGCCATCATTGGGAAGAGAGGCCCTTTGGTCTTACAAACTTTATATGCCTCAGTACGGGTGAACGCCAGAGCCAAGAAGTGGGAGTGGGTGGATAGGGGAATTGGGGGGAGGGCCTGGGGGACTTTTGGGGTAGCATTTGAAATGTAAATGAAGAAAATACCTAATTAAAAATAAATAAATAAAAAGATTTTTAAAAGAATATATTAATAATAACTATAAAAAAATCTGCAGTGCAAAAGAAAGAATGTTTCAGGTGGGCTGGTAGTTGATCTGATAGAGGTGAGGAAAGAATACGAGAGTGTGATGATTTGTTGATAGGAATGTCTAAAACAAAAAGAGAAAATAAGGTTAAATTATACTAGGGAAATCTCTCAGTATCCAAGAACTCCATCACAGTGGACATACCAAAAGGAGAAGAAAAAGAGCAAGAGACAAAAGCAACATTTCCTCCTTAGAATCATTGTTCATGTGAGTATCTCACCTGAAAAGCCATCCTTCGTCAGAGCTGAGAGTTTAATTCCTACTTGTAGTTAGGAACAACTCAAAAATAGCTTCTCTTTACAAAGGAAATGCAGCTTAGCCCAACTCTGAGAGTTGACATCACCATTGCCATAGGCTACAGTGGGCTCAGTGTGGGTCACACCTTCTCAGAATAAGTGACTTGAGGGACAATGTTATCTCGCTGACCCTCCCAGTACTGCTGATAATCCTGATTGGCATGCAAAGGAGAGAGAGTTCAGGGTTTGGATGAACAAGACGGCTTCCTATGTGCTACACTACTTATCAGCTTTTGATTCATAGCTTGTCTTTACATTTTTCGATTCCATTTATCCATTTATTTATGTGTGTTCGCACCTGTGTTCACACATGCATGCCACAGAATATGGAGTTTAGAAGACAATTTATAGAATTCAATTCTCATCTTCCACCATGTGAGTACCAGGGTAGAACTCGGCTAGGCAGCCAAGCTTGGCAGCTAGCTCCATTGTGTACTGAGCTATCTTGCCAGCTCTGTAATTTGTGTTTTATTAACCTAATATTTCAGTTAACAGTTAACTATCTGTTAGGAAAGTTCCAAACTGTTTCCTCCATTCTCCCTGTGTTTATAATTTTATGTATTTTTTGTAAGTTATCAACTGCAGTGAAGAAATCGTTTCGTTTTTTTTTTAAAGAAGTGAGATTAATTTATTATCTTATAGAAGTTGGAGTTATCTGTTAGTGGGGAAATAATAGGGTATCCTAAATTGGCTATCATTTAGCATGAGTCACCGTAATGGAAGACTATGCCTTTAGAGCAGGACCTTGTACTCTCTGCGATCATTCCCATCAGGAGGAAGACGCAGTCAGGACTCCTCAGGACTCCAGGGGAATGTTTGAATTTCCTGAATTTTTTTGTTCTTAATGCCTAAATGTCATGTGTAAAAGAATTAGGGATGAAAAAAATAATCATGATTATTCAAAGTAACTCTATAAGAAGATAATGCTAGACATTTCAACGTAGCTTTCAAGACCACCTTATATGGCTGCACTCTTCTGCTATACCGGATGACAGTTACAACCACCATGCATTTACATCTGAGAGCACAATTGGGCTGTATGGAGTGTTTAATTGTCAGACAGATGTTGTCATACCTGTGGTTGGTCAATTCTTTACATTTTTATCTTGTGTATATATATGTGTGTGCATTTTCATGCGTGTGCTCATGAACAGGTATGTGAGCCTTCTGGAAGCCAGAGGACACCATGGGTTTTGTTCCTTGGGCACACTCTACCTTTGTTTGCTGAGACTCTCAGTGGCCTAGAACTCTGCAGGCAGGGCAGACTGGCCAGCTAGTGAGCTCCAGGAATCCACTGGCCTCTGCCTTCCTAGGACTGGGCTTATAAGCCACTATGCCCTGCTTCTTTATGAGCTCAGGGACTCAAACTCTTCATACCTGCAGGGCAAGCACTTTACCAACTGACCTATTTCTCTAACACATGTCCCATTTTGTAAACATTGGGAGCACAAAGTACTTTGTGAGAACTCACAAAGGGAAAGCGTAGAGGTGTTTTTAGTTTTAGTTACTGAAAATTATGCATATCATTACAACTTACTTTCATGTTAGCTTTAGACGTGGCAGTTATACATTTGTGGGTTTTAAATATCGACTTTTTTCTTACATGTTCTTTAATCTTTTCTAATTCAAATGTCATCTTTAAAAAATATTTTAAATGGTCACATTTTAGGTTGGATTTAGACAGCTGGTGCCTTCATTAAGCAATCTCAAATATACAAGTATTTGTCTGGTTTGAAATGGAAACAAAGTTTTGAGCCTTCTCCTATGTTGTTTTCCACTTAGTTTGAAGGAATATAACATTAGCAAAACTCTTACATTGGTGTGAAACCACAGTAGGATTAAGAAGGTGCTGGAGGAGGCAGGTTCCCAGGGCTCCAGACTAAAAGGTCAATAAATAAATCCGCCTGGAATAAATCAGAAATATGGTGCAAGTTAATTCAGGCTTCCTCGTTCAACTCCTTAAATAACCAGAGAAATAGCAAGTACCTTGAGTGGAAGTGGATTTGTTTAAGCTCTTGCTGCAGGTTCCTCTCCAAGAGAGGCGTGCTCTGTGCAGTAAGCTCAAGTGTGAAGCTGGCTGCCTCCACTGAGTTTCTGAAACTGAGTAAATGCATCGTGCTAAGAAGGTGCATTAGTCACATCACTGACAAAATGTGAGACAGAAGCAGCTTCAAGAAGACAGGTTTGTCTTGGCTCAGTTTGAGGGGCCCGTGGGTAGTGGCTGGGAGGCATGGAGACAGGAAGGTGCAGCAGCGAGTATACCACATCCTTCAATCAGGAAACAGAAAGAGACCAGTGCGGCTGCACTGCCAGCTCCAGTATGGTGCCCTTCTCAGTATGGAACCCTAACCACGGAAGAGAGCTACCCACATCTGAGGTGGGTGTCCCCATCTCATTTACGCCTCTCTGAAACACACACACACCCCAAAGTGTATCTCCTGAGTATAACTCTAAATTCAGGGAAGTTGATAATCAAGATTAAACTTAAGGCATTAATAATGATTATCTAAATTTTAGAAGCAATAATGTCAAGAAGTTGTGTTACATGGGAAATGGCATACAACAAACCAAGTGTGTGGTGCACTGTTAAGTAAGATTAATGTAAGCAGAAAGACTAAATGAAGTAGATGGAGAGACACTATTTGGTACACAATGACAAATATCCCTTTCTCTTGGGACCTAGACATTGCTCTGTTCCATAGATACATTACTTTCCATTAACTTTAGTGGGTTCTCATGCATGTATTTCCCTACAATGTGGCATGATATATACAGTATTCTATACTTTGTCTTCTAAAGGTTTAGAGACCTTTCATACCCTAAGTATAGAGTTTTGCATTGTTAGATGGTTCATATATTAATACATTGTCAGCTGAATTATAATTTCCATGTAAATTCCCATTGGTGACATTTTAGCTGTTTAAGTCTTTGACATTAAAATTAATATTCCAGTTGGTCTTCACTATATGCCTAAAAGAAATTTATATATGTTTCAGAAGACCAGCAAATAAATCCCCTGCTATGTATGTATAATCTCTACTTATGAAAACTGTATTAGTTTGAAAGGAGGAGCTGAGAGACTGAGAGGGTCTAGGCGTACCCAGTCCTGTCTTGGGGGTTTAGAGTTCTTGCTAAGAGATCCCCATTTTTCTGAAACACAAATAAAATATAAAATCAGAAAAAAGCATTAAGATGGACTTACAGCTTCATTTGTACAAAAGTTCTAGAATAATGTAGACAGTAAGTCCAGATATTTACACACTGTGCAGTGATCAGGGGGTTGGAACTGTAAACTTGTTGGTGAAGTACTTGACTAGCATGCATGGAACGTGGGGTTTCATTCATCGCTCACAGGAACGGGGTGTGGGGCTACGAAGCTGTAATCCCGGTGCTATGGAGGTGGAGGCAGAGGGAAAGGGAGGTTAAGATCCATCTCCGTTACAGAGCAGAGTTCAGTGCCAGCCTGAGATACAGGAGAGCTAATCTGAGGAAAGCAAAGAAAGAAATAATGACTCAGAGTGGACACCTCAAGGCTTATGGCTGTCATTGCTTGCTTATGATTGGGGATGAACAATGGCCTCACAGGAACTGAAGCAGCAGAGCTACTGGCGTGCACGGCCAAATTTGTAAGAGAACTTTAAGGTTTGTACTGTTCTTTTGCAAATCAGTGTGTGTGTGTGTGTAAGAGAGAGAGAGAGAGAGAGCATACATATACATATATATCTTAGAAATATTATTAATAACTGCTTATCATTTGGTTTTATAAAAATTTATAAATTAGAAAGGATTAGGAAACAAACCTTTTTTTTCCCCCAATTAAATGTAGGTATAGGTAAATATATATTGTTTTAACTAAATGCTACAAAGGTCCTGAAATCATTAAACACAGAGTTACCTAACAATTTACTCGAAGGAAATGGAAATATCCATCTTTATACCCACACCCTAAAAGCTGCATTAATTATTATGACTGCAATATTCTTACTCCTCACCATGCAGAAACAAATTTCAGTCAACTGACAAACAGATTAAATGTGCAATCACCACACAATAGAATGGCATTTGGCCATAAAGTACTAATACGTGGTCCAATGTGACTGAATCTTGAAAACATTATGCTGAACAAGAGGAAATTATTTTGTAGTCTGGAGCAATGCCTCAGTAGTTAAGAGCATATGTTACTCTTTCAGAGGCCCCAAGTTGGATACGCAGTGCTCACATGGGCTGATTCACTAAAGCCTATAACTCTACTTCCAAAGCACTCAATACCCTCTTCTGGCCTCTGTGGGCACTGCACACAGGTCACACACACACACACACACACACACACACACATTTTTAAAGGCAATTAAAAAGCACCACATATTATATAGTTCTATTCAAATATAAATCCAGAAAAAAAATTACCAAGACATAAAGTGGCTGCTTAGTGCTTGGAGAAGAAAGTACCTAGATTGGGGTTGTCTTTATCTGTGCTGTGGAAATACATTACCACCACGTGGGCAAAAACAAAATGTATAGCACAGTTCTGCAGTTTGTAAAATCTAGATCAAGGCACCAGCAACCTCACCCTCTACAAGGATCCAGTCTGCTTCCAGGATGATGTCCTGAGTACAGGGCGATGGGATAAGAGAAACTCTACAGCCTCAAATGGCTAAAGAAAAAGAGGAGAAACTGCCTTTTTCAAACCTTTTGTAAAGACACCAAATCGTAGCGCTGAGGGATAAGTCCACCTGGCATCTCCTATGGGCCATACCCTTCAGTGCAATCTTGTTATTGCGCAGAATGTCTGTTTGGCTGTGTGTGTGTGTGTGTGTGTGTGTGTGTGTGTGTGTGTGTGTGTGTGTTTTGTTTGTTTGTTTGTTTTTCGAGACAGGGTTTCTCTGTATAGCTCTAGCTGTCCTGGAACTCACTTTGTAGACCAGGCTGGCCTCAAACTCAGAAATCCGCCTGCCTCTGCCTCCCGAGTGCTGGGATTAAAGGCGTGCGCCACCACGCCCGGCTGCTGAGCAGAATGGGACTTTCAAAACACAGCTTGGGGTGATCACTTAGCGCAGAGCTTCCTTATGAGGTAACAAAACTTTAAAAACACTGTGGTTACTGTGGCGCACACGACAGGGACTATGTCGAAGCCAGTGTGCTGTGCATTTTAAGTGTATAATCATGTAGTTTGAGAACCACATCTTCATTTTTTTTTTTAAAGTCATCTACCTTACAAAGAAAAAGAGCCCCTGCACTTGTTACATAATGCTGCCTCTCGTGCTTATTTAAAGAATCTCTGGTTTGAGGGATAATTAGCGGTTTTGTAATAAGACAAGGGGCAGTTTCACCAAGAAGGAAATAATCAGAGTGGTCTTATTAACCTCCTGTATAATCAAGCACCATTGAACATTCAGCAGCTCCCGGCAGAGGCAGCTCCTGCCAGCGCATCCTAGTCTTTATGAGGAACCAGTTACCCTGATTTCAGAATTGTCAGAGTGAGAAAGGCACAGCTGCTTTCAATGGACAGAAAATTAGATTGAAGAGAGACAGGGCCAAGAAATATTCGTATTGTTCCGAATAGCTTCTTCCTTTCCGGGTTCCGTTAGTCCTTGGGCGTCGGGAGATGAAATTTGTAACCAATTATTTCTCCTTACGTATGCACAGCTACACTTGCTTGTACATAGAGAAAAATCACAAGCATAACTGCACTTTGACTGTGTACGCAGCTCATATAAGACAGCAAGATGGTTTTAGGAAGAAAAATTTAAAAACAGATACAACTCCTTGTCGCTAAGAGAACATGACAAATGCTTCTTTCAGTCCAGTATTTTTAAAACCCCGTCTTATAGATTTGCATATATTTCAGGCAGTGAGCTAAGTGCTATACATGGATTCTCTAATTTAATTTTGTATCAAGGGGCCGGTAAAACAGTGCAGTATGTAAAGGCTCCTGCCATCAAGGCCGGAGATCTGAGTTCAATCTCTAAAACCCACATGCTAGACCGAACTGATGCTCACCCGGCCTCTGACCTCGGGCATGCGCATCATCGGCTGTCTCTGCATCCTTTTTCTGTCTCTTTGTTTCTTTCACGTGTGTACACATATTACCCCAAATAAACAAGTCAATGTAAAAAAGTTAAATAAAATATGTCACATCAATATTAAATCAGTGTGTTAGTACAGACCCTGAGATATGCATACATTTTTTAACCAAATAATATATGAAATACACATGGATTCAAACAGACAGCAACCAGGAAGCTAACCCAAGACCAATAGGGCAACATATATAGTTTTAGAAAAGCTTTGTATCTTAAAGGTTTAGTTTTAAAAATAGAATGAAGTACTGGTTGCAATGGCCCTTTGAAAACAAAATGCAGAGTTTGGAATTAAGAACTCCTTCACATGAACTCAGGATCTGGGGAGTCGGTTCAACAACAAAACAGTAAATTAGAAAAACCCATTGGAAAGCAAAAACAACTACGGAGTTACAGTTCCTGTTTTACAGTTGTTGGTTTCCATAAAACACTGAGGGGGAAGAAAAGCCAGCCAGAATCTGCAGCAGAGGTCAGCTTTCATCTAAGCATAAAAACAATCAGACACACGTGCCTTTTACCTGGTCTGAGAAGCCCTGGGGGGATGAAAAAATGTGTAGCCAAATTCGAGAGTGCCCACCAGGGAAGACCACATTCTTCATGCAGGTCTCCGGCCACCTGAGGTACAGAACTGGAAAAGAACGAGCTCGCTCTTCAATAACAAACAAAAGTCCAGCCATGCCATTCTGTGAGAAGGGGAGTGGGAGCCCAAAGGTTGAGTTAGACCTCGCTGCTTTTAGCATATTAGATATTTAAATTACCAGTCAGAGAAGGAACAGGATGAGAGAGAGAGAGAGAGAGAGAGAGAGAGAGAGAGAGAGAGATTGTTTGTTGTAGTGGGAAGGGAAAGATTGGCTCACAGCCAAGTGGATTAAGTTGTAAAGTTGTTCTGATAGATCTATAGAAAACTCTGGAGAAACAAACAAAAAAAAAAAAATAGAAAGAAAAGAAAAAAGAAAAAAATACAACACATAGATCATTTCTGGAAATCACATGGGCATCAAGTCATAAAGGAAATGCCAATTTTCCTCAGAAAATGTGTGTCATAAAAACTTTTCTCAGCTGGGTATGGTGGTACCTGTCTTGGTTCTAGTACTCAGGAGGCTGGTCTGTGTGGGCCAGCCTGGTCTCTCTAGCAAATTTCAGGCAAGAGAGAGCTATGTAGTAAGACCCTGTCTTAAACACACACACACTCACACACACACAGAACCATAAAACAAAAACCAAATACTGTTCTCTAATGATAATACATAAGTTCAAGAAAAATACAATTTTTGAAAGTTTTGTGAAATTCTGAAACTGATACAAATCAAATAGTTTATATAAATACTATAATGCTAAGAACACTACTCTTTCTTGTTGTGTTTTTCTGGGTTATTTTGTGTATGTGCATGCATGTGTGCGTCTGTTCATGAAAGAGAGAAAGAGAGAGGGGCAGAGAAAGGGAAAGAGACAGAGGGAGACAGAGGCAGCCTGGGAGTGTGTGTGTGTTTCTTTGAGACAGGGTCTTAGTACTGCAGATTGGCCTCAAACTTGCTATGTCGTCCTAGCTGGTCATAAACTCCTGGTATCCCTGTCTCCACCTTCTGAGCACTGGATTACAGCATGAGTCACCAAACCAGAGGCATGCCCTTATGTGTGTTTCTTTGGGGTTCTGTCGCAGCTTCTAAAAGCTCTATACATACAAATAGGGATTTCTAGACTAAAGGCCAGTGTTAGAGAGAATACTAAATTTCAGCTTCCTAAAGTGGTTGGACCAATTTATACTCATTGGCAATACTAAATGTAGCATTATTTATAGCTATTATTCCTCAAATAATTATAAAGTATGGCATGAAATATAAAGAAAGTTAAAATTAGGCTGTTTTCAAATGGCACCATTAAAGAAGGCTTACTGAAGTGAAAGCACTGATTCTGGGCCTTGGTATAAGAGATTATTCCAAAGCTCTAGGAAGAACTTTCTTACAGAGGGAAAATAATGTTCAAAGACCTCATTCAAAAAGTAAGAGCAGGTGCTGTAACTAACATGCCTTCAACAAAATAGACTCAGAGCTATTTTATTAAGATAAAATTATCTTATGATAATTTTAGCAGCGTTATTTCTACTGTTCTACAAAAGTTGTGTGTGTAGATAAAATTATGGTCTTTAGATGTGTGCAACCATTTAATCGTTTGTAATATTTAAAATACCTGAAAAGTATAAATCTGAACTTCAAGGAAAAAATGTCTAATACCTCTCCTATAATACTTAAGGTTCTTCAAGTGAAGAAGAGATAGCTTCAATAGAATGGCCAACACTGGAGGCCTGCCTTCCTTTCTTTTCCCTTTCTTTTCCCTTTCTTTCTTCCTTCCTTTCTTTCTCTCTTTCTTTCTTTCTTTCTTTCTTTCTTTCTTTCTTTCTTTCTTTCTTTCTTTCTTCCTTCCTTCCTTCCTTCCTCCCTTTCTCTCTCTCTCTCTCTCTCTCTCTCTCTCTCTCTCTTTCCTTCTGATACAAGAATAAAAAAATATTTATTTATCAAATCCAATTGTAGCTCCTTACATGCCAGTTAACATGAGGCTCACTGTGAGTCCATTTCATGTGTGAATTGGATTTATCAAAACATTCCTAGAAATATTCTTACACAATGAAGCATTTATCTGTAACCTCTCAACCTTCCTAGTCTCCTAGTTGCTTTGATGGCATTCACCGAAGCGTCTCACTTCATCTGCATTTAAATTCTAAATTCAAATCTCCACAGAACTTTTCTATTGTTATTTGAACCTCAAAAGTAAAGAAATAACAAGCAAATAAAAGATTTTAAAAACCCATGAGATTTCAGGCCAGCACTACCATATCTCCATTTTCTAGACAAAGAGGTGCCACCTAACCTCACTAAACTTCAAATTTCTCACCTGCAGATCAGGATGTATTGCAGACCCCAACACCTTTTCTCATCTTCTCACATAAAATGAAATAATAAAATAGTGATTGGAAGAGGTGAAAGACTAGAATATACCATAAAAAGCTATTTTTGTTTCATCATAAAATGCAATGTATCTGTACCTTATATTGCAGGACTTGTGCACATAGTCAATTTCAAACTTTGCTTCCTTCTCAACTGTAATGATTTGGGAGCAGAAAAACACTGAACCTAACACCTCAGAGGGTTGCTTTGTTTTGTTTTGTTTTAATCTCTTAGGTTATTTCGGCCTTCTCTAGCAAGGACTCCATTGAAGTAGAAACTCCCCTAGAAATGGGAACAAAACACCCATGGAAGGAGTTACAAAGACAAAGTTTGGAGCTGAGACGAAAGGATGGACCATCTAGAGACTGCCATATCCGGGGATCCATCCCATAATCAGCTCCCAAACGCTGACACCATTGCATATACTAGCAAGATTTTGCTGAAAGGACCCAGATATAGCTGTCTCTTGTGAGACAATGCCGGGGCCTAGCAAACACAGAAGTGGATGCTCACAGTCAGCTAATGGATGGATCACAGGGCCCCCAATGGAGGAGCTAGAGAAAGTACCCAAGGAGCTAAAGGGTCTGCAACCCTATAGGTGGAACAACATTATGAACTAACCAGTACCCCGGAGCTCTGGACTCTAGCTGCATATGTATCAAAAGATGGCCTAGTCGGCCATCACTGGAAAGAGAGGCCCATTGGACTTGCAAACTTTATATGCCCCAGTACAGGGGAATGCCAGGGCCAAAAAGTGGGAGTGGGTGGGTAGGGGAGTGGGGGGGAGGGTATGGGGGACTTTTCGGATAGCATTGGAAATTTAAATGAGGAAAATACCTAATAAAAAAATATTTAAAAAAAAGAAAGAAAGAAACTCCCCACCTGACTGTCTCACCGGAGTCCCAGCTCCCTAAGTGAGGTAAGTATAAGAAGGATCTTGTCTATTCAGGCAACATCATAGCCAGTCTCCTGGAGTTAAAGCAGTCCCCCACTTCTCTTTGGACTAGCCCTCAACTAAAGGGAACACACTTTACCTGTCTCTGTATTGATCTCTATCCTTTCGGCACCTGTTTGTGACTTTAAGTAGCTGATGTCCCCCTGGTCTCTCACAGTCCAGCCATGATCCAGGCCTTCGTACACTGCATCTCAGCTACATGTCATCTCTCACTTTCTGTATGTCTTCTACAAGATAGGGGATGGCAAAAGACCTTTCCTATTTCTCTTTCCCTCTTTTAGATGTTATTTACTTTTAAATGTAGGGATATTTTGGTTGCATGTGTAAATATGTACCATGTGAGTGTGGTGTCCATAGGGGCAAGAAGAGGGCATGGGACCCTGCAGAATCAGAATGGCCGACAGTGGTGAGCCATCAGGTAGGTGCCCTCTAGAAGAATAGCCAGTGCTGTTCCATCCCTCCAAAGCCCTCTCTCTTTTTTTTCTTTTCTTTTATTGGATATTTTCTTTATTTACGTTTCAAATGTAATCCCCTTTCCTGGTTTCCCCTCTGGAAATCCCCTATCCCATCCTCCCTCTCCCTGCTTCTGTGAGGGTGCTCCACCACCCACCCACCCACTCCCGCCTCCCTGCCCTGGCATTCCCCTACACTGGGGCATCAAGCTTTCTCAGGACCAAGGGCCTCCCCTCCCATTGATGCCTGACAAGGCCATCCTCGCTACATATGCGGCTGGAGCCATGCGTCCCTCCATGTGTACACTTTGGTTGGCGGTTTAGTTCCTGGGAGCTCTGGTGGGTCTGGTTAGTTCACATTGTTGTTCTTCCTATGGAGTTGCAAACCCCTTCAGCTTCTTCAGTTCTTTCTAACTCCTCCATGTGGTCCCCGTGCTCAGTTCAATGATTGGCTGTGAGCATCCGCATCTGTATTTGTCAGGCTCTGGCAGTCTTCTTTCTTAGGCTCCTAACTGGAATTACTGTGAACTGTTCCCCATGGTATTCACTTTGCTTCTTGATACCTTCTATGAATAAAGGGAAATATATTTGTATGTCTCATCACCATTCCAGTCTCCTATAAGTCTGACCACACAATACCCAAGAGACAATGAGTGCTACTTATTTTTGTATTAACAGCACATAGTCAAATGTTGGCTTGACGTTGACCCTCAGTGGAAGTTGACTGAGTAAGTAAACAATTGAACTCTCTGAATTTCTAAGTTGAAGAAAATGAATTGCAATGCTTTATCCATATTAAACAGTCAGAGGTTTAGTTGGGAGCATGTGAAGAGCCTTGTTACAGCATCATACCTTAAATGGATGGCATTATAACTCATAGTGATACACTAGGAAGAGAAGCAAGAAGACAAAGGAATTAAACCTCTGTCAGTGAAGAGTCAAATTCATGAAAGACATCCAAAGACAATTGTTTATAATTAAGTACAGCTATTTTTTCCTTTTTATATACTATAAAATCATTAATCCTAAAATGTCTACATGGGAATAAAAAAAAAAGTTTTATTTCCACCACAATCAACTATTTATTGAGCTGAAATGTTTATAGACATTTTCCCCTACAGAAATGGAAAATTAGAGTTAGGCCATCTTGATAATAACATGTAAAAGTATCAGAAGAAATGAAAGCATGTTCACCTGAGGTGGTCACAGCTATAATCCAAGCACTATGTAGGTAGAGAGAGGACAGTTTCCAGGTCAATGTGGAGTACAGAGGAAGTTCAAGGTCAGCTTTACATAGAGAGAGCCAGTCACAAAAAAAGGGCTTCTGATGTAGCGCAGTGGTTGGATGCTTGCTTAGCCTGAACACGGTCCTGGGTTTGATCCTTCACACTGCAAAAAAACCAAACCAAAACAAAATCAGAGGTTTTCTAAAGCTCTTGCCATCCTGCTTCAACGATATAAAATTGGTTGTTTGTCAAAACTAATAAATAACTGAGGTTAACTGATCCGTTTAAAAAATGACCCACATTCAGAAATCCTACAGCTACAGAGAAACAACAGCTAAGGTTTTTAAGTTTATTTTTTACTCTTTGATAATTCTTTATGTATATTTTGATCATATTCATTCCCCTCCCCAGCTCCTCCCATGCCCTCCCTGCCTCCTGACTCACCTAACTTCTTGTGCTTTCTCCCCCGACCCTCACCATAAATACAAAATAAAACCCATGGAGTCCAGGTTGTGTTGGCTGGCTACTGTCACGAGAGAGGGGTTTGTCCAGAGTGTGGCCATCCTGTGGAAGACAGTTCACTGTCTGTCTCCCAGCAGCAGGAAACGGGATGTCGTGCCTACCCTCCTGTGTGCCGAGATTATGTCTAGCTTGAGTTTGTGCGGGTCTTGTGCATGCTACCACAGTCTCTGTGAGGTCATACGTGCATCTGCTCTGCTATGTCTGGAAGACATTCTTTCTTTGAAACCATCCATTGCTTCTGATTCTTACAATCTTTCTGCCTCCTCTTCTATGTAGACACGTTAGCTTCGAAATGAGGGATATAATATAAACATGTCACGTAGGATTCAGGGTCTCAAGGTCTCCTTTTCTCTGAGTGTTGATGAGCTGTGGGTTTCAGTGTTGACTGACGTCTACCACAAGAAGCCTCTGTGCAGGAGGAGCATCACACTGATCTAAAGTTCTGCTTCCAACTCCAGGTTCAGATTCCAAGTCTCAGATTGTCGTGGTGGGTGGGGCAGCTCCAGCTAAGAATTCTAAATCACAGCACACTCGATGGAAACAAACAAATAAAAAAAATTGAAGAACTATGGTTTACAAGTTTGGAAAGTTATTTTCATGTGTGTGTGTCTGTTTGTCTGTCTATAGGGTACATGCAGGCTGAGGCAGATCTACCTGGAGCTGGATTAAGCTGTAGGATTTGGCTGCTGGGAACCGTTCATGGATCCTCTGCAAGAGCAGCTTGTGCTTGCACCCATGGGGCCACCTCTCTAGCTCAGGAGAAGCCGTTTTAATGACCATTGGCAACATTAGTCTCAGGACACACACCGTGGAGAGAGGTGGAAATTTGGATCTGTTTGGCTATGTTTCTAAAGTGGATTTAAACAACCCTGCTTTGGGACATTGTGTTCTGTTACAGATCAAGGCATCAGACAGAATATTAGAGGAGCAAGCACATGCTAAGAATTAGGGTCCTTTTGCAGATGGTAAGCAAGACATCCACCATCCCCTCTGTGTTCCCAGCTGAACATCTTTTCATATGATTATCTTTCTGGGGAGGGGACTCTGAGACAAGTAACTTTGCTCCCAACGTTTCTGAGTTCTTATCCTTTAAACCAGTCCCAAGTAGGAACACTTAAGCACTAAGGCAATTACGGTGATGTCCTGAGGTATCAAAATCTGTTCCCAGAACCACCTTCCTGTGCAGATAGTAACAGCTATGGTGAGTGACACAGTAGGTGTGTGTGTGTGTGTGTGTGTGTGTGTGTGTGCGTGTGTGCGTGCATGTGCCTGTGCATGCGTGTGTCCTGTCAGGAAGGGAAAAACACTTGTAAAAGTCTTCCAAACTGAAAAAGGATCTGTGAATAGGCCTTTATGTAGGATATTTATGGGGATTTTGGTTTGTTTTCTGATTCTGTTTCAACTTTTAAGGAGTACCGTTAATGTGATTAATTAGCAAGAATTTATTGACTTGAAAAATCTCGACAGCCAACTATATATGATTTTTTTTAAATGTATTTTTTCAGGTGAAACTATAAACTGGAGGGCTAATTAAGACCTGCTGTTTCCTGAGACCTGGTGTGCACTGCGTCAGGAAGGAGAGGCTCAGGCAGTTTTACCTGAGGAGTCCCATGTAATCTTTTGAGAAAACCCCAATGTTCGATCCGTTCCCTCCAACACAGTCTCTACTTAAGACCCTCAGTGGATATAGACTTAAGTCTACCATAATCGTGAAGGGCAGCTGTGGAACTGGCTTTGGGAAAACTCAAGCCAGCGTGAGCCTCATACATACAGGCTCCAGCCAGTATCTCCAAATTGATAGAAACACCCCTGTAGGTCATTCGGTTTCTGCCTTTTGACATTTCCTTACTGTGCCCTCTGTCTGCTCTGCTAAGGGTGGAGACGGGTGCAGCCGCTCGTAGGGACTAGAATAACAGTGCAGAAACATGTGAAAGGTGAATTCTTGAGGCGAGAGATGGCTTGAACCAGCTGACTTCTCACTAGCTCCCAGCTTATCTGTCTTTATCAGGAGAAAAAAGAAATCTTTCTTTCCTAATGTCACCTTCTCGTTAAATAGTTCCAGAGTAGAGTTTAACTGCAAGAATGAAAGAAATGAAGAAAAGAAATAATAAACATGCCAACGTATTTTTAGGTTGGTGACATATTCGTGTGGCTTATCACCAAATGTGACAATCCTGTGGTGGCAAATCTCCCAGTCAAAATAATACGTGATAAAAAAAAAAAACTCTCTTCAAAGAAACTTCCAGTGTTTCAAAGTAGAAAATATGAACTGCTTACAACGTAAACACAAAAAAACAATATCCAGGTTAGATATTTTGAATTGATGTCTCCACTAATGTTTTAAAACTATACACCAGTAATTTTAAAATCTGTATTTTCTAAAAATTATACTCTATGAGGAAAGTTCAGCCCCACCCTACGGGCCAAAAGGGTGGCTTAGCGGGTAAGAGCACAGAGCACCCAGGTTGGATTCCCAGCTCACACATGGTGGCTCACAACCATCTGCAACTCCAGTTCCAGGGATGCTGACAATCCCTTCTGACTCCTTGGGCAGAGACACATGGAGCACACACGGAACACACATACACATGGAGCACACACATTCATGCAGAAAAAAAAAACACTCATACATGTTAAATAAGTAAATCTGGTTGGTTGGTTTTTAGAAAGACTGGTTTGCTGTGTCTATCTTGATCAAGAAGCAAGATGCCTGCTTCAGATAGTGTGCTACACACCAAGTCAAATGGGACGACTTAAAGTCCTTTTACAGTCTCTGAGTATCACCCTGTAGCTTTCAACCTGACAGACCCCAAATTCTGAGCTCACAGGAAACATCCAACACAGAAGTTCCATTTTCCAGCTCATGGTAGAGTCTTTCTCAACTGAAAGTCCTCTTCTCCTTCCTAGTGCTGTGCAGTGTAATGGTTTGGTAGCTCATTGCTTCTAAGAATCTTTCACCTTTTCCCACTGGTATCCTCTTGCCTTGCCAATCATCCTGAGACAGGCACATGTGGTCCTCTCTTCTGACAAACAACATGGCTGCCCTGGCTCCCCTCTGGTACCTTCTTGTTTCATCCAAGACCAGGCTGAACGTTTTCTCCCAAGCTGAAAGCCCCGGGCCACATAAGGGCAAAGCAGCCACATCAGAGCTGCTCCTGGTACCAAGGAAAATTATTTGCCCCAAGAGGCAAACACAGCCCAGGCAGTGTCCAGGGTATCAATCCCTCTCTTCTCTGTTATAAAAGGTCCTATTGTAGAGACACAAATCATTCAGAGATGGCATAGACAATGTCTAATCAGTTAATAGCCACTGCGCAGCCGCTGGGGACTGGCCCCAAACTAGATGCCGCCTGTAACCTATTCACTGGAAGAAAGCAGGACAGAACACAACTCGCACAGATTTATATTCATTTCTCCTTTTAGCTCAGGACACCCGGGCAAGCCTGAATCCTTTGAACAACAGTAGACAAAGGCAGCCGTAATAGAGATGAGAATACTTTTTATCTCCGGGCAGCAAGGTGGCAGATAAGTCCCAGTGGGTTACTCACACTGGTCGAAGTTGCGTCCCTGCTTCTGTCATGAATCACCGCTTTATGGAGTTTACGGAATCTCTGAGATTCTCCTTCCTTGTTTGTGAAACAAAAATGACGACGATCTACATCACAAGTCCTGTAAAGCACTGCAGCCTGCGGAAGTGCCGGATACTTTATGAGGCGTGCTGATGACACTCGGCCGTATTTGCTCTCCCCACGCCCCGTGTCTAAAATTAGAAGCCCTCGTCAAAAGTCTCTTGCGTACAGTATCCTGTTTAGCCCTCGCCCAAATCCCACCCACGTACACTTGAACTCGTGAACAGCACGTCAGGCCTTTGGGTTTGCTTTCTGAAACATAATTGAGAAAATCCTCTCGGTTTCTTGAATTTAGCTCTCCTCCCTGGCAAGCGTTACAAAAAATACCTGAAGCTGTGAAAGGGTTAATTTTATTCCCGTGTTCCAGATGTCTTCAGCACCTTGACTTTGGTAATATATTAAGAACAGTAAGTCTTTCTAATGAAAGTGAAAGGTATGCATTGTGTTGAACTGGGCCACTTTCCCCTGAAGCAACGCTGCTTCTTGGGACAGCATCCCGCCATGTTCTACAGGGTGAGATATGGCTGTGCTCAGGTTTACCCTGTGCTGGCACATTTTCAAGCAACTGAAATTGGTATCCAAGCAGTTAAAACTACATCAGCAGTAATAGCTATGAGCTCATCTTGTATAAAGACATTTTTAGTTAAACACCACAATCTTGGGGTGGGGGGCGGCGAGTTAGTGTGCTTAACCAGGCTGGCTTGGAATAGCTCACAATATGACGCATACCACAGGAAATCGAGTGGTATGAGGCACCTACAAAATATTTTTCAAACAAGTCATTGACGCTGTAAGGCCCATGCCTCAGCTTTAGGAAGTCACTTATTAAGAATCAACACCAGCCGTGCCAAGCTAAGCTTCTGCTCTTGGTGATTTTCCAATTGAATATTCAGGGCCCTGTCTCAGTCTTGTTTTCGGGGAAGTACATGCCTGGAATGTTAGCAAGCTATTTGCTGGAAAAAATGCCCACAACAGACCCAATGTTGATCACATTAATGCGTTTGAGTGGGTATAGAGTACAAATGATTGAAAACGCTTCCAGATCCCCGTTACCGGGGACAAAGCAGCCTCTGTTCTCTGATCCGATGGTCATTTTTTTTCCAGCAGAGGATGTGGTGCAGGAAGAGGGAAGAGTGCCAATCTCTGTCTAATGGTTCCAAATAGGGCCTGGGCCTAGCTCTTTGGATGCCATCGATGAGTGGGAAATGAAACGCAGATGGGTCAGATGGGTAAGGAGAGGGGATTACAGGTCAGGCCAAAGAGTTGGAATAAATTAAGTGCTTATGAGGTACAGAATGGTACATTGTTTAAGTGAATGGACAGGGGAAAAACATTCTGGCATTGTTTGGACCAGTGAGGGAACGCAACCTTCCCCCTCCCAGACCCACATAGGCTCAGAGCTGCGTCCTCAGGATGCGAGTGAACAAAACCCCCGAACTGTAGCCAATGGCTGCCTAGAGGATTCTCCCCCAGCCTAAAGAAGCAATTTCGCTTTATTACACACGAGATGTAATTTATTGGGAGAAATGTTTGGGTTCGTGTCAGATCATAGAGAGTCAGATTTGGGGTTCCCTGGAGATCGCTGAGGAGAAGGTGAGTAACCACAAATTAATACAGCAGGGAAATAAAGCGACAGAAGAAATGCTTGAAATATTGAACCAATTTCCCCCATTTTAGCATTTTAAAACTTTGCTCATAAATCCGAGATCAACTTAAGAAAACGAAGCAGACCTTACAAGGCATGAAATCGATATAGACAACGAAAAGTGGATCTGAAAGATTCTTTTTTTTTTTTTTTTCTCTTAGTTTTAGGGCTCTTAATACTATAGGGAAAGACACAGAAATGGCTTTTTAGACAACGAGGATGTTCTGAAAACAGATTGAAAGGAACCAGTGAGACAGGGATAGGGGCACTGCCACCAAGTCTGAATTTTATCCCAGTACCCACAGTAGGAGAGAACGAACGAGTGTCTCTGAGGTATCCTCTAACCTCCACTAGTGGGCGTGGCCTGAATGTGTGCATACTCTCTTGCACACAAATAAATACACATTGAAGAAATATAAGTCATACAGGTGACTTTAAATGTGAAGCACGGGGGATGACAGTAAATCTGTCCATTCTGTGAGAGAAAATTCATAAAATTACAATGTATATTCATGCCTGGCTCTTTAAGACTAGGTAATTGTAGGACAAATTGAATGTGTCTTTTTGATGACATAAAGCCAATAAAATGTTAAGGGCAGGAAGTATCACATATGGAAAGAAATCTAAAGTGCACTCGCCAACAAAATAAGAAACTTTTAAACTGTAGTCAATGGCTTATTTATTTATTTAGTATGACAAAAAATATTTTCAGAAGCTGATTTTCATAGCTGCTCTGTGTCCATTTTGTGGGTTTGACCTTTATCAGAATATCTCATGGGCAAGGCTGGAGACGATTGCTGTCTACAACCTAAGGATGCTCACACACTGGGTACTAAGAGCTTCTTGACCTATGCATCTCATTGCACTCCAGCTCCAGAGACCCCTGGAAGACCACAGCAAGCAATCAGCAAGAAATTCTCAATGAGCCATCTCTTTATGTGTATAATGATTTTCACTGTTTTTATGTCTTTATACTTTTTCAGCAAGTAACGGGACTGTATGTGTATATCACTGTTTTGTTTGTTTGTTTGTTTGTTTGTTTGTTTTTTCTACTACTTGCAGCCATCTTAAAACTGAGCTTGTCCAGCTGGGCAGTGGTGGCTCACGTCTTTAATCCCAGCACTCCAGATGCAGAGGCAGGCAGATCTCTGATTTCAAGCCAGCTAGGTCTGCAGAGCAAGCTCCAAGACAGCTAGAGCTACACAGAGAAACCCTGTTCAAAACAAAACAAAACAAAACAAAACAAACAAACAAAGCAGAGAATAAGTAAATAAACAGAACAAAGCTGAGCTTGTCCTATAAACATCTAAATAGCTTACATGTTCCCCCAATCTTCTCCCCTTCAAAATTCTTTTGAGCTCTGCTCTTATAAAGTAATCTGAAGAAGAAACAACCAACATATAAAGTAAGTGAAAACTGACCATGATACAAACATCAGTATTGAGTGATGGAGAGGAAAAAAGAAACGTCTCCAGACACATTTCCCCTTTATGCTGAGCAAAAACATTAAACTGTTGCTCATGGAAAGAAGGGCATAAACCCATCAGAAACTAATATCCGTTTGTGGATATTGCTGTTTCCTTTCCCATAAAAGACATGATGTTTTTCAGTCTCCTTTTCTCTTTTACATTAGAAAAAAAAAGTGGACAACGGAAAATGTTGGTAGCAGACTCTAAAAGGCAAAATTGCTTCAGTAAGAATTAAATGAGTATGTGATCTAACATGAAATTGGAGATAATCTTTTAAGAAAAAAAAATACAAGTAGCAGTAGCAGGACAAGGTACCCGAGAAACAGTCGTCTTCTCTTTCAGTGGGATTTTTAAAAAAGTTTCAATGAATGTAATAACCATCCTGCTGGCTAGAGACCTGGAGGGATCCGAGAGAGGTGGATAACAGACAGACCCGCATGTACCTTTAAGGATTCCTGGATGTTATTAGTCAGGCCCCTTAGATGACGTCACAGCACAATGCAGACTACGTCATAGCATAATGCAGAATACGTCATAGCATAATGCAGAATACGTAAGTGCCAGTAAATACCTGTAAGCAGGAAAAAGAGGATGAGAATAGTGAGACCATTGACCCATCAGGCAGTGGTACTTCCGTGCAGCCGAGCCTGACTATGGCGACCAGCCGCATAAGGACCCTCACGAATCCCTTAGGTATATCAGGTTGGAGAAAACACTAGCAAACATAGCTATCTAGCATAGCCTAAGGGAAAAGAACACACATATTGTTCTGCAGTTAGTCGTCAAGCAACATGACAGACGAACAATAACTAGGAAGATTTTTCCTAAGGTGTTTTATCAGACCAGAAGATGGCTCGGCAGAAAAAGCTGTTTGTTGAGATGTGTGATGACCTGAACTCCACACCCAGAGCCCACACGGTGGAAGGAAGAGAAGCGAATCCTGCCATCTTTCTTATGGTTTCCACACCCACGAATGGCATGTGTGCATTCACACATACCCACCAAATAAATAAATACGTTGAAAAAGTGTTTTATACTTTATATACCACGAAACCTAAATTGCCTCCTGGGATTTCCACTTATGAGTCAGGGCTACAGACATTGTTTGTGGAGGGGGAGGGGGAGTAAGTTTTTGTTTCTTGATCTATTTGGCTTGTGACTGGACTGAATTCATCCAGAGGGCTCCATTTATAAATAAATGTGTGCGTGGTCCACAAATAAGGTTGAAACTCATTTCTTTTTATCCTAATATGCTGCTGTTGCTGTGTCTTCTATGAACAGAGGTTAGATCTAGAGACACTGTAGGCAGCTGACGCAGCCTTCTCCAAGTGAGCCAACCATCCCCAAGCTATCATTATTTCGTTTCTTTTCTGTCTTAGAAACAAAACAAAAAACCATGCAGTGTAAAGGACTTGGGGCCACAGTGAAGGAGTTTACTTTTCCACCAAGGACTTTAGAAATAATGTGTTGACTGGTTCTCTGCAAACACATTCTTTGTGCCATTTTTGACTTCCGGGGAAGGATTTATGCTCCACCTGACAGCTCTGCTTTGAAGCACTTATAAACAAAAGCAGGTGTTTATAAGACACTCACCAGGGGAAAATTTGTCTTTTGACCGTGAACAAGGCAGGGGTGGCTGTACTACGAAGGGGGTTGACCACAGATGATTGAGATGAGGCTAGAGGAAGGAGGAAGTGCCTGACATCACTTCCTTAGTGGAAGTCTTATAACTAACTGTTCATTGGTAACAAAGATAGGGAAAATACATAATTCAGAAAATAAAAACAAGTTCATATGAGGTTTATGGCAGAGAGTAAATGTACCTTTGGGTATATTCATTGTATAAAATGTCGGGCTTCATGGATTATATATATATGATATTTTGTGATTATGTATACTACATACCCTCCTCCTCCCATATGAAACCTTCTTCTGTAGTTTCAATCTGCATTTCCTCGATGGCTATTGGTGTCTACATTTTTTCTCACGTTTATTGGCCATTTGTACTTCATTTTTTGAGACGTGTCTGTGCATTTTATTAACTCGACTGTTGTTTGTTTTTCTGGTAGTTTGGGTGCTTGTTGTACATTCTGGATATGAAGCCTCTGCCCCATGCTTTTTCTTCATTTGTAGGAACTGCTCAATTGTCTCCTGCCCTATGCCAAAGCTTTTTAATGTCATGAAAACCCATTTGTCAGTTCTTGGTATTATTTCCTGAGCTGAAGATTAAGCTTAAAATGAGAGATTTCTGCAACCCTGTCAACCAGGCTAGTTACAGACTCTGCAGAGCTGTTCGCCACCACAGAGACACTTTACAACACTCGGGTGTTTGCTGTATGCTCCATTAAAGTTCTGCTCTGGTGGGAAAGACCAGATTTCCAAATGGTGGCTTTATTGATTCAATAAAATTTAAGAAATTCTGCTTATGGAAAAACTCATTAACCAAAACTAATAAATAAGAGTTTACCCTGCAGTCTGGTTCCTCTTTATTTGACAGAATTAAAAATCACCCTGGAAGGAGTTAGTTCACTTTTCACTTGTTAATTGAGCTCAATGGTTTCATGTAACTCCCTTCTGTCCTAAGCTTGTGAACTCTTCATTCTTTCTGGCCACACTTGCATTCTCTCACTCCTGACTTTACAGAGTGTATATTTATGAAGAAGCTAAACAGAAATAAAGAGCATGGGGAAGGAGGAGGAAACAAGAACCTTTCACTTAAGCTGATGCTATGACTTAAGGTACAGCCCAGCCTTTGGGGTTGGGTGTCAGCTTACACCATGCAGGCAGAAGACATAGCCTCAAGTGCAATGCCTAGGTGAAAGACAATTTCATTACTGAGTGCATGTCACAGCAGATTCCCACCTCTGTTCAGCACTTGGAGAAAAACTGCAAAGAGCCAAAATTGTGCGTGTATGGAACTAAACTTTTGATGAGTTTCACACACGGTACAAACACTTTTCCTTTGGAAGGCTGTTATTGTACAAATGCTTGCTTCTTGATTCCCTAATATAAAACTTAGGATGTCAGTCCTAGACGTAGAGAGGAGAGTGTTGGTCAGCAGAAGGCAGGAAATGTTGTTCAAAGATTATGTCATTGCTGGTAGATAGGAAGGGTGATTCTAAGAGGTCTATTGTATAAAAACTAAGTTACTATAGTTTATAATACTATATTATATTCATTAAAAATTCAAAAAGAGGGCTTTCACCACAAAAATAATAACTATGCAAAGTAAGACATTGGTTAATTACCTAGGTTCTACAATAACTATTATTTCAAAATGTCATGTTATGTACAACTACTATTTGTATTAAACTTTTTTTAATAGAAATACAAAATAGGACTGAAGAGAAGGCTCAGCAGTTAAGAGTACTTGCTGCTCTTAAAACAGACCCAGGTTCAGTTCTCAGTACCCACATGGTGGCTTATGGCCATCTGTAACTTCAGTTCCAAGTGATCAAATGTTTTCTTCTTATCCCTTTAACATCATGTATGCATGTAGTACTCATACATACATAAAGGCAAAAACACCCATGCACGTAAATAAATAAATAAATAAATAAATAAACCCTAAAAAAGGGTCAGTAAAAAAGGACAGGGGCTAATTTCTAATATATTAGCTGTCTTGCATGAAAAATATGCTCTAGCTATAGTGGCACAAACCTTGTGGGAGTAACCAAACGTTGACTTAAGATCCGTTCCATGAGAGGGAGCCCATATCTGAAACTGTTTAATCAAACAGAAGGCATAGGGAGGACTTCTGGGTCCCAGGAGAAAGAGGTAGATGCAGGGAAGGAGAGAGGAGCTTTCTGCCATGCTTTGCAGGAAGAAAAAGGACACAGCAACCATGTGGAGGAGGCTGGGACCTGTGGCCTCTGCTAGAGGCAGTGGCAAGGATTTTTGGCAGGGTCTAGGTGAGACTAGCCACTAAAGTTTAGGGCAAGTGGAGAGATGAGATAACAAATTGGCAAGGGCACACTTTTCCAGGCTTGAAATTGTGCCAAGAAGGCAAATTGTAAAGGAATTAACATTAGCTCTCTCTCTCTCTCTCTCTCTCTCTCTCTCTCTCTCTCTCTCTCTCTCTTTCTCTCTCTCTCTCTGTGTGTGTGTGTGTGTCTGTGTGTGTCTGTGTGTGTGTGTGTGTGTGTCTGTGTGTGTGTGTGTCTGTGTGTGTGTGTGTGTATCTTTTGTCCATGGAGTCATGGGTCTCAGATGGGAGCTGGTAGTGCAGTCACCTCCCAGAGCAAAGGTAGGTACAACAAAAGGAAATGCTGTATCATATAAAACTACACCCAACAGGGTTCAATCCCCTGCACCAGCCAAAAAAGTTACGTATAACAATGTGTTTTCATAATCCCTGCCATGGCAGAGACAAGAGGATCTTTGAGACTCAACAGAGGAGCTTCAGGTTCAGTGAGACACCCTGTCACAACAAAAAAAGTTAGTGAGTCGAGGAATCACCTTATGTTCATTTCCACATGTACCTTCACACATGTGCACGTATATATGAGCATGCAACACACAATAAAGAGATAAACCAAACTAAAATTAGCTGGGAACTAATATGAATGTGTTACGATGTTTGGAATGGAATACAAAGTCTGAAGGACAGGACAAGGTCTCTCTGATAATTCTTCACTCTTCATCGTCCCTTCATCCACCTGAGAGACACCATAGCTCTGTCGTTTTCATCTATGTAATGAGGGACACAGTCATGTGACGCTCTCTGTATCAATCACTACCCAATACAGAAGAGCCTACCAGTTGACTTAAAACTAATATCTTAACCAGTGTCTCTACAGCTAATAGCCTATGCTGTTTTAAAAGGCTTGAAACATCACATGACTTTATGTTTCACATTTTATGACATTTTCTTCTATCTATCCATCATCTGTCTGCCTATCTATCTAGCCATCTGTCTGTCTGTCTATCTATCTAGCCATCTGTCTATCTATCTATCTATCTATCTATCTATCTATCTATCTATCTATCTATCTACCACCTGTTTATCTATAGGTATCTCTTTCTATTGATATACCCATTGAAAGAATAACTAAGGAAAAAAGATTTTTATTAGGAAAGCAGAAATATCCAAAGTAAGTTAAATTGCATTTAAAAAAAACAAAAGTAACTGAGAAGGTAGCTCTAAGGGGGAAGAAGAGACTGTCTTGACTAAGTAGACAATGTCAAACTGCTTTCTAAAGTAGTTGTACCAAGTTAGGTTTCATTCAGCAATATTCTGAATTGTTCCGTATTCTTTCCAATGAGGATTGGAAGTAATTCATAGCTTTAGAAGTAGAAAAGCATTAAAATATGCTAAAATAAGGGTGTTTGCAATTCTGTATTAAACTGGAAAAGCCAGGTCAAAGGGAAATTGTTGAGATGGTCTGCCCTTATCTCGCTCTTCTGTCCTTGAATTCACTAGTGACTCATCTTAGCTTTGATCAGAATTTGGTAACTTCCAAATCTATGTCTCTGCCTGCGAATGCTTCTCATTTTGGCTTCTCAGTTACGCATTTGCCATCACCTTTTTTATATGCAGTGTGCACCTTAAACTCAGCTTCCTCATTGCCCTCTGCCTAGATCACCTAGGATTAACAAAAAATGAAGCCAATGACTATGGATAGTTGTCTCTACATGAACATCAGCTCAAAAACTCTCGCTGACTGTATGAAGAACCAAATTCCTTATGTTTATACAACATATACATCTCCTTTCTCTACTGAAAAATTTATATTCTTCAGGTGATTTTCTCCAGTTTTCAAGCCAACCAATTTTAGCGTTCTGTATTTGTGGATTTTTCCTTCTCACTTTACTCACTTAATATTTATTACAAAATACTTTATATTTATTATAATGATATAACTCTGAGTTTCCACTTAACTTTATATTACCAGTCACCTAAGAATATTAGAATTTTCCTTAAAATGCATTTATAAGTGCTGTATAGTAGTACATTGTATACATAAACCATAAATAGCCTTTTCCTTTTCCCTATTTTTAGTCCACTTATATTGTTTCTAAAAAGTTGACGTTGTTTGATTCTATTACTAATTTCTTTCTCCAATGTCTTTTTGCAGATTATTATTGTTGGTACATAGGAAAATTGATAAATTTATATATTTATCTGTGTTGTTACACAGCTACAATTTTCTAAACATTAGAATTAGCTTCTATCAGGCATAGTCATTTGTATGTTATTTGCAAATAATGCATAATACAAATAATCTCTAGTGACAGAAACGTTACTTCCCTGCCTCGGGTTGCTTCACATGGAAGGACTAGGCAGTATTTCTCCAATAACACTAAGTGAGGGCTGCTGAGCTGGCTCAGTGGGTAAAGGCATTTGCTTTCACTCTGATGACTTGAGTTTGATCTTCAGATCCCACATAGTCGAAGGAGAAAAATCAGTTCCCACAAACTGTACTCTGACCTCCACTCAGATGCACCCCAACACTCACACATAAAAAATAGACAAATATAACTTTAGTATTTAAAAGAATATGTTAAAAGAGCACTATGATTTGTTGGACCCTCACTGTACTCTAGACCTTGCCATAATTACGCAATACTTTTTGGCTTCCCTCATTATTTCACCCTTTCCTATATTGTTTTTAAAGAAATTTTTTCAATATTTGTAAGTGTCTGGTGGGCTGTTAGTGTGAGGTGGTTGCCATTATTATACTACAGCAAGAATTACTTTTGTTAAACGAAGTAAAGTTAAAGCACTTTGATGTTTGTAGAAAAGCCGAGTGGTCTAGAGAGCTCCTCAATACCTTCCCTTCAGTTCCTCATAGTTACATGTTTGGTTTTGGTTTCTATGACCATAGTTCATCTGTTAAGTCTATGGAACTCACACTGACATGTGGCATTAACTGAGTTCCAGGTAGCTCAGCTCTCCCAGCTCCCTTGCTCCGGGATCCCACCCAGCATACAATACTATACTGACTCATGGCTTCTCCTGTAGTTTATCATAGTTTCTTCTTTTTGGTGACCTTAATAACCTTGAAGACAGTAGGCAGGTATTTGACTTTGACCTTTCAGTTGTTTTTGAGTCTCTGACACATCCCATTGCTTGAAGTTAATCTGTCTGTCTGCCCTGCCTGCTCCTTTTGAGGATTTCTGCTTCTTTGTTGGCACTGGGGATGCTTAGACTCACCTGGTCCTTACCTCCTTCTGCCCAGTAACGTTCATTTCTCCAGACAGCCTTGGTTGCTTTTGTTGGAAAAGATATTTGGAAGCCAAGATTTGGGTATTGAGTGTTATATTACTTTTTTGCATACTATATTTTTGTGGAATTTTATCTTTAAAAATTGTAGAAATATACATTCATCAGAAATTTGCTTTCTTAGGTATTTTAGTACACAGTTCAAGGGTCCCAGGCATGTTCGTGTTATTAGACAGCCACCATCACCACCTGTCTCCAGAACTGTTTCATCAGACAAACATAAATCTCTGTCTTTACAACATAACTGGTCGCTTTCCTCCATCCCAGCTCAGGTAAACGCACTCTACTTTCTATCATTGAATTTGGTTATCTAGAGGGTCTAGGATGTTCCCGTGAGTATAGTTATATAGCCTTTCTCTTTTGTGATTGGTTTATTTTACATGGAATAATATTCTCAGGTTTCAGACATGTTGTAGTACACTAGAGGTCATTTCCCTCTTAAAGGCAAATAATAGTCCATTGTATACATATGTACTTTTTATGTATCTATTAATTTTCCAGACACTGAGGTTGTCCCTAGCCCTTTGCAGTTATGAATGCTGTGATGAACATGGGTGTTGAAATACCTTTGAAAGTCTGTGTTTTAGATTCCCTGCAATATGCACTACAAGTTACATTTGACTGCAAGGTTTAATTTCTGGAGGAAAGTCTACCGTGGTTTGCCTTATAGTCCCACTACTTTATACTCCCATGAACATTGCCCAAGGGCTGCCCTTTCTCCACACTCCCATTAATGTATATGTTTTTATGGTTTTGCTTTTGTGTTTTGGTTTTTTTGGTTTGTTTTGGTTTTTTGTTTGGTTTGGTTTTTTGAGACAGGGTTTCTCTGTATAGCCCTGGCTATCCTGGAACTCACTTTGTAGACCAGGCTGGCCTCAAACTCAGAAATCCGCTTGCCTCTGCCTCCCAAGTGCTGGGATTAAAGGCGTGCACCACCACGCCCGGCTGCTTTTGTGTTTTTATAGAAGCTATCCTAATGGATATGAGTTCATATTTAGTGGTTTTGATGTTTATTTCCCTAATGTTCAGTGATACTACATCTAATTTTCTTATATTTAAGATATTTGAGGAAATGCCTATTCAGGTTCTGTGAGCACATTTTAATGGTATTCTTTAATTTTCTTTATTTTGGTTGTTATCTGCCCGCAGGAGTTCTTTGTGTTGCTTGGTATTTACTCACTATTAGTTATCTGATTTATAAATATTTTATCCCATCTTCTGTGTTCCCTTTTAAGCTTCTGAGAGAGTCCTTTGGTGAAAGGGTTTTTAAAGTTGATGTTGTTTTGACACTTATCTACCTTTTGTGGACTTTGTTTTTAGTTTTGTTTTGTTTTGGTTTTCCCTCAAGAAGTCATCCCCAGACTTCTTTCTGGAAAGAAAAACAAAACACAGGAGACATTTAAGTGGGGTAAGCAATGATTAAAATCACTGACTAGAGGAAATAAATCTAAAAGTTGTATGTAACATTAGTTGACAGTAAGAGACGAACAGAGCTGAAAATGTCAGTCATTGTGACAACTGCAGAAATCCTGAGTGCCCATGAGAAGCTGATTATGTAGGCACTTGGTGAGAATCCCTCACATAGCCATGAGAGATTACAGTGAAAGTACAATAAGCATGAACTGAAGTGGCTATGGATGCCATGCAGGTTAAAAAAAAAAAAAAAGAGGGTTTCTCACCATTTGTCTAAGGCACTGGTACATCCATTAAATTACCCATGAGTTAAATTTAACCCTAGGGAGCGGCAAACAGTTATACTAAATCAATGAAACCATTTTCATTTTCATTTAGTCTAGAAAATATTATTCATATATTTTTATCCCTGCTTGCTTCCAGAAAGTTGATCTTACTGGGTCGGTAGGGAAAGGAAAAGACAAACACAGACAGACACACGGACACACAGAAACCTGGAGATTGGTGGACTAGATCCTCTGATGGAAAAACTACAGCACCCCAGAAGCTCGGCATGCTCCTTATATAGTTTAACAGAGAGGTTATTAAATATAGACAAGGGCTTACAGCATATAGCTGGATCAAGGTGACAGGTTTAGGTAGTCTTAGGAGCAGTCTCTGTAGGGGAACAGTCTTCAGGCAGGGGATCGAAGGGTGAGGGCTACAGTAGACATTTTCTGTCTGTACTATTAGCAAGGGGACCAGGAGGGAAGTCTTTGCAAGTTTCCCGAGCCTAGTCCAGGAAAGGCTTCACCATTTCCCCATGGATCAAAGGCTTTGCAGTCCGCCGTCCTTGACATAGCCAAGCACACATCCTTTCAGGACATAACTCACTCACAGCTTCCTTCACTCCTCACAAATATTTCTTCCCTCATGCAGTTGTCTCTAGTGTGAACTGGCTTGAAAAACTGCAGACATTTGCAGTTTATTAAATGTATGTCAAGCGAGCTACTTTCAGTGGAGATCCCTTCTAAGCCATCATTAGTGGTACTTAACTCGACTTTTTGAACAATTGCTAAAGCGAATAACGGACAGCAGAGTGGAGCGTGTTGAGGAGAGGGAACATTTTGTTGATACTGTAGCCCTTTCTTTGATAAACTCATCGGGATAAGTTGATGAGGATGAAAAGGCTTTTCAAATTAGTTGACTTTACAACTTCATTCCCACTAGAAGAACCTTAAGTCTGATGAGGCTAAAGCGATCCAAATGGAAGTATTGGTTCCCACAGATTTCCATAGGCTTTGATGATAAAACCTTCTGCCTGGTCTATTTCCTTTTGATCTAGTTGAAAAAGGTTGCCGGGAGAGGCTAGGACCAAGCTCCTTCAATGCCCAGCTGCTGATACAGCTGTGTCTTGTTAAGGGCCCAGAACAAGTAAAACTTCCAGCATACTTCCTGTTTTATCACATTCTTAAGTTAACATTGTATTACTAAGAAAAGTGATCTCTACACAGATGTAGAAATAGGGCACGTTCTGAAGGCCAAACAGATTGAAAAAAACGATGCTCCAGCTCTGGGTTGCAAGGGATGATTAAGATGTAAATGGCTTATCAATAGAACCTTTCTTACACTCTAGCAATCAGAAGCAGAGATCAGCTTTTAGATAGCTTACTTGTCTAAGATTGATGGGCAGAGAGGTTAAATTCCCTAGAGAACCATGCTTTGTGGTCTCAAGTACCCAGATGGATTTGCATCCTAGATCCAACCTGCGGTTTAAGGAGTGCTGCACTGGGCCTCCAGCTGATACCAGCATCTTAAGTCTAACTGTCGCTGGTTTCCATTAAGGAAATAAGAAGCAACTCACTTTTTACAAGGTGTTAACTAAGCTTGGCTGAACAGCCCAACTGAAAAATCAAACATGTCCAAACACTTCATGTTTATAAAAACAAACTCCATTAACGTTCCTGGCTTCCCTTTTCATAAAACTGCAGATGATTTATAGCACATCTTAGTGTGCTACAACTTCCCCGTGAAGTGCACGTTCTGTGTCATGTAGAGTAAAATTCAGAGGATCAATGTATAATTGTTGGATTGAATTAGATTTTTTCCATCAAAATGATAATAGGGGGTTTTGCAGAATGATAACAACTCCGTTGGCATAAACTAGAGTGTTTATATAAGCAGTAAGAACTGGTATGACCTAGGAAGAGAAAATTGAACATTTTGTTTAATACATACTATTCATCCTTCCAAAGTCAGACTTAAAAGGGAAAAGATGAATCCTTAACAGCTAGCTAGCATGAGTCAGTCTTTACTCCAATATTGCTTTCCAGGACAATGCATATTTCCCCAAACCCACAAGTAACCTGATGTGTGAAATTATTCTAGCAAACCAAATTCAAAGAGTTTCCTACAATCTTTTTCAAAATAATATCTATTTTCTCTATATGTTTAAAAGAGTATTTTCAATAATAGAGACAGAATATGCAACCGCCACACCTGGATTCACTCACTAAACTGAAATACACAGTCACAGAGTTATTCTCCTATTCCTGATCACATTGCCTGTGCTTTCTCCCCAGAAGTTACCATCTACACGATTCATACAGCTCCACATGATGACTGGCTCACCAACGGATGGCCCCTGAACAGGGCGGCACCATACTAGACCCATGGTGAATATTAGTTTCCCTTCTTAGTTTGCAAATCACCTACTTGAGTAGGGCTAGGGTGGTTTTGTACAGTCCCCAGAAGCCCCTAGTTTTCTTAAGCCTACTGCAGAGATACCTCTACTCTAGTTATTAAAATGTTGGCTAGGGAGAGTCACTGTCGAGGTCTTTAAGCCCATACTTCTACTCGGTGATCTTACCTCCTCCCTTGCACAGGCAAGGTTCTGGAACTTTCCCTGCATAGCCAAGGACACTCTCTGTGATGCTTTATGCTGTGCTTACATCTTAAAGAAGAGAAAAAAACAATTGTAGCTGGCAATACTCACAAGCAAGACTTGCAGATACTTCCTGAGAGCCACAGTCTGTTCCAAAGAGGAGTGGGCACACCCATGATAGGAGCAAGAAAAGCCATTGGCTTAAGAACAAAGGCCATTTTAATTGCTACTGAAAGTTATTTTTCTCTAAAGTAAAGACAAAAAAGTTAAATATGAAAACAAATCATAAGAGTTGTATGTATAATTAAGGAATAAATATACATGTACTAAGGATATATGCTTGAGAACTTTTTAACCAATGAGAATACTCAATTAAAAATACTGAGATCACAGCTTCAAACAGATTTACTATGTGTGTGGTCCAAGGAAAAGGTTTTGTGTTTTGTAATTTTAACCACATTCAGTTATTATCTCTATACTAACATATGCCAGATTAAGGTACAGTATTTTCCTTTGTTCTCATGTAAAGTTGTTCGATCCCTAGAACTTTGAGTTTGACTAAGTTAAACACCCATGATTTGCCACTCATGTGTGCCAAGCGTGTTCTGAAAATCACTCTGAAAGAACACTGTACAAGTGTGATGAATGATATATTTCAGCTCCTAAATGAGAGTTTTGTTCTGTACCTTGTAACTGCCGGGGGCTAGTCCAGCTTGCTGAGCCAGGTTTATAATCTCAACTTGAGGAAAGCAGAGGCAGGCAGACATCCTTGCGTTCAAAGCTGGACTGGTCCACATAGGAAGTCCAAGGACAGATGTACATAGGGAGAGACCCTGTCTCAGAACAAAATAAAACAAAACAAAAGACAAAAACAAACAAATAAGCAAACAAAGAACCAGCGGTTGAAATATCTATAAGAACTTTTCAAGGAAGGAGAGGTCAAACTAGAATTGTAATCTGTGAAACAGGTATGAAGTAGCTATTATGCAAAGCTCTATATTTATGAGTAGATGTATAATTATGAGAGTAAATATTTATTTTATTTACTTATTTTATTGATTTACTTATTTTATATGAGTATTTAGCTGGCTTTCTTTCAAGTTAGAAATATTAAGGATTACGTGAGGATTAAAGGCTTCTGCCAGTTCTTGTCCTGGGAACTTACAAACTAGAAGAAAAAATTAACTAGAAGTAAAACAAGAGAGTGTTTTGAGCAAGGTATGAGTGAAGCCTTGCCCTGTGTCTCTTGCACAGCACTCCCCCTCTAGCTCTTCCTCCAGATTTCTTTTGGTATTGTCGCTGGCCCCAAGTCAGGTTGTCTTATCCCTCAATTGGCCACATTCTACAGCCATTGAACACATGCATACTATTGATGTGGACTTGCCCTGTCAACCGCTTCTTATATTTTATCTGACTGACCCGATTCCGATGACAACAGAGTACATTGAACTTAAGTTGGCTAACCCTGCTTCTCCTCAAGTTACATAGATGTGGACATATAATACCTAAACTTTCTGGAAAGGAGACTCCCAGAGAAAGCTCTGGAAAGGGAGCCTAGAAGCAGGACTTAAGACACCAGTGCAAACGAGAAGTGACTAAGTTAAATAAATGTGGCTTTTGGAGGGGGTGCCAACCACTGCACACAGACAGCTAACACTGAAGTGGAAAACCCTGTGAGTCCTTCCACTATTGGACAACCCCATCATTCAAATGATTCTCAAATGAGCTAAAGTAATAATTCTCATAAAACATGTACTATATCTTAGACTGAGAGTTTCTGCAAGGCCACAGCAATATCTTTGGGATTTATTAAGTTCATTCTCTTCTGCTACAGCACCCGTCTTTCTATAAGGCAGAAAGACGTATTTATTGGCTACTCGATGCCATGGTGGTAGTGCTATTAGAGATGCAAAGATGTAACCACAGAGCAATAAGTACCATTTATCCCCCCAAGATGAGGATTATGTTATCTCCCCATTACAAATACATGGGAATGTGAGCATTTGCTACCTTGAAAATAAATTTTGGCCATTGCTTTCAGCCACACGTCATGGAGCACTGATAAATATATGGTGTCTGTGTACTACGGCTATGGTTTCTTTCTCACGTCATCCGTCATGGGCTTATCTATGTTACCCAGTCACCATCTCAAGTGCTGGAGAGACTCTATGATGGATAATGATTTAGGAAGAAGTGAGAATAGATGCACAGTCTGTAGAGACTCCGGAGTGTGTGTAGTGGAGATGATGAGCGGACCGCGAGGGACGAAAATGATAAGGTCCCCAGCTGTCGGTTAAAGCCCCTTTCTGGGAAACAGCTGGAAACGTACTCCCTAAAGATCGCATCTGGCTTGATTTGCCAGCACTCAAATCCCATTGATCTGGCTCTGTTCTAACCCTCTGTACTCACAGTTCAAAGAGCAGGGAGGCCTGTAAAGAAATCACTGCCATATTGTTCCATCGGCCACAGTGAGCAATATATATGACTATAATTAGGAACACATTAAGGGGAGCAGCTCCGTGGAGATAAGCTGCCTGCCTGCGTTCGCTTTTTGATGAGGGCTTAGCGCCAATCTGAGAAGAAAAAGATTAAATGTTTGTTACCAATCCTTTTGAACTTGTGGCAGAACATGTGGTAAAGCATTTTTGATTCAAATTAAAAGCATCCTAGGATAAAAATAACCCTGTTCTCCCAGGCCCTTCCAAGTGAAACCATTCGGAGGGAGGCTGATTTATTGTATGGCCCTAACCTCTTTCCACCAGCATGATTAACGTCAGCATTTCTGAATCCTGTGTAAGCCTGGACAGGTATTTGTCTTGTTACACATCTGTGGAACAAATGGCAATACAAATTATACACTCAACAGATGTAAGTTTTCAAAGGCCAGGCAAATTTAATTTGACTGTGCATGTAAATGAAAAGTTCACTGAGCTGGAGGTCAGCGAAGCGGGTCGCAGGTAGGGAGAAGGTGGCTGTGTTCAGCGTGAGCCAAAGGCAAGTGGTATAAAAAAATCTAAGCTGAGCCCATGAGCTGCTGCCGTTGGCGTGCCAAGGCTAGAGTCATTGGGACAGGCTGTTGAAGAAAGCGACAGTTGTAGAAAAAGCCTTTACAAAGTAAGGGGGCCATATCAAATATTTTAAGTTTTCATGACATGAAGCATCATTTCGTGATCTCTTCTACAAATGGAGACCAGAAAGTCAGTCGTCGATCCCTCTCCTGTGTCGTCTGAGGCCTTGAGCAAGTCCTCAACCTCTCTGTTCCCGTCTAACTACAAAACAGAGGGCACACATTTGTACCTGCCGCAGAGGCAGTTCTTCTAATGCAATGCCGACCACTTTAAAATGACATTACAATATACATGTTGCATGAGTCTGGAAAGTATCTACTCCCTGATGGCTGCCAATGGCATCTCAAATTGGTTTTAATTATATCATATGTTATTTTAAATTCTATGAATAGTGACATTTATGTACTTAATGAACCTATTTGCTGAGAGGAAAAAAACTGCAGCCTGTTCACACATCTCTTCTAATTTTTCCCAACACGTGTGCATTTGTGTTGCACACACATGCGTAAACACACATACACACCCCTCCCTCATTTCCTTCTTTTCAGGTCCTTTTCTCCACTATAAACTTTGTCCTCTGGTAAGATACAGGTTGTCAATGCAGTGATGCCAAGCTTTTAAAAGAAAGAACACTAGGACCTGGAGAGATGATGGCTCAGCAGCTAAAGCACGTGCTGCCTTTCCAGAGGAACTGAGTTCAGATCACAGCACCCAGTTCTGGGAGATTACAGCTACCTGTAATTCCAGCTCCAAGAGATCTGATACCTTCCTCTGGCATCTGAAGGTACTTGCATGTATGTAACGCGCATGTAGCATACATGTACATAGACACAAATATCCACAGAAAATCAAAATAAATCTGAAAAAAAAATATGGGAGGCAGAGGTAGCTGGATCTCTGTGAGTTCAAGGCCAGCCTGGCCTGCATAGGACATTCCAGATCA
Organism: Mus musculus; assembly: GCF_000001635.26. Taxonomy (NCBI): domain Eukaryota; kingdom Metazoa; phylum Chordata; class Mammalia; order Rodentia; family Muridae; genus Mus; species Mus musculus. Next base: position 105,570,966 of record NC_000080.6, on the reverse strand, counting down.
GCCAGGGCTATAGAATGAGGTCTTGTGTCAATAATACTTGATGATGATGATGATGATGATGATGACGACGACAACGACAGCAACAATGAAATAAAACTACATACTTAACATCACAAACAAACTTCCTAGCAACTATATCATGAATATCTGTCAAGATGGATACATTGCATTACATTGTCTAAAATAGTATTTTCCAAGTACCCAGTGATGTTAATAGGTGTTTTGTGTGAAAAGTTCTTTGTTCTTATAATTACAGACCACGGCTTCTTAAATAAGAGTGATATCCTTCAAGTACAATTACAGACCACGGCTTCTTAAATAAGAGTGATGTTCCTCTAGTACAAAGCATGCGTTGTGAGATTCAAGAGGAAGAAAACAATATGAAAAAAATTCTTAACATTTTTTGTGTCCCTTTACCCTGAGGCCCCCCCCCCCCTTTTTCAGGTTTGGTGTTTATGGGGAAGACAATTTGAGATCCTCTATAATACACACTAAGCAAAAGTGAGTCCAAGGGGAACCCCCCAACATCAGGGAACGAACGTATTTCCAAGCCCACATGTGACGGATTGAGAAGGCTTTGCCTTCTGAAAGGAGGCTAAAGCAGAGGGACAGGTGGGGGATTTGTGTGAGCTACTGCTTGCTTCCCCACGAAAGCAAACCTGTTGCTCTCACTCACCCGCTTGTTTGTTTTGATTCCTTCTGTAGCAGAAAGAACAGAGAGTCTGGAGTAGCTAGGCTTTCTCTATTATACATCCGTGCTAATTACTATCAAACAAGCCAAATGTGTTGTTTGGGACCATTTTATAAGTAATTAGAGTTCCTTAAATAATCCTTACTGTTCTTTGAATGCCAATTAGGAAACTCTTGCTGCTTGGCCACTATTTGTCATAAACGGCGGGCCTTTATACCCCACAGCAGTCTGAGAGTGGTTCACATCCTTACTCTTACATGTTTAAGTTCAAGAGCAATGAGAAACACCATGCAAGGAACGGTGCTGTAAAGAAAAATGAAAATCCATTGACATATTTCATACTCCATAGTGAGGCAAGCACAGAGCATTTTTTATTGTTTTTAATTATTTACTTATTTTGACATAGGTTCTCATATGACTCTGACCCCCTGTAAACTCCCTGGATAGTCTAGGGTGACCTTGAACTCATGCTTCTCCTGCTCTGATGTCCTGAATTCTGGGATTACAGAAATGTACCCTAAAACTCAGCCATGAGCTGTCTGCACAATACATAAGCACACATATCCAGCACCCCCACTCCATGTGAACATCTCAGCGGGATTTGTTTTCTGCCTCTGTCTTCCCCATTAACTCTTAAGTTTCTTGATGTTAGACATGGCACCATATTTTTTTTTCCTTTCTCCTAGAAAATTCCAGTAGTTCCTGAGCTAAAGTTAGCACTAATTTGAACTTTTGTCAAGTGATCTGGAACAAAAACTGTGTTTATGTCTAAACATTTAGTCACTGGTACGATCTCCATATCTACTTAGGTATTTTTGGCCAGGATATACAACTCATTTGTGACTGAAAAATACAGCACAAATGCATAAAGTCCTTTGTAATACTGCTCTAATGCAAATGCATTATTTACATGATCTATTTCTTTAAATAAATATGAAGCATGAGAGTTCCTAACCATTTAGGCAAACATCATCACCTGGGTATAATCTATTGATGTGGGTTTGAGCCGTGTGTCTTCTTCCTGCCATTACATGATATATAAGCACACATATACAGCACACATGGCCCCAGTACGTGAACTACCTAGAACTGCAAGGACTCTTTTGTCAGTAGTATCATCTGAGACTTCGAGAAAGTATTAAACTGATGGCCGAAGAAAGAATGTGGTGGGTGGTACAAAAGTCCAGAATTTCACCTAACTGAACTGTAGCTTTAGAATATGGGCTTTTGACCTCTAGTCCTATGCATACCCAGCCCATCTTTCTTCTAAATGCAAGAATATGCCAAGACTTTGTCAAATTCTTTGTGGACAAAGATGTATTTTGATTCTCTAGTGTTTGTGAACCTAATGTTACCATGGAAGCAGTTTCAGAGCTGGCACCATCCATCACATAGTAGGGTAAGATTGGGATGCTATCTGTGCTTGGGAATGGGGGTGGGGCCAGGGGGCGGAGATTGAATGGGTCCACACAGAACAAATACCAACCGTGTGTATACTGGGCAGCATGCTTCCATGTCTCTGCTTTGCTGACATTATTAATGTGGCTGTGATCGTCATGTGACATTTAGAAATACACTTGGCTAATAACTTTCACTTACATCTGACCTATTTGTCATGTGAGCTACATCCCATTCTTGTTTTGTACTGTCTTCCTGTGTCTCTAATATGTAAGTAATTGGCACAAATCCCTTTAATTCAAAAGAGCATTTAGATTTTTAAGAGCAGCCCTTTGAAGTTACCTGGTGAGTTGTCTAGCAACTGTGATGCCAGACAGCTAACTCAAATGTTTTCCTTAAATTTCAATAATATTTTTTTAAGTAAGCGCCATGGACTCTAATGGTCAAATCCTAGAATATATGAAACAAGGTAATAATTCCATCCATTGGAAAAAGGTGAATTATAATCACTCACAGTTACTTGAGTCATTTACTCACAGTTACTTGAAGCATTGAATCCAAGGGTTTTAAACGTTACTAAACTTCAATAAATATGTTTTTCAAAAGATTTCTGAGACCTATTATTCAATTTTAACCAAAACAGTTATGAAACAAAAGATAGGCACATGGTACTTTAGAAAAATTAAATTGCAAAGACAATATATAAAGCCAAAGTATTCACTCAAAATAGAATAATATTGGGTAGTGAAATCATAGACAATGAGCTAATAAATCATGACACACAAAGAGGAGGCAGGGACCAGATGGAAAGTGGAGGGAGGGTACCTGACATTGAGACAATGTGTCAAAATCCACTGGAATGAAAACAGTTTCTCCTATAGAAAACAAAATTATATGAGGATATTTCATGAGTTATTGCTTGAATATATTTCATGTAGAATTATTTCAAGTGGTAAAAACAAACAAACAAAACCAAACATCCAAGACCTAGATCAAATAAATGCTGGTTGAGAAGCAAATGGTTATAAGCATAAGTTTTTCCTTAGTATGGAGTTGCAATCAGCCACTAGAGGCTAGAAAATATAGCTAGGCTATATGAAATGATGAAAATTCTTTCATGAGCACTGTTAAGTAAATTTCAGTGAATTTTTATGATATACTCTCCTGTTTGCAAGAAATGACCAAAACTATCTCTTGAATACAAAAACATAGGTATGAGAGGATATCTACATTGTATATATTTTTTGCAATTATATGAACATGGTAAAATACAAAGGTTGATGAATATGTTGTTAATGTGGGGCTATGGGATTATGAGCCGAGCAGAAGTATTAATAGGTTAAAAAAAAGTATAAGAAAATAGCAATTCTCTGTGTGATGGCTAATCTTGATTGTCAACTTGACACACCAGGGAAGGGAGCATCTCGACTGAGTAACCGCATCCATCGGATTGACCTATGAGAGCGTTTGTTGGGCCTGATTGGCATAAGTGTGTCCAGTCCCATCTTCAGGTAGGCAGACCTGGGCTGTATAAGAAAGATGGCTGGACATGAGCTTGAGAACAAGCCAGTAAGTAGCACTTCTGTATGGTCTCTCCTTCAATTCCTGTGCTGAGTTTCTACCTTGGCTTTGATGATGGGCAGGGACCTGTAATCTGAAATGAACCTTTTCACCACCAAGTTGTTTTTGGTCATGGTGTCTACTACCAAACCAGACACCAAACTAAAACATCCTGTTACTTCTCTAGCGTATAGGCATATGTATACACAGAAGACATCATTACACATTATTAAGTATACACATTATAAATATGCATATGTAGTATATGTATATTCAATGAAATGTTAAAATTATTAAGAAAATCTTTCAAAATCAATATGCTAAAACAAATGTAGAAATGCACATCTGTATTTGCTGCACTCTGGAGGCTGACACAACAGACTTACAAGATCAAGGCCAGCCTGTACATATAATTAGTCCCCGTCCAGCCTGGGCTACATGGTAAACTCCTGTCTATGAATGAATAAGCAAGCAAACAAACAAGAAATATTTTTTAATTAGTTCATGTACTTTTTTAGTTGGATTTTAAAAAACATTTTCTAAGAGACTAGGTTGAATTATGAGCTTTTGTTTATAATTCACAATTTTTGTTTTGTTTATATGGCCACAACGTCTAAATGATGCTGGAAGCAAGCTATGGAAATGGAAGAGGCAGTGGCTGTGCCTGGAAATTCAGTATTCTACCCGTGGTACTGGAGCCTGAACATTCTTCTTACACTGCCCAACTGAGCTGGGAAAGAAGAGTTGGAAACCTCAGCTGTCCTTGGAGGCTGCCTTGTGACTTACTTGACTTTTCTGAGCTTCCAAGTACCCACAGGTAATAATCCTGGTCTTATCTCCCTAGTGCTTTCAAAAATGAAATGAGAGATTTACGATAAGGTGCTTTGAATAGTAAAATGTGCCATATTATTATTCAAACAAGGCATTATCCTCTCAAACCTACTTAGAAAAGGTTGTCCATGAAATACTGCATATTAATGGGATCCTGGTCGGCAGACAGTGTAGATTCTCTGGGCAGCATTACGGTGTCAGCTATTTGTCAGCACGGCATAAATTCTGTGCTCCAAACAAGCCTTCAATGCCCTTCGGAAGTCTGGGCAGCGAGTGTGAGACTACTTCTTCTCTCAAAATAGGTACGACTGCAGAGAAAGGAAGAGTGTTTAAGAAAACACGAACAGCTCTGCCTGCCAAGTCTGTGCTCGAGCTGCCGTTTCTCACGTGACAGGTGTTGAGAAGAGAGGAAGCTTGTCTAAAAACCCAAGTCCAGGCAGGAATTTCCATCCCCTCTGGTTATCTTACCGAGTTCCTAGAATAGAAGCATGTCCAAGCCTAAGTGTGAATCTATACAAACATGACATTATAACAACAGATTTCTTCACCACGTTCCACGCCCAGCTCGCGGAGCGGCATCAGCTCCACAGTCCCCTCTTGCTGCTGTCTTTCAGTCCGTTGTGTGACCGCTTTGAGCAGTTTTGACCTTAGCGCCGTTTCTCCACAGTCTAGTATACTAGATATCTACAAAGGGCATGTTTTCCTCATCAACTGCATTGCTAGGTTAGATCTCAAATAATTATTCTACTAATTGCAAATTATTCCCAAATAATTTGTTATTTTATGTGTGTGGGGGAAGGGTGGTTTTACTTGGGTGGGTCGTTTAACATCAGAACTTTTAGATATGAAAGACTAGGGGAAAAAAATGGTCGTAGAGTTGACTCAACCTGGGAAGTGTGCTTCAGCCTGGGGATTCTCAGCTGGCATTTTACTGAAGTTCCATTCATTAGCTGAGATTTCAGATGTTCTAAGATATATACAAGAAGTTGACTGTGTGTCTATGCATACCCTGACCTTTATTCGGTTTATCACTCATAAATGTAATACTGAAACTCTTACTTAGGGAGACAGTGAAAAAGTTCAATTTCTCATCACTAATACCCTGGGAGCCTTTGCTAGTCCATGTTAATTTCTTAAATGACTAGGTATGTTTCTTAATTTCTGATCCCATTTCATCCTCTGGAAAAATGGAACATGATAGCTGCTAGCTAAAGGGGCTATATAGGTTAAAGAAGACTGTATGGAAAGCTCTCAGGATATTACCAGATACGGAACAAATATTCAACCCATGGTACAAACAGTGTCTCTCAGAGTTGATGCTCACTATTACTTCAGGAGGAAAAGTAGACAGTGGTAGGGAGCCTAAGGTGCAGGACGGCTTTGATTGTCTGAACTTAAAGGCAGATATACTACCGACTTCAAATAGTAAGAATGTAACTGTGCAGACAGCTTTCCTGCTCCTAAACCACAGGTCATGCCACATAAAATCTGAGGGAGGAATGCAAGAAGAGGGTGTTACCTCTCTCTTGGGTGACTTGAATTCCATGGCATAGAAAGAATGGAAGAATGAATCTAAAACTAGTTTTAGTTTCTTCAAAGTATTAATGTGTGTAGCTTAAGGTAGAGGTGGTGTCATGGCAAACGCTTTTGGTTCACCAAGAATCCTAAGCTCTAGTCTGCAAGAATTGGTCTCCTTCAAAGTTTGGAGCTGTGACGAAAGGATGGACCATCTAGAGACTGCCATATCCAGGGATCCATCCCATAATCAGCATCCAAACGCTGACACCATTGCATACACTAGCAAGATTTTATCGAAAGGACCCAGATGTAGCTGCCTCTTGTGAGACTATGTCGGGGCCTAGCAAACACAGAAGTGGATGCTCACAGTCAGCTAATGGATGGATCACAGGGCTCCCAATGGAGGAGCTAGAGAAAGTACCCAAGGAGCTAAAGGGACCTGCAACCCTATAGATGGAACAACATTATGAACTAACCAGTACCCCGGAGCTCTTGACTCTAGCTACATACGTATCAAAAGATGGCATAGTTGGCCATCACTGGAAAGAGAGGCCCATTGGACACGCAAACTTTATATGCCCCAGTACAGGGGAACTCCAGGGCCAAAAAAAAAAAATGGGAATGGGTGGATAGGGAAGTGGGGGGGGGAGGGTATGGGGGACTTTTGGGATAGCATTGGAAATGTAATTGAGGAAAATACGTAATAAAAAGATATTAAAAAGAAAAAAAAAGAAGTGTAAGCTGCTGTGAAGACTTCAGGGCAATTACTCTTTTGTGTTGGGTTTTTATGTATTATGGATTTGTAGAGTTAAATAAGGATACTCTTATTTCAACCCACCTGTTCATATAATTTAACAGTCTTCTGATCACTTGCAGTTCAAACTAATCAATAAATATTTGATAAATTGCAGTTTGTCAACAATTTAAAAAAATTGGTCTCCTTGATCCTGGCATGATGGCACAGACACCACAGGGCCTTTGCTTGCTAATTTTGTCTTCTCAAAAAGCAAGCAGACATATCTATGTGGTTTCTGTGAGCAAGGTATTGACGCCATGCTGTGGGCATGGCTGAGAGGACAAACAGCCCTGATCCGCAACAATAATGCTTCTCCCCTTACAGTAGGGTTAGATCTTGACAAACCCACCCTAAGTTGACAATGCAATGAGTGGAAAATGGTCTTATTGCACAACACTTACTGCACAGCATAGTTTAACAACACTGTACACTGTAAAGGCTGACTGCAAGCTATGGCTGAAGGCCACCATCCAGCATCAACAAAGACCACCACATTGCATGTCACTCACCTAAGGGAAGATTAAAAATTAAATTAAAATTTCTACCAAACAAGTACCAATTACAAGCCACAATTAAGTGAAACAGTTTTAAGCCAAACCACTGTTATATTGGCTGTCTCTATTTGCCAACCCCTGTGGAGTTGGTACTATATTAAGTATCATCTCAGGAGTCTATGCTCTCTGGTGCTGGCACACACACTTCTGTCGGATGAATTTGCATCTGGGATGAAGGCCATTCAGATGAACACTTCAACCTCGTGAGATCTCCCAAGTGGCTTCCATTCGAGAGTCTTCGGACTCTGCTTCTTCTCCTTAGACTGATTATTTCTAGTTCCTTATTTTTTTTCCCACTGACCTCATGTCCTTGTCCCAGAGTCCTTTCCATTGCTCTACTTCAAAATGTGGGAAGTTGTGTCCTTCTGATTGTGAGGAAAATGAGAGAGGTAAAAAAAAAAAAGTGCCTGTAGGGATTCTAATAATAATGCTACAAGGCAGTCTCATTCAAAGTTCACAATTGTGTGTCCAAAGTAAGTTGAGACTCTTACAATTGCACATATGGTCTATCTTCAACACACTTTAATATGGTCTATCAACTTCTTCCTTCCCCACCCAATGCAGTCTGCATGCTTCTGCCAGATTCATCTTCCCGAAATAACATTTGGATCACATTTCCTACTTAAAAAGTCTTATGGTTTACCCATTCCTTCAGAGGAAAAAAAAAAAGGAAGAAAGAGTCCTAACCCTGCCTTGGAGGCTTCTCATAGAACTCCAATAGCTTCAGGTGCCTGCTGTCCCCAAGTCTGCACCCTAGCCTGCTCTCCGTGCTTCCTCGGCCCAGAGTCATGCTTTCTTTGTGAGGAGACTTTCTCATTTTGTCTCCAGTTATATGTTATTAGTTAGTCTTGTTTGCATTGTTGGGACAAAAATATCTGTCTTGACTTCACATGCTGCTGTTTTCTGCCACTCTGCCCTAGCCGCACCCCAACCCAAGCTCTTACCTCTAGAAGTGATTTCATCTACTTCTCTCTGAGCCCATTTAGGAGGTCTTCCGTGAAACTCTCAACTCACTCATTCATAATCCCCCAAACTATAACCAACATAAAAAGCATCGGAACTACCCCTGGCCGAGAGAGCATCCCGTGCTGATGGAAATCGTTTTCATAGCTTCGTTCAAGATGGCAGCTACTAGTTATATCTTGCCACCGAATACTTGAAACATGGCCAGTGTGATTGAGATATTGGATTTTTCGTTTATGGGTTTTGGGTTTTAATTCATTAAAGTTTATATTTGACTGCAGATGGCTAGCAGCTACATTTTGAAATACTTAGCCTGAGCACTCTGTAGCCCCCCAAAATGTGTCTTCCACTTTACAGATGTTCAACAACTGTCTGATGAAGGACTCGATGATGTTCCCTTTTGAAAAGTCACAATAATATCTCAGATGTGTTAAAAATAAAAATAAGTGCTGATCTGAGTCTGATGTCTGGATTCTACCTAAAGCGAAAAGAAGAAAACTACCTTTACAAAGTTATCTTCTAACTTCTGTACAGTGCCATGCACACATAAATAATCATAATAAATACAGTATGCAAATATCATCCTATCATATTCCTGTCTAATTGACCCTTCTTATGGCCAATTCTGCCTTGACTATTTTAAACTCTCAGAGCTCCTTGGTGCCGTTATGGTGCCGTAACAGTCACAGCTCTCTACTGCCATCAAGTATCATCTGAGCACGCCAGCATCTGCGCATCTGAGAAGGTAGGCATTTCCTCATTTCTTCTTGACCCTCCAAAGACAGTGAGTAAAGATCTGTGTGCTTTAAAAAGTCTGTACTTAGTTGTGAAGAAATTCTCTTATGACTTTGGGTCACCTTTGTTGTGCTATTTAAATATAGCAAATGTCTACATTTTAATGTCGTATAATTAAGTCATGGCTAATCCCAGGTTTAGAAACAAAAAATGGTTTTTATTTATAGCAAATGACTTCATGTCTTCTGTGTGTTCACTTACACAGATGGCACAACAGTGCTTTTGCACTTTAAGGAGTCTTTAAAAATATAAATTATCTCCTTAGCAATATTAAAGAAAGATTAGAAAATTCTTCTCAAATCACTTAGGAAATACTCTGCTCCATTGAGAAAAAAAAATCTAACTTAGAGTAGAATGTTAAAGTGAAAAGCACCTTAGGCATTGAGGGGTCCAGTGAACTTATTTTACACTCAACACATATAACTGTGGTCATTTAGAATTGTTTTCAGAAAGCTACGAGCATCCTGACAGCAGAGATAAACAGAAGTATATCCCATTTCTGCAGAACTCTCCATTAATGAGCAGACTCCTAGGTTATAGGACTATTAAAATGTCTGTTATTTAAATGAGCACATTAAATTAGATCGCTTAACTTTATGACCATAAAAAGTAAAATGCAAGTTTTATTCTTCACTCCCTAGTAGTCACGTCGAGTCAGGTAATGTAATAACATCTGTCTCATACAAAACCTTCAATGTCTGTACGAAAAGGAAACATTTACTTATTTGCCCTATGTTTTTATTAGACGCTGAGCTCTGCAGATGTCCCTTTCCATGAATAATTCATTCCAGAATTTGGGCCGTACTCCTCATTAGTTTCTCGTTCTTCAGAGACGTTTAGTGTTGCAATGCAGTGACTTAGCACATATGCACATGCGCATATGAGAACTCAAGAGTTATATACGGTTAAATATTTCATAGTGAAGGAAAACATAATGGAAGGTTTTTCAGATGAAGTTTGCCTTATCCAATAGACACTCGTTCTAAGAAAGAGTCAGAAAACATTTAGGCAGCGACTCATTTTGTGTGTTGCTTTTCATTTGCACATAACCATTGACTTCTAACTCTCCACCTGGTGGGAAAGAAAATCCTGCTAGATGAAGCCAAATGCTTTCTTAATGGCAGAGAAAGTTTGTGTGTCTGTGCATGTGTGTATGTGCCTGAGTGTGTGTCTATGTGTGTACGTGTATGTGTGTTTATTCTAATACTTCATAAAATTATAAGATCTACTAAGTCAACAACAGTCATCATAGACAAGGGAAAACATCAAGAAGTTGTCAGTGATACAATTAAATCAAAGTAAAATCACTTTATAAAATAGCAAATAGCATAATGGAATGTTGAGAAACACACCTGGAAAGCAAACTTTTGATGATGACTACCTTCAGAAATGCTTAGACTGGCTTTTCCCTTTCTGCCTGCTTATATTGTCTTCCTCCAGTATATGGGCATTAATTAATGCATTTAGAATAGCTTAAGATGGGGCCAGAGAGGTAGCTCTGTGGTTATGAGCACTTGCTAATCTTTCAGGGGTCTTCAATTCAGTGCCCAGTACTCACATGGCAGCACACAGCCACCTGTTATTCCAGTATCAAAGGATCTTATATCCTCCTCTGATGCCTGCTAGGATATATGCATGCAGACAAAACACTCATACACATAAAGTAAATATTTCTTAAAAGATAGCTTAAGATTCAGAAATCTCAGCCCGAGTCTATGTCCAGGAATTGATATCAGGATATCAAAGAGGTATCTGAGCTCTCTCACTAATCACAGCAGCTAAGCTAAGGAGTCGACCTAAATAGCCATCCACGGATGAACACATGAAGAAAGTGTGGCATCCATACACAGCGGAATTACTCATCCTTTTCAAAGAAAGAAATTCTGTCATTTGCAAAAACACAGGTGAACCTGGAAGGCATTCTGTCAGGTAAAAGAAGTCAAACACAAAAGGCAAATATAGGTAAATCACATTTATATATGGAATCCTAAAATGGTAATCTCAAAGCATCAGAGCATAGAATTCTGTCTATCAGGGCTCAGAGTAAAGGGGACTGGGGAAAATAGAACAGTTTACATCTTTTAATAGAACTGCCTGGAGCTGTGGGAATGGCTACGATGGTAACGACAGTGACCGTGAAAGGAGACGAATATCGTTCACCATGCTCCAGATACTGTTCTGGTTGTATGAATGTGTTCATCTAACACTTACAGAATTCTGAGACTTCCACTTAACGCTTGGTCATGGGCACAGCTTGTTTGCAGAGAAGTTTTCCTCTCTGTTACCAATTTTTTCTCTCTTGAATTCTGCTGTTGAGTAGTCAGGCACACCAAAAATGTGGAGTTGACATATACTGCTTAAGGGTTCCCTTGGCCTCATAGACAGCTATAGAAGACTGCTGTGGCATCTTTCTTTGCTAGAAGACTCAACACAGTTCCTCTCTAGCAACCAGCACCATTAGCAGATTTCCAAAATGGCATGGTTACATGATAGCTGCTATATTGGTTGCCAGTACTTCATTCCAGATACATGAATACCAAAGGTGGGAGGGAGCCCTCATTTCAAGAAAAAGAACATTCTGAATACTTGTTTCTGTTTACAGTAAAAGGATCATGTCAGCTTTTATCTTGGAATGCAGGTACTAAAATGTTTGTCCAGATGTTACCAAAATAAACGTTCTTTGCTTGTCACAAATAATCTTATTTTATTAAGTAATCAATCCAGAACCTCACCCAGTTATCCCAGTTGGTTGAGTAGTCCTTACATTCACCATCCACGTTGCCAGCCTGGATGAGACTGTTCCATTTCTGCAATTGAAGTTTTCAATCAGCTGTGACTCTTTTTTCATGAGTCAGCGCCACTGCTGAGTCAGGATGCCCCCATGAGAGACCTGGCATTGATGGGCAAACAAGCTTTGCTTCGTCAATGCCTATTTGCTGAAAGGCTGCTGCTGTCATTCATGAGCTGAGCCACTACTATGTGTGAGGTACCGTACCTTAAGAGAAAAATAACTACCATGGAATTTTCCACTTTATTAAACATGTGCTCAAATATACATGTGGAATGATGCTAAAAGGGAAAGAAGAAGGGTAAAAAATGGCCACTTGCAAAATGATGTGATACATAGAGATCCAACGAAACAAAACAAAAACTACTGCAGAATAGAGAAAAATGCCTCTGAAATATAACCATGTTCCTCTGTCTATTGAAAGCATATTATTAATGCTAGTTAGAGCACTGGGATCAGACAACTTTAATACCAGTAAACTCACCAAATTAGTATATAAGCACATTGGACATAAAGCCCAACAGGATTTAATTACTCCCCCCCACCCCAATCTTTGCTGTCATTGTAGTTGTAGTTTTATTTTGAGGCAGGATCTCACTGTGTAGCCTAGAACTCATGACTCTTTTGCCTTGGCTTTATATAGTACTGAGATCATAAAAATGTACCACCACAGCAGGCTTTATTTAAGTTCTGAAATGATCCTGGTCAGAAAATAAGGGGATTTTTCTGTCTTCATTAGCACAATTCTTTCAACAGATAAATTGGGAAGAGCTAAGATATTAAATCAATGTCCTGTTTTTGTTTCCAGTTTGAGTTGTTCACACTGGTGATGACTGAGCCCACCACCACCTTATGCACTGTGATGATTTGAATGAGAAATGTCTCCCTCAGGGTCATATATTTGAACAGTTGGTTTCTTGTTGGCACTTCTTCTGGAAAATATGGAAGATTTAGGTGGTAGAACCTTGCTGAAAGAAGTCTGTCATTGGGGCTGGGCTTTGAGAACCCACAGGCTTGGCTTATGTCCAGTTATATACTCTCAGCTTCATGTTTGTAGTTGAAGATGTGATCTCTCAGGTCCCTGCCCCAGACACCTGCTGACATTTCTCTCCTACCATAACGGACTCCGCATCTGGAGCCATAAGCCAAAATAAATCTTTTTCCCATAAATTGCTTGGGATCATAGTGTTTTATCACAGTAACAAAAAAGTAACTAACATTCAAACTAAAGAAAACCAAATGCTTGGCTACTTTATTACTACTATTTGGTCTACTTCTGGGCTGCATGTTTAACTCATGTCAATACACTTTAATCTTAGGTAATGGCTACATCTCAGTTTTTCTATGATTCCTTATTGAAAAACAAGAAGCTACTTCCGGTGTGAAGAATTCCTTCATTTGTGTTGAAAGGCTAGCTCACCCACCTATTAAAGCTAACCAGTGAGCCTTACTGAAATAGATATTGCCCATGAGAAAGGTAAAAAGAGGCTATTGGGAGAAACCTCTTTCAGGATAGTGCAGGTTAGAGAGGTACCTACGATATAAGAATAACCAAATGAACTTGAACTACTTGCACTAACAACCTTGGGGACCCTAGACTGATGGAGTTACAGACACTTCCTTGGTAA